>NC_067398.1:162342219-162660553 GCF_016432865.1 Antechinus flavipes
CACACACACACACACACACACACACACAGAGTTCTCTTATTAGCAATGTGTTGCACCTTGAAGATAAATACAGGATCAATCTTATATATCTTAAAACAAACTTTTAGAAAATTCATACACATCATGTTTTTTTAATTGACTTAAAATTACACTGACAGGGATAAATAGTTAAAACTCAGCACCTAATACTAGGCATCATACACTAAAAAGTGTATGTAAGTACGTGAATTAGATGGTTGATGATGGCTTAGTGTTTTTTTAAGGATCTCAATTCACCAGACAAAAAGACCTTTTATTTTTCCAGTTTCATTCATCAAGATTTTGAATATACTGTTAGGAGAGAGAAAAGGCCCCTTAGGCCGAGGCTTACTGCTGGAAGACTTACATAAAGAGGCACTTCACGGGAGCTCAACTCCATTATTTCAGCATCTGCAACAAAAACAAGTCAAAGGAATTACTTAACAAGGTATCATAGAACAGGTCAGCAAAGTCTCTTTCAATTTACTCCCTTAAAATATTACAGTTGTATATATTGGATTATTTACTGTCTAGGGAAGGAGATGGAGGTTTTACAAGGATGAATGTTGAAAATTATCTTTGCATATATTTTGAAAATAAAAAGCTATTATTTTGATAAGAAATGAATTTGATAAGAAAAGAAATTATGATAAGAAAAGGCAAAGCATTAAATAAGCAATAGGCAGAAAGTAATGTAAATGAGAATTTATTTAGAATTTGTTGAAAATTTACTAAAAGATAATAATTTACTATTAGAATTTGTTAAGAAATGACGCAAATATTTGGAACTATGCCCAAAGGGCTATCAAACTCTGCACACCTTTTGATCCAGCAGTGTCTCTACTGGGTCTGTACCCCAAAGAGATCATAAAAAGGGAAAAAAAAACACATGTGCAAAAATGCTTGTAGCAGCCCTTTTTGTAGTGGCAAGGAACTAGAATTGTGTGGATGCTTAATGAGGAATGGCTGAATAAGTACATTCACAGCTTGCAGAAGCTTGACAAAAAGAACAAGGAGAGCCCAGCTGTTACTGGGGTTGAGCTTGGCTACAGCTTCATCCTATAGAAGAAGCATCAAGTTTGATGGTAGCCAAGGAGACCTCAGAAACAGTATAGAAACTGAGGGCTTTTATACAGAAACAAGTACCAACTCAAATTCAGAACCCAAAGGCAGAGGCCCCAAAACTCTCATTAAAAGAATTAGGAAGGCAGGAACATGACCACATATGAAAAAATGACTTAAATCTCTACCTAGCAGGAAAGTTTCTTCTCACTTCCTATATTATTCCAACTTTCCTTTAGGATTCCAAGTAATTATGTCCATTGCTAAGTAAAAAGATTATTGTTCATTCAGTTGTGTCTGACTCTCCATGATCTTATGGACCATAACATGCCAATACTATCCATTGGGTTTTTCTCAGCAAAAACACTAGAGTGGTTTGGCATTTCCTTCTCCAGTGAATTAAAAAGATACATGAATGCTTTTTATTATTTGCTAAAAAGAATTACTTCTCTGAAGAGAGGAAACTGAGTCCCCCAAAAATAAAGTAGGTGATTTATCCAGAGATTTTAAATGTCTGAGGTGGTTTCTTATTCATTTCTTCTGTCTCCAAATCCAGGGTCTTCTCCATTATATCAAACTCCCTTTCTTATTACAAAACAATAATGACTTTCTGTTTTTTTCCTTTCACTAAGAAATTTAACTACATATAGAAATTTCTTGTCCCTAAAAGAGTTGTGGAGAAAATTCAAAGAAGAAAGATTCACTCACAGTATTTTTTCTCTTTACTTTTTTCATATGAATTCCCCTTTTACCACAGAGAGCAACAAGTTCTGAATTCATGTGTAGAACTGAATGACTAATCCAAGAAATTTTTACTTCAAGCTTAAGAATAAAAGAGAATTTTATATTTGCTAGACAAGTTACAACTAGCTGCTCCTTGTGCATTATCTCTCTGCCCTAAATACCAGGCAGAGAGGCCCCATTGCACTTCATTATTTTGTAATAATAAATTTTCCATTGAGATTTATGAAACATTTTTTAATGTAGAAGGTGACACTGAAAATATTTAGGATACTCTAGAAAGGCTTCATGCTGGTATAGCTTTTTTTAAAAAAATAACACTAAAGTTAAACTTATATTTTCCTAAACAGTTTTCTTTCCAAAAGTTGTCTGGCTGGTCCTGAGAAAATGTTTCTGGTATAAAACTTTGGATTTAGCCATATTTTTGATTTACAAAATTTTGTTGTTTCTTAATTTGGTACCCACAACCAAATTTTGACAAATTCTGAAATATAGGATATGATATACAACAGTATATAGTAGTTGTTGCCAGTTTATAATACCACTCATATTGAACATTTATTCATGTCTTTGTTACAACATAAAAAATGAAATATTAGAACATGTTTGACAATAAGTATGAAAAGGAATAATATAAAATAATCACTACAAAGTAAGAAGGAAGGAAGGAATTTAGACATTTTAATGTCCAGACATAGTGCTAAGCACTATATGTGTGTGTGTGTGTGTGTGTGTGTGTATGTGTGTGTGTATGTATGTATATACACATCACTAGTCAGTCACATCACTAGTAAGTGCCTCAGGTCACATTTGAATCCATGTCTTCTGATTTCAGGCCCATACTTCTATCTCCTGCATCACCTAGCTATCTCCAACTAGATCTGACATAAAACTGGCCAGAACAAACCATTTCTTTGTTTTTTGAAAGGCAAAGTTTTTCACATTTCAACATTCAAATAAAAATACAACAAATGATCCTTAAGAAGGGGAAAAAAATTATGACCTCAACTTTGTGGATCCTTGTGCATCCTAATCATTCTTTGTGCTTAATAACATGCTCTTATAAAAACCAGCAAATTGGAGGTCAAAAACAAGCAAACAAATAAAAATTCCTGGATTTGCATGCCAGTGCTGCTAAGCTTACCAGTTCTTTGGCCCTGAACAAGTAAATTCACCCTTTTCACCATCTTAGGTTCCTCATACAGGGAAGGAGTTAGGCTAAGAGATCCTTGAGATTTCTTCCTACTAATATAGGAAATAATGTTAGCCTGATCAAGTCATATTTCACATGCTCAGAAAGATATTCTCTTGTCCAGATAAAATAACAATCTAGGACAAGCAAAATGATAAGAATTTTGGATTTCTTTTACTTATACTATCGAAGGAGAAAGAGTAGGCCAAAAAAATTAGATAAAATGGTCAAATGTTTGCTTAAAAATAAAAATGAGACATTCATAAAGTAGAATAAAAAAGACAAAAGATTTTTGTAAATAAACAAGCTGATGAATATAACAACAGTCTGCAAAAAACATTCTTCTTAGAGCGACTAAACTATTCAGACACACAGAGCTTAAGACAAAATGAACAACTGAACTATGTAATGAACTCTGATTATGAGGAGTTGCTTCAAGATTAAAAAAAAATAAAATAAAATCAACTGTACAATAAAGCCTCACTAATTAAAATTGGTCATGAGGAATTAGTGCCTGGTCTAAATTAGAGATCGTAAATTTTAACAGAAACTCCACATTTTAGTTCACAGAATCATAAACTACTAAAAAACAAACAAACAACAACAACAACAACAAAAAAAAAAACCTTCTACCAAATCCAATAAGTAAATAAGTCAAATGTAATTATCAAATTATTTATATGGGAATATTGTGCCAAAAGCTTATGGTCTTGAAGTAGATTAAATATGCTCCCACTGCAATCTGGTGCATTATTGTCTTCCTTGTCATTATCTTCCTCATAGTTGGTACGAAAATCAATCAACAAATACTTTCTGAGTTAATATTGTATACATGCACATATGAAAAGTTCAACAGCAATGTAAAAAAACTTCACAAGTTTATAGGGTAGAGACTAAATATGTAATTTCATTCTTGTAGGGAATACTTGTCTAAGAAAACTTCCTCTACCAATAATAGTTGACATTTACATAGTAGTTTTAGAGTTTACAAAATGCTGCATCAACCTTTATCTCATGTTATCATGATTAATTAGCAGGTGATATAAAAGAAGGAAGGACACTGGAATGCTTGGAAATAGTTTGAACAAAGACAACCTATGGTATGAGGTTTGAGAATTAATATGGTAAATTCAGGATTCATAATATCAATTAATTTAGATGCAAGTGTGGGAATTATAGAGAAGTAGGGTGAGAGAAGGTTATAGCCAGATAAGAGAAGGCCTTGAATGTTGGTCTAAAGAGTTGATTATTCTACAGTCAAAAAAGGGGAACCAATACTGTATGGTTTCACAAAAGACAGAGGAAGAAAAAAATCCCTAGATAGAATCACCAACCTGATTAAATATAAAAATAATAAAAGATTGGTTCTAAGAAAAAGTCATTAGAACATAGTCAAAAAAATTGATAATTTTCCAAAAAGCACTTTCAATACATCTGAGAGAAAAGAAGCCAGATTTCAAGGGGTTAAGGAAAGAATAGGTGATGAAGGAGTAGAAGTATAAGCCACTCCTTCAAGAAATCTGGCAATGAAGTAGAAATATAAGACTATAGCTGAGGGCAGCTCAGAGGGGGAGGGGAAATTAGAACAGTAGAGTTAAACAAAAGGCATTGTCATTTTTTTCCCTGAAGTTAAAAGAGCCCTCGGTATATTTAGAAGAAAAATAAAAGTGAAATATGTCAGAGAGAACAGAATTTTGTTTTAGATAGGCTTTTTAAAATATAGGTAAGACCATTTAATGACACTTATAATAGGGTAGGTGTATTCCAGCTTGGAGAGAGAAACAAGATGAATGTGTCTTAAAAACAATCTTCCAGTTTATGATTCTTTGATTTTTAACCCCACTTCAAGAGAATGCTAAGCACAAGTTAATTATGTTCTCTGGAGAACTTCAAACAATTACGTTCATTATTTTCAAATTTCTAATTCAAATCATTTGTTTTTAAGATAGTTAAATTAACAAAATTTTAAATTTTATTTTAATTAACCTATTAACTAAAAGACATAATTTATGAGAATCTTGCATGTTCCTTTTTATTGATAGGCCTGTCATGAATATGTTTACCTCCTTGAGGGCAGGCCCAATTTTTGTGCTTTCACTTTTCTCTATATCTGATTTCCTCTGTATCTGGTATGTTGGTAAATGATTAAATAATGTTCTTCTTGAGAGAAGCTGAGTAGACAAAAATGAAACAAGACCTGCTGTCCAAGAGTTTATAATACAATAGCAGCAGTGATGTTATAGAGAGTCAAGAGACCTGAGTTGAATCCCAGATTTGGCATTTCCTATCTGGGTGATAGTAGGAAAGTCCCTTAATCCTTCCCAATTATCTTATCTCCAAAACTAGAATCACACCTTCACTGTCTATCAGTCAGAGTTATTTTAAGGCAGGTGTTCTCAATTGGATCCATGAACTTTAAACAAAAATTCTGATAACTATATTTCAATAAAATTGTTTTCCTTGGTGATCCTATTGTTTTATTTTACACAATTAAAAACATTATTCTGAAGAGAGACCGCTGGGCTTCCCCAGATTATCAAAAGGGTCCATTTGCAAAAAAAGGTTAAGAAACCTTGTTTTAAGGAAAACACTCAGTAAAGGTCAGAGACCACAACTACCTCTCAGTGGAGAGGTCAAAGAACAAAACTAACTCTTAGTCTCCTTGTATCATCATCATCCTCTCACATGAAAAGATCCATTCTACAGGTCTGAGTTAGACCTACAGCATATACTGGCAGGTGGCTCCCAAATCACAAAATATGAATGGGGGGGGAAATATTACCATGGGAGGATAAGGCATATACTACAAGTTTGTACATGATAAGTGTATAAGATTCAGAGGGGAATTTCAGACAGGAAGACATGACTTTCAGTTGGAAAACTAAGGACAAATGAAGACAGGGACATCTGAGCTGGGTCTAGGTGGGTCTGGATGAAAAGAATTTCAAGAGACCATCATATGGGAGGGTGCTCATTCTAGGCAGAGGGTATAGCTTACACAAACATACAAAGGTGCACCTGCCAGATAGGGGAGAGGTGGGAGGAAAAAGGGGAAAATTTGCAACAGAAGGTTATGCAAAGATCAATGTTGGAAAAATTACTCATGCATATGCTTTATAAATAAAAAGCTTTAATTTTTAAAAAAGCATACAAAGGTGGGAGAGGTCAGAATATCATGCATTTTGACTGGAAAATAGAGTGCATGAAAGGGAAAGTTGAGAAATAAGGTTGGAAATGTAGACTGGAAATAGGTAATATAAGGTCTTGAATGCCAGGCTAAGTTTAATGCTTTATTCTTATTGTAACTAGAAAGTTACAATCTAGTTTTGAGAAAAAGGACATGATTAGACCTGTGCAATAGGAAAAAATATATAACATTTATATGAAGGAGGAATGTGTAAGAAAGATTAGAAGGAAGAAAATAAATTAAGATACTATTAGGATAGTCCAGGCAAGAAGTGAGGAAGCTAAACATGATTCCAGACTTGAATGATGTTTTAGATTGTTTTGCTGAAAGTTTTTTTCTTCTCTTTTTCATTCTTCATTATAAATCATTGTTCTCTGGATAGAACCAAAGGGAAAGATAAATTGGGAATTGGAGCTAATATAAAAACAAAAACAAAAAAATCAGTAAAATATTTAACCTAAAATGAAGATAATAATATGAGGGTTCTTTATAAATCTTAAAGCAAACTATATAGGTGAATTAGTATTACTAAGTTGATTACTAAGTGAAGCAACGTAAATAGAAAAGTGGGATCAGATACCAGATATATTAAAGAAATAAAATATAAAAACTTGGCAATTAACCAAACATAGAAGTAAGAGAAAGAAGAAATGGAAAGAACATGATTAAACAACAGCTTCTGAGTAAAAGCTCTGGAGTTTTAGTGGACCATAAAATCAAAATAATTCAACCATGTGACATGGCAGACCACAAATGAAAGTAGTTTTAATCTGAACTGTGTCTGGATTAAAGGAGGTGAAAATTCCATTATACTCCTGCCCTGGTCAAATCTGATCTATTTTACATTGTTTTCATCAACACATTTTAATAAAGACATTAACTAACTGGAAGAACTGGAAAACATATCATAAATGTATCATATGAAGATCTATTGAAAGAAATGAAAAAAAAATTAGTTTGAAAAAGAAAAAAGTATATAGGGAGCTTGAACGTGACTGCTTTGAAAGGTATGCATGGCTGTAATGTGGCAATAGAATTCAATTTGATCTTCTTGGCATTCAAGAGCAGAATTAGGAAAGGAAAGAAAAAAATCAGTTTAATATAATAACTACACTAGTACCTTAGTACTCATACCTAACTGGTTCCAAAAGGCATGAGAAGTGGTAAAAATGACGAGGACTGAACAATTTTTTCATGAAGAATACATCTCCAGACTTACACGAACTGATGCTGAGTGAAACAAGCAGGGCCAGGAGATTATTATATACTTCAACAACAATACTATATGATGACCAATTCTGATGGACCTGCCCATCTCCAGCAATGAGATGAACCAAATCAGTTCCAATGGAGCAGTGATGAATTGAACCAGCTACACCCAGCGAAAGAACTCTGGGAGATGACTAAGAACCATTACATTGAATTCCCAATCCCTATACTTTTGCCCACCTGCATTTTTTATTTCCTTCACAGGCTAATTGTATAATATTTCAGAATCCGATTCTTTTTGTACAGCAAAATAACGGTTTGGTCATGTATACTTATTGTGTATCTAATTTATACTTTAATGTATTTAACATCTACTGGTCATCCTGCCTTCGGGGAAAGGGGGGAGGGGAAAGGAGGGGAAAAATTGGAACAAGAAGTTTGGCAATTGTCAATGCTATAAAGTTACCTATACATATAACCTGTAAATAAAAGGCTATTAAAATAAAATTTTTTAAAAAAAGAAGAAGAATACATCTCCAGTCTGCAGCCTAACCATCCCTCCCACTCAATTTCCCAAAGGGGAAAGTAGGGCTTCTAGCTGTGGAGAAACACGCCTAACCCAACCAGATTCTCCCTTCTTGAACCAACTCACTTTCTGGTAGGAGTAACCTTAATACTCTCCCTCCACCCCTCATTGTCTATCTAAGCTTTCTGGGATGAGGGGAGAGAGAGGATACTGAATGTGGGGGCAGAAGCAAGGGTCCTCTATCCTCCGTGGTCTAGGGTTCTGGCTGCTGCCAGGGTTGCCAAGAGTTCTGGATCCTCCATCACCACCTCTGCCTCAGACTGGACTCCTACCACTGTTGCTGTCACCACAGTTATTATTTCTGCTCTTGTTGCTTCTCCTCCTGTTAAGCATGCTGGCTTCTTCATGCTCCTTATGAGCACTGCTCCTTCCAGTTTACTATTTTAGGAGGTGGGAGACTATACACTGCAGCTACACCATCCTGCAGGAAATGCCTACCAATATGCCTACCAAAACACACAACCTCAGCATCTTAAACTCCAATCTGATAGTCCAGACCAAAGCTTTTGCTGCAGAGGAGCTGTCCACAGCCAAAGGTAGCAGCAGCCTGGCCAACCTCCCATCCCTACTGTTCAACCAAGATAACAACCATGTACAATGGGTACTGAGCAAGGATCAAGTGCTGAAACATTTTGTTCCTCGTTGAAATGCCTCAAATGCCAAATTCTACAAGTTTTGAAGCAGATGAGTCCCAAGGTATCCCCATATCTAACAATGAACATTATCAAAAGTATAGAAAGAGAGGCAAAGTTAAGATGATGGAGAAAAGGCTACCTGCCTGAACTCTCCCCTAAACCCTTCCAAATACCTTTAAATAATGCCATAAAACCATTCCTGAAACAGGAAAACCCCAAAAGGATAGGGCAAAATAACTTTCCAGCCAAAGACAACTTAGGTCAGCAGGAAAAGTCTGTCAAACCAGGGTGAGAGTGGAGCACAATCCAGCACAGACTCAGATCCAGCAAACCATGAGCAGGCTTAGGAAACCACTGAATCAGTAACTCTCAGCTCACAAGTGGTAAGGGAATTGAACAACTAGTCAGAAGAATATTATAGAGGTCTCTTTGCTGGCACTAAGGTAGGATTCTGTTGCTTTATCAAGACTAAGATCAGGATCACAGTCCAGGATGGCAGTCCCAGAGTGAGGAGGAGCAGTAGCGCACCAGAGATTGCAGCCACAAAGGACTGGGGACCTTTCTCACAGTTCCAGGACAGAAAAGAGTACTTGTGGTCATTTATAGACCAAAACACAGACCAGGAGAAAAGTAAAAACCACTCCTCAGATCATATCAGAAGAACTGAATACTTATTGGTAGCCAGAAGTATCTCTGAAAATAATAGTACAAAACATCTGACATGTGGGACAATGCACCCTCCATCCTGGAAGTTGAGCCCTACTCTAGAAAAAGTTAAAAATCAAGAAATAAGCTAGAAAAGTGAGCAAACAGAAAAAATCTGACAATAAAGTTACTATAGTGACAAGATCAAAAAATACACTCAAAAGAAGACAGCAAAATCAAAACTCCTACATCCAAAGTCAATAATAAATATGAATTGATTGAAGACCATGACAGAGTTCAAAAAGTATTTTGAAAATCAAGTCAGAGAGGCAGCAGAAAAATGGGAAGAGAAATGAGAACAGTGCAAGAAAATAAAGAAAAACAACTCAATAGCTTGATGAAGGAGACAAAAAAATACTGAAGAAAATAACACCTTAAAAATAGACTAGGACAAATGGTAAATGAAGTACACAAAGTAAATGAAGAGAAGAATGCCTTAAAACATGAAATTGACCAAATGGAAAAATAGGCCTAAAAATTCACTCAAGAAAAAAACTCCTTAAAAAGCAGAATTAACTAAATGCAAAAGAAGGTATATAAGTTCACTCAAAAAAAATTCCATAAAAAATATAAATTATAAATTAACAAATGAAGCTAATGACTGTGAGAAATCAAGTAATAAAACAAAACTCAACGTATGAAAAAACAGAAGACATTGTGAAATATCTTATTAGAAAAACAACTGACTTGGAAAATAAATCCAGAAGATATGACTTTTAAATTATTCAATTACCTAAATGCCATGATCAAGGAATATTTCCCTGTTATTCTAGAACCAGAGGATAAAATAGAAATTAAAAGAATCAATCACTTCCTGAAGTTCTCAAAATGAAAATTCCCAGTAATATTGTAGTCAAATTCTGGAGCTCCCAGGTGAAGGAAAAAATATTGCATGCAGCCAGAAAGAAACAATTCAAGTATCATGGAGCAAGAGTCAGTATAAAACAAGATTTAGCAGTTTCTACATTAAAGAATCAGAAGATTTGAAATATTATAATCTGGAGGACAAAGGAACTAGTATTACAACCAAGAATCACCTACCCAGCAAAATTGAGTATAATCCTTCAGAGAGAAATGGACATTCAATCAATTAGAAGATTTTCAAGCATTCTTGTGAAAAAACCAGAGCTGAATAAAAAAAATTTGACTTTCAAATGTAAGACTCAAGAGAAGCATAAAAAAGTAAACAGACAAATAAAATCATAAGGAACTCAATAAGATGTTTACATTCCTACAGGGAAAGATGATACTTCTTAATTCATAAGATTTTTCTCATTATTAGAACAATTAGAAGGATTCTATACAGACAGGACACAAGTATAAATTTAATATGAAGGGATGATATCTAAAAAATAAAATTGAGAGATGAGAGAAGAATGCAATGGAAGAGGGGGAAGAAAGAGATAGAATGGGATAAAATCTCTCGCACAAAAAAGAAGCAAGAAAAAGTTTTTATAGTAAAGGGAAAGAAGGGGAGATTGATGAGAAGAGAGAGAGATAGATACAGGGAGACAGAGAGACAGACAGAGGGGGGAGGGGGGAGGAAAAGAGGGAGGGAGGAAGAGAGAGAGAGAGAGAGAGAGAAAATAAACAAGTAAGAGGGAAATACTCCAAAACATTCACACTATGAAAAAAATTTTTGAAGCAAGTTTCTCTGTTAAAGGTCTCATTTTGCAAACATAAAGTACCTAGTCAAATTTATAAAGATAAGAACTATACTCTAATTGATAAATGATTAGCATATGTGAATGGTTTTCAGATGAGATAATCAAAACTATCTATAGGTATATGAAAAAAAGTTCTAATTTTCTATTAATTGGAGCAATACAAATTAAAATAATCTGAGGTACTATAAGATAGAAAAGGGAAATGACAAATGTTGGAAGGGATGTGAGAAAAATGAAACATTAATGCATTGTTGGTAAAGTTGTGAACTGATTTAATCATTCTATATAAAATTGGAACTATGCCCAAATAGCTATAAAACCATGCATATACTTTGACCTAGTAATAGTCTCCAAAAGAAATTTTTTTAAAATGACCTATATGTACAAAAATATGTATAGCAGCTCTTTTCTGGTGGCAAAGAATTGGAAAAAATTGAAGGGATCCTCAATGACTTAGAAGTGGCTAAACAAATTTTGGTATATGATTATGATGGAATGTGCTATAAAAATTATGAGCAAGATACTCTTAGAAAAACCTGGAAAGACTTACATGAGCTGATACAAAGTAAAATATACTGTGTAAAAAGTAATAGCAATATTGTAAGATGATCAGCCATGAATGACTTAAATTATTCTCAGTAATCCAATGATCCAAAACAATTCTGAAAGACTTAAAGAGGAAAAAATGTTACCCATTCTCAGAGAAAGAACTGATGGTGTCTGAATATAAAATGAAACATACTTTTTAACTTTATTTTTCTTGAGGGCTTTTTTTGGTCTATGTTTTCTTTCATAACATGACTAATATGGAAACGTTTTACATGACTACACATGTATAACCTATATTGAATTGTTTGCCTTCTCAGTGAGAACAGGGTGGGGGAGGGAGGATAGGAGAGAATTTAGAACTAAAAATTTTTAAATGAATATTAAAAATTGTTTTTACATATAACTGAGGAAAAATAAAATGCAAATAAATTCTAAAAAAAAGTAGAAAGACTGATGCAAAAGGTAATGAATTCCTTATTACTGGAAGTCTTAGAACAGAAGCTGGACCACAGATGCAACAGACTACTTATCATAGATATAGAGAAGATTCACTTTCAAGTAGAGAGCATGACTTATATAGTTCTTTCCAAGTTAGATGCTATGATTCTATGAAATAAGATCCTGAGGTTACGATATATTTCACTTACTAGATAATGTAATCCACTCTTTTTAAAAAGGAAAGTTGCGATTGCTACATAAACAACTAGTTTTTCATAATCCTCATTAGCAAGTGCTTTTAAATAACATGTTTCATTTGCAAATTTGAAATAGTCCTTTTTTATTATTTTAAAATTATTACCTTGGGGATAGGGGTGGGCAAAAATCTCTAAACTACACAAATTTAGCTGGAATAAATAATTCTAATTAACTATATATAAATTCCTCATTGACATTAGCCAAGAGGCCCCAAATTTGTCTTTTAAAGCAACATTAAGATGTTCTACTAGTCAAATTGAATACTTTCCAAAACATTCACACATTTGCCATTAGTCCGATGTAATCTGGGTATTTACCTTCTTCACAGTATTTACTTATACTCAGATCTTCATGAAAACTAAAAAAGTCTTCTTATCATTTTATGTGTTTTATGATTCTCTCCTACGAATCACTTCCTAAAGCAACACAAAACTCAATATTCTAACATGTTCATACACACTATTACAAAAGAATTTTATCCTAAGAAGAACCTAAGGCAACAAATGCCAAATTAAAGCATATCTATATTGCACACACTACTTTCTACTTGTTTTAGGAAAGGAATTCAAACTGAAGAATGCCATTAGCAGACAGAGGATAGGCAGATGTATAGGTATTCAATATGTGATCAATTTTTAATTAGAGATTAATCACACAAATATATATATATTTTCACACAGCTAGACAGTGTCTGAGACCAGATTTGAACTCGGGTCCTCCTGACTTCAGGGCTGGTGCTCTATCCACTGCGCCACCTAGCTGCCCCACACAAATAATTTTTAGCTATTGAATTCTAAAAAAAATTTTTTTTTAATTTGTCTGCCCTCTTCCCAATTTCCTCAGGACACTAACTTTCTGGTATGTGGTAATTAGTTAATTTGATGAAATATTTTGGAATACTGGATGATAATGTGCATGATGGGATTATGTCATTAAAACAAAAGCTTTGTGGAGACAGTCTTAATCAGAAGAAGTGATCTAATTATAGGAATTTCAGGTACCATAGAAAAGAGATAAGACACTCTAGAAGAATTAGGTCTATTGATCAAATGTTACCATGTTTGTTGTTTTTGTTTGGCCTTCATTTTCAAAGGGGATCAATGACATCACATAATTGTCTTGACTCATGGATTTTCTGGATTTAAGTGAAGCAGAGTTGCACAAAGTTAACAGTCTCTCCTCCAAGGATGGGTGATGACCCAGATGCAGCAGATAACCTTAACATCTTTGATGTCTGGCCAACTCTAAGTTAACTGTATGCAACAATTAGACCTGTATGTATACATTTGTATGCACAGAAGATGTGTGCATCACATATTCGTTTGGGTATGTAGCTGATAATTTTATATTTAAGAAATATTTAAGATACCAGCATGGTATCTTTAAAATGAAATTTGACATAGAACTTTGCATAACAATACCAGACGCAACATAGTGGAAAGAGAATGGACTTCAAATCTGGTAATATATGGCTTTATTGTCTTGCCTCTGATACAAACTGATAATGAGATCTTGGACAGAGTTCCAAATAGTACTCTAGGACTATAAATTGTGCAACAGGTACAACCTGTATTGGTCTCCTTACTAGAAGCTGCTTATACCAATTACCTCACTGGTCTGATTTAAAAAACAAAACTTGATGATGATGATGATGATGATGATGATGTTGATGATCTCATATTCATTCTTCTCAATGGAATGCAGAAAATAGTGCTGGAATAAGTTGCTATCCTGCTATTATTCTTTTGTATTCAGTGTTCTGCAAACTATTGCACAAGTGGATAAAATAACTCTTTGATAATTAAAATATTTAGAAATAAACTCCTTTTCTGTAGGCTTACTATATAAAATAAGCTTTCTCCAGGATATTGTCAATAAAAAGAGAACAATGAGGATAATATTCTCTGATTTTATTCCCACGTGGGTTTTATCTTCTCTGCAAGATCTTTGTATTTTGAAAGCTTTTTTTTTTTTACATATTAATTGGAGGTCATAAGTATTTGGTATGGCAATGTATATTAAAAACATTGTTCTTAATTTTTATGGATCATTGCTATATCTGTGTAATAATTTTATCTGAGATAATATTCCAGGTCTGGTATCATTTATCTGTTAAATTTTCAAAAGTATTTTGAGATCTCTCTAGTTCTGTCTCCCCAGCTATTCTGTAGATGCTAAATTTATCTTTCAATGATGTGTTATAGATTTCCTATCATTTCCTTGTGTAATCTGCACTGGTCAATATGTCTGAATTCCTTAAGGAAAATCTATAGCTAATTTTTGGTGGCAAGGACATCATTTTGAATTCCCATAATGAACCCTCTGTCTATAAACAAAACCAGATGACTCAGACATTTGATTGACACTTCTTTATCAACACGTTGTTGGTTGTGTTGACATAAATGTCACTCACAAAGAGCCTTTTAATTCTTCTCTAAGCTTTTAACCATTTCATAGGCTACATCTAAAGGTAACCACTTAGAGTAACATTCAACAAGTCTAGGGGTATGTATCTATTGCTAGCTTTTGTCTGCTTGTAGCAAAAGCATTTCTGTAAGTTTTCAACCTACCATATGCTTTCATGATATGAAAAGATCATAGGAGCATAAATTTCAGGCTAAAAAGGAAGGGGAAAATGAATAAACACAGAAATAAAAATGGAAAAGGGGTTGAATTTGCTATTTCATATAATAAATGTGTGAAGGGGTATTCATGTAAATAGCTTGATCCCAAAGAAAAACTACGAAAAAAATGCCTTCATGATCAGAGTGTAGATGTTTTTTCATTAAAAACATCGGGTTTTTTGATGTAATGATAGATTTTCCTGAATTTTTTTTGTTTTTTTCCTTCCTCTTTCTAAAAATTCTTTGTTAATATGACAAAAATATTAGAAAGGATGAAGAAAATTGAAACAATAATACATTGTTGGTGGAGTTCTACACTTATCCAACCATTTTGGAAAGCAATTTGGAACTATGTCCCAAAGGCCATAAAACTGTGCATAATTTTTGACCCAACAATATCTCTATTCAGTCTGTATCTCAAAGATATCATAAAAAATGGGAAAGAACTCACATGAACAAAAATATTTATATCAGCTCTCTTTATCATGGGAAAGAATTAGAAATTGAGGAGATGCCGATCAATTGGGGAATAGCTGAACAAATTGTGCTATGTAATTGTGCTTTAAGAAATGATGAGTTCTGTGATTTTAGGAAAACATGGAAAGACTTGCATGAAATGATGAAGAGTGAAATGAGCAGAACCAGGAGAATATTGTACATAGTAACAGTAATCTTATGGGAATGATCAACCTTGATAAAACTTTGCTCTTCTTAGCAATGCAATGATCTAACACAATTCTAAAAGACTTAATGAAAGAAAATGTTATCCATGTCCAGAGGAAGAATTATGGAGTCTGGATACAGAATGAAGCATATTATTTTTACCTTTTTTTTATTTCTCATGATAAGGATTCACTCTTCAACAAAAACTTCTGGGACAATTGGAAAGTAATCTGGAAAATGTTGAGTTTAGGCCATCTTACACCAAATATCCCAATAAACTAAAAATAGATACATAACCTGGTAGAAAAGGACACATCTCTTGTAAAAAAAAAAATTACAAGATCAGTAAAGAAGATACCTCTCACAATTATGGTGAAAAGAATAGTTCATAACCTAATGAGAGATAAAGAAAATTACAAAAGATTAAAATATTTTGAACACATAAAATTTAAAAACTTAAACACAAATAAAATGCAAACAGTTGAAATTAGAAGGAAGCCAATTAATTCAGAAAAATATTTGCAGAAAGTTTTCCTAATAAGATCTGATATCCACAATATATAGATAATTGATATAAATAAACATATAAAAATGAGAGGCAATCCCCCAAATAGATGTGTTGAAACTATGAACAGGCAGTTCTCTAAAGAAGAAAGACAAGCTATCAAAAACCACATGAAAAAATGTTCCATATCACTAAAAAAATAATTGTGACAACTTTGGGTTTTCACCTTATTCCCATGAGATTGGCAAAGATGACAAAAATGGAAAATGACAATTGTTGGAAGAATTCTAACCACTCTGGAAAACAATTTGAAGTATGTTCAAAATGTCACTAAACTATCTATGATATTCTTTTACTCACTGTCACCATTATTTAGCATATGTCCCAAAGAAGTCACAAAGAAAGCAAAAGAACCCATATGTACAAACATTTTTTAACAACAAAGAACTAGAAAATAAGAGTATTCATAAATTTGAAAACGAGTGAACAAACTATAATATAAATATCATATCATAGTCTAGAATGTTATATTATAATATATTGTAATATAATATTACATTGCTAGGAGAAATTATGAAGGGATGGATTCAGAGAAACATAAGAAGATTTATATGATGCTATCAGAACCAATAATGAAACAAGTTTCCTGTCTTCTATCAGAGGCAAAATGGACTTGCAATTTAGAATGAGATATAGATTTTCAAGACATAAATAACTTGTAAATTTATTTGCTTTAAAATCCTTACTTGACATAAGGGAGGATTTAATGTCTTAATAGATGATATTGGTTTTTATCAAGTAATGAAAAAAATGTTAACTTAAAACTTAAAAAAAAAATTACATCTCCCAGTAACTTGGAAGACATATCCCTACTACCCACCAACTTCTCCTGCCAAAGATAAAACTTCCAATAATTTGAAAGACATATTTAAGTTTCATTTAGGAAAAGTACTAAGTCTAAAGTTAAACAGAACTACAAGGAATTTACACACTCCCAGAATTTGGCACATGTGATACTAATTATTCCTGATATTACTGTATTAGAAGAAGCTTTAAAAAAAGACTTTCCACATGGACATCAAATACCCTAGTGCTCTTATTATTACTTGGGGATATTTTACATTTTTGTAATAAAAAAACAAGCTATGAATGTAGAAATGTGCAAAAGAATTTAAAGTAGGCTAAATGGCATATGGTAACTTCAGGAGCATTATCCAAAGATTATCAAAACAATAAAATGTTCTTTACATTCCTGGAATTTTCTTCCAAATCTTCCTTGCTCTTCAGACAATTTGTTGCTTTCTTGTAAATATTTATAGATTACATACTGTGAAAGCAAAGTATATAAATGTGAATGTAAGGTGCATAAATGTAATTGGTCTATATGTGGAGAGTCATTGGTATTTCCATATTTTTTGGTAGTCTATACATGATACATTTGCTAAGGAAGGTGAGATCATGCTTCAGTCTGTCAGGAAGTTGGTATGATACTTTCCTATTCATTCATGTGCCACTGTTAAGCAACTGAGCCAATGTATCTAATTCATCACTTTCCATTTTTGCAAGGAAATGATTTACTACTTTCCTTGACATAACCATTATGTTATGTTAAAATGTTATATATATCCTTTGACTCAGCAATACCATTATTTGGTTCATTTCCAAAGATGATTAGGAAAAAATAAAAGAATCTATAAACTATTTATAGCAGCTCTCTTTGAGGTGGCAAAGAACTGGAAATTTCAAGGATACCCATCGACTGAGGAATGGTTGAACAAATTGTGGTATGTAATTGTGATAGAATATTACTATGCTACAAGAAATGATTAGCTCAGTGATTTTAGAGAAACATGGAAAGACTTAACATGAAATGATGAAGAGTGAAATGAGCAGAATCAAGAGAACATTGTATACAATAAAAGTAATATTGTTTTAAGAATGACTTTGAACAAATAAGTTAGTTTATCTGTTAAAAAATACCCAAATTAACTCTAAAGGACACATGAAGAAAGATGCTATCTGGATCCAGAGAAAGAACTGAGAAACAGAAGAATGTATAATGATATATATATATATATATGTATATGTATATGTATGTATATATATATATATACACACATATACACACACACACATATGTGTGTGTGTTTGTGTGTGTGTGTGAGCATTTATATGTATGCATGTATTCTTATGTATCTAGGTATTCTTTGCCTCAATTGCTACCTACCCTTAATCACTGAATGGATGGGGCCTCAGTCAAACTGAAATCTGTTAAAGATCTTAGCTTAAAAAAACCTAAGTCTCCCACTGCATCCAGGACCATCTCCAGTTGTCCTAATCTATATCTGACCACACAGTTTGCCCTCATTTCAATACAATTCATTTGCATGCCATGTCAACACCTCCCTGATGTCATGATCCTCTTCAAGAATGAAGGATAAACATCAATAATAATATATATACTATACACAGCTACATATATCTAATATATATATACATATATATATATATATACACACACATATATATATATATATACCTATTTGTAGCCAATAGTAGTTATCTCTAGGGTGAAGGGAAGAAAAAAATTAATATGATAATTTTGTTATATATTTGAAAGGAATAGCAAGTTTTGCATAGAAGACTTATGGTTTCATGTATAATCATCTTTTTATTGTATTTTGAATGGAAATTCTTGTTTTATGCCATAAGTTAAAATTTTTAAAATAAAAAACAAGCCACAAATTATTTTGTATTTAATCCAGCTTGCATTTTCTTTCATTTAGACTTTTTGTAATTTTACAAATAGCTATTTTTCTCCTCTTCCTCAGGAGTTTTCTCTCTTCTCTAATTTCTGAAGTTTTCATGCTTCTGTAGCAAAGTATTAGAGAGATGTTAAACTGATTATTTTGTTCTTTGTGTAGCTTTGATTCCTTGCAAAATATAGATCCATGTTTTTGTCTTATGTAATTCTCTGGCAGTCGGTGACTACCCCTTTTCAGAATAATGTTTTTAAATGCATAAAATAAAATATACAGGATTATAAAAGAAACTGATTTTATACACACACACATTTGTGATAAGAGATCCTAAATCTACTAGTAAAAGGAAATGAAGTTGAATCATATTTGGTAAACTGCACAAAGAGGTGCTAGACCAATCTTCCTAAAAACATTATTTTCTTTGCATCATTACCCTTCTCAAAAATCTTCATTGGCTGCCCAATGCCAAACTTTTCTTTGGGGCTGTCAGTACTCTACACAAATTAGCCTACCCTATCTTCTACTGTTCCTTAATACAAATCCTTCCATCCAGTGGACCTGGGCTCCACACTCTTTCATGCCTATGTGATCCTTCTACATATTTCTACTTCTACAACCTTGATCATGAGGCTATTCTTCCTATTGTACCTACCTCTCTAAATCCTATCCTTATCAAGACCTATCTCCTCCAAGTATTCCAGCTTACACTGACCAATCTCTTCCCTTCTGAATTCCCTTCCCTTCACTTCTTCAACATTGTCTAGACCTCATAACCTAATACTGTGTGATCTATTATAGATTTTTCTGCATTTCATTGTCTTGTCTCCCTACTAGACTATAAATTGTTTTATGGCAGGATTTTTTCTATATTATTTTTGTATCATCCAAGAACATGAGTAATCAGTCAAAAAGTATTTTTAAGAACCTACTATGTGCCAGATACTAGGCTAGATCTAGGGACACAAGTATGAAAAGTAAAATAATCCCTTCTCAATAAGAGCTTACATTCTAATGGAGAAGGTGATGAGTACATCTGTAGGTATTTATACTATAAATACAAATATTTGCAAAGTCATGAAATAAGGGAAGTCAATACATGAACTGAATCATGGGAGTAGGTTTAAGCATAATTGTTCTTCATCAGGAAAAGGGGGAGGGGGGTGGAGCAAGGTGAACACTGTAAACACATAGTGTTCCTTTGTCAGTCAACAGTATTTCCCTGAATGATTACGCTTTGTTTAATGCCACACTTGCTTCTTGAAGGCTGTTGGAGTACAAAGAAAATACAATTGTCCTTTCTACAATGTAGGGGTTAGGGGCACCAGTGATCTGGAAAATCCATGTAAAATTGTTTGGCCTTTTCTTTGTACCAGAAGTCTGAGTTTTTTTTTTCCTTTTCTTTTTCTTTAATGGGGTATTTATAGTAACTTATTATAAAATTTGGGTTGATATATATACATATATCTTATACATTTCTGAGTTTCTAAACATTTTCTGTGTCATCTGCTGGCTTTTGCATGTCATGTGGTTTCCACAAAATTCCCCCAAAATTCCCACTAAGTTTCCTTTGCTGACCTGCAAGATATCAAAACTCCATTGGGGAAAGGAGATGTGGAAGGGATAACATAGAAGAAATTGCCTCTGCCTGTAGGATTATAGCAGCATTAAACCTAGAGCTGATAGGGACTTCAGAAGCCACGAAAGCCAATTCTCTTATTTTACAGATGGGGAAACTGAGGACCAGAAAGGTAGCATGACTAATGTAGAGCCTCACAGGTATTAAGTGGCAGCAGTTGGATTTCAATTCACATCTTCTGGTTCCAAAGGCAATGCCACAGTATCCAAGTCCTGAAATCTAGGAAGGTGTTTTTCACACCTTCCCTTCCATGGCAAATGCTGGAAACACCAGGTACTTGCTTCTGGAACTGAAACTTGGAACCATACCCAGCAGCTCAGAAGAGAAGGGTACATTCAAAAAATTAACTTTTCAAAACAAAAATACATGCCCCCATGCTCACCCTCTGGCCACAACAGGAAAACTACAGGGCAGCCGCAACAAGAAAAGAAGCCACATGAACCATTTGGCAAGGAAGCGTTTGTTGTGGTCATGGTCTCCAGAATGACTCCCCCTTTAAAGCTGAGAGCTCCAGACAGAATTTGGCCAAGAGTGTAAGGTGCCTTGTTTTGTTGTCTGAGGATCATGATGTTTTTTAAGAAAAATAATTTGGTTTTTGAAAGTCAATGAGAAATATAACTCCCCAGAGGAAGAAGCTAGACAAGCTTTGGAAGCCCAAGTTGGATCGCTGGTGGCCGTCAACAGACTATCTCTTCTTTCTAAGCCTGAGTTTTTTAGTGTAAATACTAGGGTGGGGATGGCAGGAGGCTATTTTCCACTGCCTA
Source organism: Antechinus flavipes (assembly GCF_016432865.1). Lineage (NCBI taxonomy): Eukaryota > Metazoa > Chordata > Mammalia > Dasyuromorphia > Dasyuridae > Antechinus > Antechinus flavipes. Next base: position 162,363,421 of record NC_067398.1, read on the forward strand.
CACACAAGCCTGTTGTGAGTGTTAATGAATTAATGCTTATAAAACACAGTGAAGTCAAGTGAAAACACAATGCAACTTTGTCCTGTACCCTTTTAGACCAACTTATAAATCCCACTGAAATTCTAAATTCTCTCAGCCTGGGCCCAAGGGAATTAAGTTCTCTACCTGTTAATATTTATCTCATACCTGCAGATAAATGATATACATCTATACCTAGAAACTTGATAATTCAAGTTATAGGCAAGTAGGTGATGCAGTGAATGGGGTGCTAGACTTGGAGACAGGAAGACCTGAATTCAAAACCTGCCCCAGACACTTACTAGCTGTGTGATTCTGGGCAAATCACTTAACTTCTCTATGCCTCAGTTTCCTCATTTGTAAAACGGGGATAATAATGACCTCTACCTACCAGGGTTGTTGTGAGATTCAAATGAAATAACATGTGTGAAGTGCTTAACAAACCCTTAAGTGCTATACAAAGACTAGCCATCTTCATCATCATCATTAATAATGTACTTATTATGTGCACATCACTATGTATATACTAGAAAACAAAAAAAAAGGTGAGATAAGATGGAATCCTTGATGTCACAAAATTTGTTGTTAATAGCAATTAATTAACAGTAAATATTAATAATAGCTATACTTATATAGTACTTTAAAGTTTTTAATGTGTATTATACACATTATTTCATATATATAATATTTTGTTAGTCCTTATAGCACATAGTTAATATAGACATATAATCCACTTTTTATGATGAGGAAACTGGCTCAGAGAGGTTGGATGACTTGTCCTAATTCACACTGCTACTAAGTATTTAAAGTAGGATTAAAATCAAGATCTTCTTGGCTCTGTGCTGTTCTACAATTACTGCCTGAGGTAACCAGAGAAGGCTTCATGGAAGAGATGGCTTTTGAGGTGGGTTTTAAAATATAGTGTTTCAAAATGCTGAAGGGGCAGAGGATTGGCCAAATTTAAGAAACAACATGAATAAAGGTACAAAGCCTAAGATTAGTATAGGGTAATAGTATATAATGGGATCATATGATCATAAATATAAAAGTCTTTTATATTTGGAGGTAGCTAAGTGGTACACTGGTCTCAGGGTCTAAAAGAGCTGAGTTCAAATCTGCCTCAAATACTTAAAACATGTGTGTCTTTAAGCAAATTTCTTAATATCTATTGGTCTCAGTTTTCCCATTTCTAAAATGAGTTATAATACTACATATTTCCTAGCGTTATTGTGAATATCAAATAACATTATTTAAAGTGTTTTGAAGATCTTAAAAAGCATTATATAAATGCTAGCTAGTGATGATGATGATGATGATGATGATGATAATGATGTCCAAATCTCTCATTCTGCAGATAAGGAAACTGAGGTTTAGTTGACTTTCTAGATCCTGACTCTACAAATCTAACTCAGTTTTTCCACTACAGAATGTCTCATCTTAGTCTTATGGATTGCAAAGAGCTTCCCTCCTAACAATCTACCTACAAATCAGGTAACAATAGTACCATTATCCCCATTTGGCAGAAAAATCAGAATGGTTAAATAATTTGCTGGTAGTAACAGCTATTAAGTAGTAAAATCGAAATTTGACTAAAACAGAAAATAAGGCTGAAAAGATAGAGTTCCAATTTATAAGAAGCCTTGAATGACATATGGAGGAATTCAAACTTTTTAAGTATTTAACCCAGAAAAACCTTTATTATACACATCACTTGCTATATATAAGGAGGTAGCTGCTAGTTGTTATTATTATTATTATTACAGCTAAGTGGATAGAATGCAAGCCTGGAGTCAGGAAGATTCATCTTCTTGAATTCAAATCCAATCTCAGACTCTTATCCTTAACTATTTGCTTCAGTTTCTTTGTCTGTGAAAAATGAGCTGGTTAAAGAAATGTCAAATCGGTCCAATATCTTTGCCAAGAAAACCCCAAGCAGAATCACAAAGAACTGGACACAACTGAAAAATGACTGCACAGCAGCAATAAATGTACAAGGAGCTATTCTCCAAGCTTGAATATAAAGAAATTAGTTCTTGACGTTAAGAAGCTTATATTCTATTGAAAAGTCAAAAGTTATATATTTGTTGAATGAATGAAAGAAATGTCCCAAAAAGCATAGATGATAGATTTTTCTCCTTTGTCTTGTTACAAAAAAAGTTTATCTCCCTCAGCAAGCAAGCAAAAGTTAGCCCTGAAGTCCAAATGTAATAATGAACACTTGAAACTCCATATTTTCCCCCAGTATTTTTGAATTATTATGAGCCACAAAATAACATTTTTCTTAGGAGAGTAAAAAATATATTTTAATCTTTTCAAGAATACTAATTTTTTTCTGATCAACAAATATATTTGTTTAAGGGGGAAAGAAGGGATTATTTCATATATATGTGTACATATACATTTATAGTGTATATTTATGTATGTCTGTATGTATATATATAAAATATAGACATATATTACATCTATGTCTGTATGTATATATATAAAATATAGACATATATACATCTATATATATACACATGCACACGTGTGTGTGTGTGTGTGTGCATGCAGATGCGCATGCATGCCCCCTCTGAAAAGACAAGGAAGCCCTGGAAACATTGCTTGAAATTAGTTATATAGGTTGGTCTGCAGGCCCTACTACTTAGGCAAATCTCTCTATTATTGCCCAGACTGGTAACATAGTAGATCTGGAGCCCCAGGGAGTAAATATGGAGCTCAGTCTAAGTGAGGGCCATAGAATTGAGCTCATTGTAAGAAAGAATCATGAAAAGAGCTTTGTTGAGGACGTTTTCTCTCTGTTTTTTAATGCTCTTCAGGCTTCACTGAAATGGTCACAATTAACATTTAACTGAATAGGCCAGTGTACAGATTCCTTTCACAATCCAAAAAAGAGTTTCCCGTGCCCAATTTGTTCTTACCTCAATATTCAAGCTTCTTTTTCCTTTGTCTAAATCCTACCACTACTGGTGGGTGCCAAAGACAAGATGAACTCACAATCTAGAACTGAAATCTTTCACCTAACAAAGCAAAGGAGGATTCTGATTACCAGAACCATCAGGCTGTACACAGACGGTCTTTTCACTCCAGATAAATTATGTGGTGCTTGGAAAGCTGGGAAGACAGAGTTCGGCACCTCGGAGCAGAATTAGTCATGTCATGAAACTAAAACATAGAAGTTATTATGAAGTAAAATAGTTTCCAATGATTTTAATAAGCTAATCTTCACAATGGTCCCATGAAGTAGGTGGCCAGAGGGATTTATGAACAGATGCCTGAAGCACTGAGATGGTCACTGACTTCTAATCCCCCCTCTAAGAACAATACTTTAGATTCCTAATTCCCAGTTCCGTATTTATCTCAAATCACACCAGTCTGAATTGTTTTCTCCTTTCTTCAATTTTGCCATTCCTATAAAACTATATTAACCTTCCTAATATATGATTTTGATCGTGCTCTCCTTACCTTGACATACTTTCATTCAGAAGCAATTGCCTTAACTTCTCATTCTGTTATTGTAAAACCAACCAAACCTCTCTCAAACCTCATTTTCCACTCTTTTCACAAAACATCCATTGCTGCTCAACAGTTGGGGAATGGCTGAATAAGTTGTGATACATGAAAGTAATGGAATATTATTGTTCTGTAAGAAATGATGAGCAGGCTGATTTCAGAAAGGCTGGAAAGACAACATAAACTGATGCTGAGTGAAGTGACCAAGAGAACATTGTACACAGAAATAACAAGATATGTGATGATCAACTGTGATGAACTTTACTCTTTTCAACAATGAGGTGATTCAAGGCAATTCCAATAGACTTGTGATGGAAAGAGCAGATAGAACTGTGGAGATTGAATATGAATCAAAGAATAGTATTTTCACCTTTCTTGTTATACGTTTGCTTGGTTTTTTTCTTTCGATCTGATTTTTCTTGTACAGCATGACTGGAAATATTTTAGAAGAATTGCATATTTAATCTACTTTGAATTGCTTGCTGTTGTGGGGGGGAGAAGGAAAAAATTTGGAACACAAGGTTTTGTAAAGATGAATGTTGAAAACTATCTTTGCAAGTATTTGAAAAATAAAATACTATTTTTAAAAACTCCATTCCATTCAGATTAAACTACTCATGCTTCCCCAAAGACACTGGACAATATCCAGGCTTCAACATTTCTGCCCATGGCATTTACTTTACTCAAGCTATCTTCCTGTATCCACTGTTACCTGAATCCTATCCTATATCAAGTGCCACTTTCTCTATAATTCTGCCATGACCCCCTCAGACCATACTGCTAGTTTTTGCTCTGATCACCTCATTTCTTGAATTTCTTTGCTACATCACTAATACTATGAAGAAGTATATGCAATCAGAGCACATGGATCAAGATTCAAACTGAGATTCAGGGTTCAAATCAAGCTCTGCTACTTACTACTTGAATGACCTTAGATAAATTATTTAACCTCTCCAGGCCTCAATTTCCCAACTGTGAGATAAAAGAATTAGACTAGATGACAGTGAAGGGCCCTCCCAGTTCCAAATCTATTAACTTGTACCTAAGTGAATTAAAGAACTGGCTAATGACATTCAAAAAATCCATATAATTGAAATTGGATTTCAAAATGGCAAAATTTTCCTGTTTTCTAAAATATTTTTATAGCTGAGATTTTTCAAATTCTTAAAACATAATTTCTTCTGAAGAAAATCTTAATCATCATTCAAATCACAAGCCCCATGAAAACCCAAAAAATCATTTACAAAGGCATGACTGACAAATGCAATAAAATAAGAACTATTCCCATCACTTTCCTGAGACAAATTGGACAGTGGTAGAGGTCACAAACAGTGATTTAAGCAGCAGCTATCAAAGCCACCAATTATAAACATCATGATATGTGTTATACATTTTAAACTTCGTTCTTCGCAAACCCAAGTACCTAAGAGGAAAGGGAATAAACATTTATTAGGCCCCTATTATTGCCAGGCACTGTGTTAAAAAAAATTGCAAATATTAGCTCATCTTCATGAAAACTTTGGGAGATAGGTGCTGTTATTATCCCCATTTTACAGAGCAGGAAGCATATCAAGGTGAAGTGATCTATCTAGGGTGATATAACTAGTAAATGTCTGAAGCTGAATATAAATTTACATTTTCCCCATTTCAAGTCTGGCCTTCTATCTATTTGCCACTTCTTGTGAGGTACTCTTATGAGCTCTTCAGAAGTATTTACTGGAACGAGCTGCTCCTTTCCACCACATTTACCCACTTAGTGAAAAACTCACAAAGACTCCCTATTGGCTGTTGAATCACCCAAAACTCTCCAAAGCCAAGAGAGCCTCCACAGTCTGGCTTCAACCTGTCCAATATTTCCCAGAAATCGCAGCTTAAAAGTTCTGCTTTAGTCAAATCTCACAATATGCCATGTTTGTTCCCATGAGTCTCAGGATGGTTTTTCTCTTCTCTGAACAGTGACACTGATTCCCTACTACAATAATTTTATAGTTTGTTTTTCTCTAAAAAACATCACCCAAACCCATTTTCCATCTATTCCCTCTAATCCAACATTAATCATAAATCAAATGAGGTTACTCCTGCACTCAAAAAACTTTAAACCTCCCTCTTGCCTACTGAATATAATTAAACTCCTTACTCTGGCAATTAGAGTGCATTATAAGCTGCCATTATCTTTCCTTATTTGCTTCCACATACTTTTTACTTCAAAATGAAATATATTTTGCCCTCTCTTGACTTTGTGCCTTTGTCCTGTCCATTCTCTATGTCTAGAATGCTCTCCCCTAATATTAGAAATGTCACCTATCTTTCATTAAGGATTAAATCCTTGAAACTAAAAATCTTTCTCTCTTCACATCTCCCTCAGCACTTTCTTTTTCCATTTATTATGCACTTCCCCACTTGATGCATATCACAATTATTTGTGTACATGTGTTATCTCCTCCTAGATTGTAAAGTCCAGGTGAAAAAAGGCTAGGTGCTATTTACCTTTTAAGTCTCCTTAGGAGACTAGCACAGAATGGCTCTGCAGTGAAGATTAATCATTTAACCATTTGTTGAACTGAAGCCACCCTGGGAACTGTTTGGCAGTTCTATGGATAGAGTACTTAATCTTGTTCGCCTCAGCTTCCTCATCTGAAAAATGAGCTGGGAAGGAATGGTAAAGTACTCCAGTATCTCCACCAAAAAACACCCCAAATGGAGTCATGAAGAGTTGGACATGATTAAACAATAATAATTTTTAAAAACTGGGGATAACTTACAGTAGCTAAAATAGAAGTTCTTAATGGGCATCCACAGATATTCAAGGAATTCATAGATTTCAGGGGTTCTATGAACTTGGATAGAAGAAAATTATATCTTTATTTTCACTAATCTCTAAATGAAATGTAGCATTTTCTTCCATTAAGAATTTTAAAAACATTCTCCTTTAAATATTTTAATAACATTTTAATAACAATAAATGTTAAAATAAAATTTTAAACAACATTTTCCCCATAATGCCAAATAATCAAAAAAGGTTAAGAAATCATATCCCAAGATTAAAGTTACTTACTGACTAGCAAACCTTTCAGTTTGTTAAGCAAAAATTCATGTTCAACATAATTCTAGGAGATATACATAAGCACAATCATTTGCAAATGTCCAAACATTGTGCCTAGGAGCTTCTGGCAATACTGCTTTTCCCATATAAGAATGTTTTCTTTTACTCCAGTCTTGAGATAGCAACAAATTTATAGCAATATTTCCTGGGAATGAAACATTTCCATTGATCTCTTTTTATTCCCTCTTACAAAGGAACTTGTTAACATCAACATTAAATGCAAGTGTTCTAAATAAATAACTCTGTGCCTTTTTTGGTTATTTAAAGTCTGTTCTAAGATAACAAGAATTTACTGTTTTGTGGAGAGGGGAGGAATTCACAATTCTGAATTCTGTATCCCTTAAGTCAGAGTAAATTTAAGAGAGAATATTATTCTAGAAAAAACTAGAGAAACCATTATTAATCAGATTGAGAAAGTCAAGTTTTGAACCAGTTTTTGAATAAGCAGCCAATTTAGCAAGAACTGGTGAAATAAAAACTTGTTTTAAAGTAAAAGAAAAGTATTGATGATCCTGCCTGATGCCTCTATTTGGCTAAGCATGTTGGAAAAATATTTTGAGAAATCCTTGTTGATGTCTCTGAGATAACTTCTCCTTATTCAAATGATATGACAACTATTGGGGTACAAAGCTCAATAAAGGTAAGATTAGTGATTCATCTAAACTATGCATTTACTAGTGAGTAAACAGTAAGTATTTAACAGTAACTAGTTCACCTAGTTAGTTGAGTTGAATTTCATTGAGGCATGGGGTGGGGAGGGGGATTATGCTGTAGGAGCAGCACACACTTCCTGACACTTCATCTGGCTCCACTCTCAGGAAACCAGGAAGGGAAACAGGAAATACAGAAGGCTGTTGTTGGGGGGCAAATGGGGAATATTTTTTTAGCTGTCTAAGGCTTTACAAAAAATAAATAAATAAAAATTTTCCCCTGAAGGTATCAAATACAACTTTGAAAGCACCACTGCTTCTAAGCATCCCAAAGAGTCTATCAGTCAATGGACATTTATTAAGAACTTACTACCGTGTGCCAGACAGTGAGCTAAATACTTCAAAGTTAAAAACATATTTTCCTCCATTACCACATCCAGAGGAGGAAGGAGGAAGGCAAACATTAGAATATCTCTATTTTACAATTTTGGTAGACTTAGTCTGAGAGTAAAAAACATGACTAGTCATAGCTTAAGGAAAATTCAAGATTCCTAATTTTCCTTTCATTGTTCTGAATTATAAGAGGGTATTGGTTTTCCTAAAGAATTCAAAGTAGAATACTGTTTTTTTCCAAAAAAAAATTGTCACATGTAATCAACTATTCTTCATGAAATATAGCTTTGAAAGGGAAAAGGTGACTTCTATAACTCATAAATTATGAGGGGGACTGACAAATGTGAACCTAGTTCTAACAAGAATGAGCAATATGCCTTACTGATACCAATTCACAAGGAGTAAGATTGCTTCTGGAAATGCATGACAGAGAAGGTTTCTCCCTTCCTACTTCAGAGCACACACAACTATCCTGTTTCCTGCTTTGAATACAAAATTAGTGATAGTAATAGTAGCAGAAACAGCAGCAGCTGGCATTTTATATAGCACTATAAAGCATTTTACCTATATCTCATTCTTTCCCTCATAATAACCTTATGTAGGAAGTAAACATGTATAATTCCCATTTTACAGATAGGAAAACTAAAGTCCAAAGGAAACGCCCATGGTCATACATCTCCAATGTTGAAGGGAGAACTCAAACTTAAATCTTTCCTAACTTCAACTGGCATTCTTTTCATTATAACAGTTTGCTGCTCATGAATAGTTATCTCAGAGAATGTCATAGTATTAAAGTAATACACATGAAAATTGGGAGTTAAACTAGAGGAAAGTAAGCCTGTTTTCCTGTTTTATGCTTAAAAGTTGCCATGTATAATATGCATTTTTCATTCATAAATAATTGCTTTTTCAATCTGTGCATGATGAAGATCTTTGCTAAGTCCTTTTTAGGAATAAGCCCACTATAAATCTCTCTCTCTGTGTCTCTCTCTGTGTATGTCTCTGTCTCTCTCTATGTGTGTCTGTGTCTGTCTGTCTGTCTCTGTCTCTCTTTCTCTTCTCTTCTCTTCTCTTCTCTTCTCTTCTCTTCTCTCTCGCTCTCTCTCTCTCTCCTCCCCACCCCCATAGTCTCTTTCTTTTAATGGCATCTTTCTCCTTATTAGAGCTTACTTTTATTAGTGTGCTAAACTCCCCTATGGATTTAACTTGCCAGTCAATAGAATACTCCCACCTTTAATGGATTCTTTCAAACTCTTTCCTATTCTAACCCTATTAGTCTCCCAAATTTATTTCATATTTGCCACTCCTGGTGCCTATTTTACCTCTTTATTTTGTCTATAACCTCTTATTTAGGAGAATAATAATAATAATTGACAAAGAATAATAATAATAATTTCTTTTTCTCTCTATCCTCCCTCACCAGCTTTCACAAGTTTAATTAACATCTCTCTTGAGTTGATACATAGAGATACAAGTATAAAAGATACTTAGAGGTACAAATATAAACATATTGATATCTTCAATATAGATATGTCTATGGGTATGGAGATAGATGAGAGAGACAGAGAGAGAACTACCTCTCCAACTCCAGTCTCTTCCTTCACTCCACATCACTAACTACCCATTGAACATTTCATGGTACAGCTAAGTGGCACAAAGTCAGACTCTGTTACAAGCTATATGACCCTAGGCAAGTCATTTAAAGCCTATTAGCCTCAGTTTACTCATCTGTAAAATGAACTGGAAAGGAAATGGCAAAACACTCCAGTATCTTTTCCAACAAAACCCCAAAAGAGGTTACAAAGAGTCAAGAGTGACAATTAAGAATTAACAACAATTAGATATCCCATATTCCACAGACACATCAAATTCAACATCTCTAAAACAAACCAAACTCCCTATCATTCCCCAAAACCCATTCTTCTACTAAACTTCATTATTTAGGCAAGAGCACTAAAATCCTTCTAGTCTATCAGATTTATAACCTTGGACCCTTACTCTCTCTTTTCCCAACACATTTTTGTATCTTCCCCATACCTTGAAGTGTTTTGTGCATAGGAAAAAAATAATCAAGGACTGTGGCAAGAATGATAACATGTGCAGCCCTTTTTGTGGTGGCAAGGAACTAGAAACTGAGTGGATGCCCATCAATTGAAGAATGGCTGAATAAGTTGTGGTATATGAATGTTTGGAATATTATTGTTCTGTAAGAAATGACCAGCAGGATGACTTCAGAGAGGCCTGGAGAGACTTACATGATCTGATGTTGAGTGAAGTGAGCAGATCATTGTACACAGCAACAAGATAATGTAATGATCAATTTTGGTGAATGAGGCTCTTTTCAACAATGAGATGATTTAAGCCAATTCCAATAGACTTGTGATAGAGCCATTTGCATCTAGAGAGAGAACCATGAGGACTGAATATGGATTACATCATAATATTTTTACCTTTTTGATGTTTGCTTTATTTTCTTTCTCATTTTTTCTTTTTGATCTGATTTTTCTTATGCAGAATGTGGCAATATATACATATTTCTTCTATACAGAAGAATTGCAAACAAATAAATAAGACAGAATAGCTTATCTTTAACCTATCTTGGATTACTTGCTGTCTAGGGGAGGAGGAGAGGGGAAAGGGAGGGAGAAAAATTTGGAACACAAAGTTGTATAAAGGTGAATTTTGAAAACTATTTTTGTAATTAGAAACTAAAAAAATATTATTTTTAAAAATTTAAAGAAACATAAATGCAAGGGACAAGAGTTTGTCCTGGATCTGGTGTTTAAAAAACTTTATCTATAAAGTTGGATGTATATTGAATTTGCAGGTAATACCAAACTAGAACAGGTAGCAGGATAAGAATTAAAAGTCACCTTGCTAACTTGGAGAAGTATAGACAAACAGAAGGAATGTTGGTAAGTTAAAGTGTGGAGACTTACAGTAAGAGAGAAAAAGCAAACGCTGTGGAAGGACAAAAGGGTCATGGTAGAAAACTATCTGAATTGGGAACAGAACATGAAAGATTTAGGTACAAGTGTATACTGAAATGAATAATGGGAGCACAAAATGTCATCATAAAGTCAAAGTATTGAATGCTAAATTGTCTTCTGAGTTTCATGACTACAAAGAAAAAACACCAATATATTCAAATGACTGAAAACCTGGCAAATAAGGCCTTAGAGAAATTTAAAGACATTAGTATTATTCAGTATGGAGAAACTGAAAGACAGGAACAATTTAAAATCAGGTTTTTAAACACATAAGTGACCCAAGGAAAGGACAAGACAACATATTTAAAGGGGAGAAATTTGAGATTAAATGCAATTTTAAAAATTCCTAAAAAGTGAAAGATAATTACATTGAGACCTTTGAGGTTCAATCGGTATTATTACCAAATTAGTCCCCAATTGAAGGGAGAAAGGGAAAAAAAATGAGAGTGAGATTCTAATACCTTTGGAATGTCTTACATAGAATGGTGTCTCCAGATACTAGAATAAAATGAATTTGAAAACATATGGATAGCTCTTCTATGTTTATGTTGAAATCTAAGTTTAAATTCCAGACCTTCCAACAAAATTTAGCCCATTAGATTCAAAAACATCTTCAGCAAGTTCCATTGGATAGGAGAGAGAGGGGCACAGTTTTCTTAGGTTTAGGATTTCTTTTGAAGGTAAGGATTAAGTGACTTGTCTGGGTCACACAGCTAAGAAGTATATAAGGCTGAGTTTGAACTCAGGTTCTTCTGACTTCAGAGCCAGTATTTTATTCACTTCACCAACTAGCTGCCCCTATAAGGTACATGTTTTGCTAATCCTCCATAAATCACAGGATTTGCCCTGGTAATTGTCTTATCTATATTCATAGAACTGTTATACCCAAACTTAACTCAGAGAAAGGAAAAATTTTCCAATTTATTTCACGAAAGCTATGATACATATTTCTACATCCACAGTTCATATTGTTTTGGGGGGTTTTTGTTATTGTTTTTTTTGGCTGAGGCAATTGGGGTTATGTGACTTGCCCAGGAAGTATCAGGTGTCTGAGGTCAGATTTGAACTCAGGTCCTCCTGACTTCAGGACTGATTCTCTATCCACTGCACCAACTAGCTGCCCCCACAGTTCATATTAATTTTATAAAGAAAATTGAGACAGGGCAGCTGGGTGGTAAGTGGATGAGTGCCAGGTCAGACATTAGCTATGGGACCTTGTGCTTAAGGAACTTCACTCTCTTTGCTTCAGTTTCTTCATCTGTGAAACGAAATGGCAAACAATTCTAGTATCATTGCTAAGAAAACCCCAAATGACTCTCACAGTTATATGTGACTGAAAAATAACTGAAGCACAAATCTTCCCAGAACATAAATCCAAAATTGCCACATCCCTGTGAAATCCTTCAGTGATTCCCTATTTCTTCTAGGATAAAATGCAAAGTCATTTAAAACTCCTCACCATATGGCTCAAACCTACCTCGTTAGGATTTCCCCCATAACTTCCATCATACATTTTGTGTTTGGGATATTAGAATCTCACTCTCATTTTTCCCCATTCTCCCTTTGACTGGGGACTAATTTGGTAATAATACCCATTGAACAACCTCAAAAGTCTCAATGTAATCTTTCACTTTTTAGGAATTTTTAAAATTGCATTTAAATCTCAAATTTCTCCCCTTTAAATATATTGTCTTGTCCTTTCCTTGGGTCACTTATGTGTTTAAAAACCTGATTTTAAATTGTTCCTGTCTTTCAGTTTCTTCATACTGAACAATACTAATGTCTTTAAATTTCTCTACCTTCCCTTACCTTCCCCAAATTCATCATTTCACCTCCTTTCCCCAGACCTTTGCCCACACTGACCCAAATCTCTGGAATACATTCCCCTCTGTCTCTTAGAACCTCAGACATGCTTCAAAGCTCAGCTCATTTGCCAGTGGCTGCAAGAATTCTTTTCCAAGCCAACACCCTCTGATTCTTATAAGCTGTCATGTCTCTTTTTCCTCAAATAGTCACCTATATCTTTATCTGACTACACGTTTTGTACTCTTGCCATTCTTGTCAAATGCAAACTCCTTATAGAGCCAATTTCCATTTTCATTCTCCACAACTAGCATAGTACTTTGCACATAGTAGGTACTTAATACATGCCTTTTGGATTCGTTTCTCAAAGAGGGCCGTTGACATCTAAACAAAAGACATATCCATTGTCAGCCTAGGTTTGAAGTCTTTCATTTGAATCATAAGACATAATAAAAGGGATGGAGTCAGAGATAATTCCAGAAATTTTGTACAAACTGATATAAAGCAAATTGAACCAGGAGAATTTTTGAGACTGACTTCAATAAAAGAAAACCACTTAAAAAATATAAAAAATCTGATCAACATAGTAATTAATGATTCCAAAAAGCAAATGATAAATCATACAAGCTTCTCATTTAAGAGTGGTGACAAACTAGAGGTACAGAATGAGATGTGTTTTCAGACCTAGCCAACGTTTGTACTTACTTTGCTTAATCATGTTTATTTGTTACTAGTTATTTTTCATTTGTGTACTATTTTTCATGGTTACATTTTGGGGTCTTCTTAGTAAATATATTAGAGAATTTTCCTTTTCCAGCTCATTTTATAGGTGAGGAAATTGAGGCAAACAAAATTACTTGGTATGGGTCACACAACTAATATCTGCAGCTGAATTTGGAATCTGGAACATAAGTCTTCACCATCCATTGTGCTACCCAGATGCCCAGCTTTTAATTCAAGAGGAAAGTATAGGGAGGGGATTGTGTTAACTCTTCCCTCAAAAAGGAAGAAAATAAAGAAAAAGGCATCAACAAAATTTTTAATTGGTTTGTAGAGAACAAAAGGAAGTTCAGAATAAGTAGAGACAAATAATATAGTTTTGGAACTATCATATTGAATTTATTACATATTTCAAAAGAATACCTAATTGAGATGTATGGTTTCATAAACAATTCTTTTTCTGCCTTTGGTATATAAAAATGAATATAGTTGTTTTGACTTGTTATTTAATACTAAGAAAAGAAAATTTGGGGGCGGGGAGGAGTTAAGGGGAATGGGGGACAAAACTGCTTTAAAAAAAGAGAAGAAGCCATTCCATTCAGCTTGATAGGACCTGACAAAATTTGAGCTTTCCTGGCTCAGTCATCAAGAAGCCTGAGGCCCCTAAACATTACAGAAAGGGAACTTTACTTACTTTTCTTATAATCTAATTCCTCTGTCAACAAACTGCTGGTCTCTCTGAATAGGTACTATTCCAAGTTTTTGTAATTTCCATTCAAATTAGAAGCAAAATCTGTTTGCTCTGAGGAGTTGGTAAGCAAAATTATTAGCCAAGAGAAGTCAATGCTTGAAAGGAATTAATCAGTTCTGATTTTTAAAGGAAAAAAGTGAAGCTTGTGTTTACAATCTTTTAAATTTATATAGGCCTATCAGTTTCCAAGAACTACACATAAAACCTCCATTAATGTTACACTTAGATTGCTTCAAAGAGTCATTTTCTGGTCAATAAACTATCTCATTAATTCCTTTCTTCAAATGTCTAAAATTCTGGACCAAAACTACAGAAAAAAATAACATTATTTTTGAGAATATAAAAATAAAATCATAAGTGCCATAATCAGTCATTTTAATGGGCAGGGCAAGCTTCATAAAATATACTGGGGATCAAGGGAAAGTAGATAGGAAATAAGCCTTAAAAATAAATTTAAGAAAAATTCATTTAGGTGTGGGACAAAAAGCAGAGGAGGAGAAGGAGGAGGAAGAAGAAGAGAAGGAAGAGGAAGAGGAGAACGAGGAAGACGAGGAGGAGGAGGAAAGGCCACAAGGATCCAGGAGAAAATAGAAGACCATAAAAATCATTAATCCTTGATCACCACAATGCCACCTCTGCTGGTAGGCAAATTGATAGTTTCCAATTTTAATGAATTGTTCTTTCTTTCTCAGTTCTAAATTTAGATACTCAAGGTGTACTCTAAATTTCTGGTATAAAACCCAAGTCCCCTTGCCCACCTATTTTCTGTTCTGATAAGGAATTTCAAATAAGATTTTGACTCTTGATTCATTTTTTTCTTAAAGGTAGCATCTTAAAGAGCTTCTTAAACTTTTCCCACTAGATCCCCTTTTGCCTGAAAAAAATTTATAGGATCCCAGGTATACAAATAAAACATTTACTGATAATAAATCATAAAGAAATTTATTTTAAAATAATTCTTTGGTATATACATGTGTATATATAATTTTACCATCTATTAAAGATGAAAGCAAATTTGTATACCAATGAGATGGATGTGCTTATTTATTTTTACAAAAGAATTAAATCTTGTAATGATAAATACTGGAGGGAATGTGAGAAAACTGGGACACTAATACATTGTTGGTGAAGTTGTGGACTGATCCAACCATGCTGGAGAGCAATTTGAAACTATACCCTAAGGAATATCAAATTGTATATCCCTTCAATGAAGCAAGGTTTCTACTGGGCCTGTATTCCAAAGAAATCATAAAAAGGGGAAAGGATCCACATGTGCAAAAATGTTTGTAACAGCCCTTTTTGTAGTAGCAAAGAAATGTAAACAGTAGATGCCCATCAGTTGGGGAATGGCTAAGTTATAGTATATGAATGTTATGGAATATTATTATTGTTCTATAAGAAACGATCAGTAGGATGATTTCAAAAACACCTGGAAAGACTTATATGAATTGATGCTAAGTAAAAAGAGTAGAACCGAGAAAACATTGTACACAGCAATAAGATTTTGTGATGATCAATTTTGATGGACATGGCTCTTTTCAACAATATGATGATTCAGACCAATTCTAATAGACTTGTGATGAAGAGAGCCATCTACATCCAAAAAGAGGAATATGGGAACTGAATGTGGATTACAACATAATAATTTTCACTTTTTTGTTTATTTGCTTGTTTTTTGTATTTTTCTTATTTTTTTCTCCTTTTTGATCTGATTTTTCTTTTGCAGCATGATAATTATGGAAATATGTATAGAAGAATTGCACATGTTTAACATATATTGTATTACTTGTAATTGTATTGTACTTGTACTCTATCTGTTAAACATGTGCAATTCTTCTATACATATTTCCACAATTATCATTGCTGTCTAGGAGAGTGCATCAGAGGAAGGGAGGGAAAAAATTTGGAACATAAGGTTTTGCAAGGGTGAATGTTGAAAACTATCTTTGCATATATTTTGAAAATAAAAAACTGTTATTTTAAAACAAGAGCTCAATCTTGGTGGAATATTTGATAATGCAGGACATTGAGCATTCAGAAACCTTTTATTGTGGCCAAATTTTTTGCAACTCTCAAACAATCCTATTTGGAGTTAAATTTGATAAGCTTTGGAATAGAGGACAGAAAACCAGCCTCGAAGACCTGGATTGAAGAACTATCTCTGACACATGTTGACTGTATGACCCTCAGCAATTCACTTACACTCTCAATGTGACAAACACTTCAAATAATAAGTTTTAAAGATGTTACTGACCTACATTGGAAGATGGAGTTTCATCACTAGAGAGTTTAATGATAATGATAATAATCACATATATAATGATAATATAATGATAAAATCACAGATCCATTCCCTATCCTTAATCTTTTCTTACACAACAGTTGTTTTTATATTCACTTCTTTTCCAGACAAATGTGTAATTATTTTACTTTTACCATGCACAAACTACTTACATCCTAAATTCCAAATAACAAATTAGCTTATTAACAAATAGCTTTGCACTATGTTTTACAATTATATGTGACCAAAATGAACACAATAACTTCCTACAGAAAGTACCATTATCTCAAGCAAACATTCTTTCTCTTTCTAATTTTGATGATTCTCCTTTGTTCATATGGCACTTGAGGTTTTCAAAATATTTTTCTCACAACTACATGATCGGGCAGGCAAGTAAGCATGTTAGAGATGATAGTGTATATTTCTACAGCACTCAGACCTTCCCGAAGGGTTTCATGTCTATTGTCCCATTTGATCTTCAAAATCTTTTCAAACAAACAAGAGTTGTTATTTTCTCCATTTTACAGATAAGGAAACTAGGACATGGTCCATTTAGGTGACTTGCTCTGTCTCACAGAAAGTCTTGAAAATTCACTTGACATGTACTTACTGGGTCTGCAACCCCAATCTTAAGTTTATTTGCAGCCTAAAAATACAACCACTTTGACTTAGAGATAAGGAAAAAGTTGTCATTTGCAAAGGCTAGGGTAACCAAGCTTTCTATTAATCCTATCTTCTCTTAATATCATTTTCACTTTCTGCTTTTTCTCTAGGAAAGCCTCACTAATTCAGATCCTTTCTTCATTAGATTAAGGTTTATTTTTATATTACTACCCATAAAGAAAGAACTTGCTAAACAAGCCAATAGCTTCTAGAAAACAAGGGAAGGTATGGGGGACAGTGGAGAAAGAGAAAACAGAATGTTTAAACTATTAAATAAAATCCATTTTTATGTACTTAAGTTTTTTACCTGGTTGTTTATATGACATAAGATACTACTACTTACAAATAAATCTTCTCCATTCCAAAAAGCAACAAAGTAATTCATTTTAGTTGCCCTAAATAGAGAAGGATATAAAAGGAAAATTTTAGGTGCCCTCTCAGTTCTTAATCAGTCAAAAGGCATTTATTAAATGCCTCTAGTATTTGGTAGGCAGCTAGGTGGCCCAGTGGATAGAGCACTGGGTTTGCAGTCAGGAAGACTATTCCTCTTCATGAGTCCAAATCCAGCCTCAGACACTGTGTGTTCCTAGGCAAAAAGCTTAACATTATTTGCCTCAGTTTTTCCATCTATAAAATGAGCTAGAGAAAGAAATGGCAAAGCAATGCTGTATCTCTGCCAAGAAAACCCTAAATGAAGTCACAGAGTCAGACACAACTAATCAATTTAACAATAGTATTAAGGGGAATCAGAAAAAACTTTTTTTTTATAAATGGTAGGATTTTATTTGGGACTTGAAAGAAGACAGGACTCAAGGATGACATAATAGAACTTTTTTTCCCTAAAAGCATTCTATTATAAATGCTGAATATTTTACCAGTTCCAAGAAATCTATTATTTGGCTAGGATCATAGAATCTAGTGCTAAAAGTTACCTTAAAGTCCATCAAATACCATCCTCCCATTACCAGAAAATTCTGAGGTTCAGAAAATTTAAATCATTTGCCTAAAATCACACAGTTGTTAAGTAGCTGTGACAGAATTTGAACCTTAGTCATCTAATTCCAAATTCTTTTTCCCAATACCCTAAGCGGTCTCATTGTTCTAAGAATGAGATCCTTATTTGTCGAAATATAGGAAAGCTAAAGCCATCTGGGGAGGATTGTATCGTTACATCCAATCAAATTATACTGATTGTTATTCTCTCCCCCCAGTTTGAAAAATTACATTTGAAAATTAGATTTCACCTGGAGTTCAGTGGCTAATAATCTATCTGACATTTAGCTGGAGAAGTTACTCTCTCAGTAAGAGATTTCATACATGAATGTACCAGTAAAGGGAAGCCAGATAGAAAGACCAGTTTTTTAAGTGAGTAGACTAGGCTCTGATATAATCTGACAGGCATTGGGAAGCCTGATTCACTGAAAAACATTTTTCCCAAAACTTATCTTGGTACTACAAACTGGAACTTCTGATGATTTGTCCCTATGTCTTAAAGGATTTTTTCTTCTATTTTTAAAAATTCAGGATTTAATATCCAATCAATAATAATGAGCAAGTATTAAATGTTTACTCTGTGAATATTCTGTGAATATGATGAAAGGAAGTTGTTTTTTTTTGGGAGGGATGGTAGTGGGAGAGAAGCCTTCAAGACTCCATGAAATAAATCTCTGCCAGCAGTGATTACTTCTATCATTTAATTCCATGGGTAAGAAAAGCAAATTGGAAAATGATGATAAAAAGAATTTTAAAAAATGAGTTTTTGATTAATCAGATTGCTTTCTGAACCAGAATTTTATCTCTGAAAGTATTTAACCCATCATTTTTAGACAAATTATCTTATTAGAATCGAAAAGTATTGAATCTTAAAGGAAACTTTAGAACAATGGAATTTTAAACAATATTCCCAAATGCTGCCCAAATCAAAATAAAATGTAATTGGGAAATGTTTAACAAAAAATAAATAAAAATACAATATAACATAGATAATATCATACTTTAAAACTAAGTAAATATGCAGTCCACAGGGTTGCTTATGTATCTACTAATTAGTGGTCCCCATCTTCATATGAATTAAACATCAGTGCTTCAGAACAAGGGTTCTAACCTGGGAAGCCCAAGAAAACAGCAAGTATTCTGCATCTTGAAAGAAAATGAGCTTATGTGTACTTTTCACTTAATTGCACTTTGTCATTTCAGCTCTGACTCTTCATGACCCCATTTGGGGTTTTCTTGACAAAGATATTAGAGTGGTTTACCATTTCCTTCTCTGTCTCATTTTACAGATGAGAAAACTAAGACAGGTTTAAGTGACTTGCCCACAATCATACAGCTAGTGTTAGAATCCAGATTTGAACTCAGGAAGATGAGTTTTCCCAACTCCAGAGCTAGTGCTCTATCCACTGCACTACCTAGTGCTAAAATTTATTTATCAAACTTCTAAAAGTTTATAAGAGAAAAAATATTAGGAAAAATTAATTAAAATCAAATAATGAAAATGATTGTTAAGCACCATATAAATATTTCAAAGTGTTAGATACTAAATAACACTTCAGTCATTCAATGGATCTATTATTTTGTTGATGTGATGTGAGCACCCTCTGCAAGAGAACAAATCACAAATGATCCCTCCATCCTTCATCCTGGGCACAATGAAGCCTACTTAATGAGTTGGGGGCATTCCACTAGATCTCTTAACAATATATGGGCACCAATCTCACACACACACACAGACACACACATTGTCCTTGCTATCTCTTGTTCTCCTTTATGATCAGTCACCTCCTTTTCTTGTAATACATGCCTGTGATGATGTGCCACCTGACACTTAAGTATTGTCCTTCAAGTCACCTACAACTAATTCTTCAGACACTGTGGCATTTCATGACTTCAGACATATGGCATCACTAGGAGAAAACTGTTATTTTAATGATGACTCTTAGTCTTAAAATACCCATGATGAAATTTCCTTCCTCTCACTATGCAAGTAGGGGGCTATAGCTACTATCAAATATGATCTTTATGTCAGTTTTGGAAAAAATGTTTTTCTTTGTCACAAGGAAGAGTTCAGCAAAATGGGATATACTGAAAAAGAATGTGATTCCCCCCCCAAAAAAAACACCCAAAAAGCATCCACTCTTTTTTTAAGATAGAACTTTGTTTCAGGGAAGTTCTTGGAGTAATCAAAACCCTTTGCATCTTTCTCACTTGCAAACCAACCTGATTTCTTCTTTCTAATCAATTTTAGACTTAGTTTGTCTATTTGCAGTGACCTTAACTCTTTGCACTATCCAATAACTTATCTTACTCTAAATAACAGATAACCTTCATCCATTTGATTTTTTCTGCTTGGAAAGTCATGCCAAAGTGTTTAAAATAAATCTAGATCAGAACTATATCTCATCCACGAATATGATCATCTGGAGAATTTTAAAATCTTTAGAAAATCCCTCTTCCTTTACATTCTGCACTGAACAGTCTCCATGAAAATGTCAGACACCTTTGGTAAGCATATTCCTCCCTGGTTTATGCCTTATTTGATATTTATAATGAGAGAGTTTTTAAAAATTTTCTCTATTATTGCATCTATTAAAGTCTTATATGGTTTTAACTTCTGTGAAGGAGATATCTTATTAGAGGGAGAACTTTTAAGATGGCACTTTGTTTTCTCAAAATGTTTTGACAGTCAACAAACAATAAACACAATAGATTCTTGTATAGTCTTTTTTTTTCAAGTGATTATATGATTGTTAGAGAATACACTGAAAGTCTGCTTTTTCCCTTATCATCAAGAATGTTTTTTTTACCTATATAGAATATTTCTGTGACATGTTTTTTTAAAAAGGCATACAAGTCAGCAGCTCTTAATGTTTTTCCCCATTATCATTTCATGTAGTGATGATATCTGTGATTTTTTTCCCAGAATTTTGAATCCTCCCCTATCTCAGATATCTTCACAGCTGATCCCTCAACATACTCAAAACTATATCACCACCAATGAAAACTGAATTCTTACTTGCTTTAGTTCACTATCTTTTCTCCTACTCTTCTTTAGTCCCTTTTCTATTTACTCATGGACACATCAGGGAAGGAGATATTAGCAGTTCAAATTTGGTGGCTCTGCCATCAATAATAATGAAAAGAGTTGGTTATGAAAATATTAATTTATATTTTTCATTTTTCATCTTTGTTCTCCACCATATAATTTTATTCTAAGTGTTCTCAGGATTATAATTAACTGAGAATCTGGCCACACTATTTCTAAACTATTTTTTCCCTCCACTGCTTCTCACTGTTTTATACCATAGTACTGCTCATAATATTTTATCATCATCTTCCGTATGATTTTACAAACAGTTAAAAATATACTCATGTTGACTTTGGTTGCAATATATTTTGAAATTTCGGAGGCTAAAGTATGTGGGTTCTTCATAATGATGATTTTTTTTTTCTTCTAATTAAACTTGCTTAGAAAATGATCCGGTCAGGGTTTATGTCTGTTCTTGCATCCATTTGTCAAAATAGGTTAAGTTTCTCAATTGTATACTATGCATTCTTCTCATTTTTATTATCTTAGCCTAGGAATGAATTCTATCATTGTTCTTCTAGATGTATAGATATAGATAGATAAATGATTTGAAAATAGCTTTCACATTGCAAAATTCAGATATTTTCTGTATATTTCTGCTAAAATATAATCAACTTCATTTTATTAAATTATTTGTTTTTATTTTGTACAGTAGTTCCAACCCTCTTCTCAAAGAAACTATGTTATATAGAAGTGAAATTTCTATGTATTTTTTGACTTCCTTTGTTGCTCACTTCTGAACTATATTTTACAGTATATTTTCTATCATTCATCGCATGCTCATTGTTGCATTTAAGCCACCAGATATTCAAGTAACACTAAATAAGTATTTAATTTAGAGTTCTTATCAAGTTATTCATAGAATTTCCATTCCTCTTCATCCTCTGCAACAGATGTTGGATCATATGCTGTAATTATCGTCATGGTGATATTTTCGCAAATGTTAATCCTAAATGCTGTAATACAAGATAACCAAATGTCCCATGAAATGATGTCTCTGACAAGACATACAATAAAACCAAGTCATTTATTTGCCTCTCCATGAGCCATATTTCCATTTAACTATAGCTTTCTTTTGTCTTTTGATTTTATTTACAAAACTTTGTTATCAAAATTTAAATAATAATAGTGAAGCCCTCAGAAATATTCTCTATTTTGACTTAAACAAGCAGAAAATATGCAAGGTTTTGAACCCAACAATCCTCACACAATTCACTGAATTTATCATAAATGCCTATTCAATATAATCTTTCATTTTCACGCAAAGATCTTAATACCCATATCTAGTAAAAGATTCATTAAATAATGACTAGAAGTCCTTCTACTTTTAGATTCTGCTGGTTTCTTAACAATGATAACAATGGCTATTTTTCAGAGTCTTTTGTATTACAAGTAATTAGCTCATGACCTTGTACATAGTGTTGTTCAATCGTTTCAGTTGGGTCAAATTTTTTGTAACACCATTTTGGATTTTCTTAGCAGAGATACTGTATGGTTTGTCCTTTCCTTTTTTAGTTCATTTTACAGATATGGAAACTAAGACAAATCAGGTTGAGTGACTTTCCTAGGGTCACACAGCTAGTAAGTGTCTAAGGCTAGATTTGAACTCGGGAAACTGAGTCTTCCTAATGCAGGTCCACTGCACTAGGGCATCACTAGCTGCCCTTACATATAGTAGGTGATGAATAAATATTTGAAAGGAGAAATAGATACCTAAGTTTGCCATGAGCCCTAGTTAATTAATAAACTCAGAAGAATACTTGAAGCACCATTGATAAATCCACTAAGAAATGAAAAGCAGGAGTCTCAGAAATGATAGTCCACTCCTCTTGAATGTAATGAGTTATTAACTAATCAGTCATTTCATAGAAACTAAAATGTTTATTCAAATTCAAATTAACTACTGAAAACCCACTGGCTACTAGGATATTGAGGGTATAAGGGGAGGTTGGGAGTAGAAAATTACATTTTAAGAAGGTTAGATGAAAAAGTGTAAGGACAGGAAATCAACAACATATTTGGAATTCTATGGGAACAAATTAACAGCAAGAAGAAAACATGCACCTGGCAGGAAAAAATCCTTCAAGGAAATTATTGAGACATGATACATTTCCTGCTACAGCAACACGAACTAGTTCATTCAACTAGTATCTCCCAAATTGCGAGTAGCTTTAAATATCTCAAGCTAAATGTTAGATTTAAGACATGGAATAGTTTAAAACACCTCACAGCACTATTCAAATTACACCATATCCAGCAACAAATGTAGTGACATCCAGCATAAATTTTGTGGCTTCTCTGGAGCATTGATGTTTACAAAACATGATAAACAAAATTATATAGGGTAGATCTCACTTCAAATCTCTAATTGGATCTACAAAAAAAAAAAAAAAAAAGCATTTCGTGAAAAATTAGATATCCACAGTTCCTGTAAAACCCCATAGAAACAAAAGGATGAATAATCAAATGATGTTCCAATGGGATTTCCAGACCTTAAGGCACTTTGTTTATACTGCCATAACAATGTTAGCGTGAAGTATTTTTGTTGGGGCAACCTCATGTGAAATATGTTTGTACTATAATCCAGCTTCCCCATCCTATTTTTAGTTCCAAGAGACATATCTTTAACTTAACCATCTTTGTATTCTCAACAATTGGCATAGTACTTTGCACAGAGTATATAGTCAAAAGATAATTGAATATATTTATATATTTTAATATATATATGTATACATATATATACACATGTGTTTTATATACATATATTGTGTCTGTACATATACATACACACATAAACATTTACATATATATATATATTTGCTACAAACCCTAATTAATCCCAAAGAATACTGTAGGCATTATTGAGAAATTCACTGATGAATAAAAAGCAATAGTCCTTCAAAATCAGGAATCATAAACATAGTGCTTAATAGAGCTAGACAGTTTTCTATCCTTCCTTTCTGACACATAACCAGGTTAAACTTTCCATTGACAAGTAAAACAGAAAATGAACACTATAATCAATTACTGTTAGAATTATCTGGAAAATTGCTTCAATTTTTGATTGGGAAAGAAAATAACCACATTCGTTTAACTTTATTTTTGTCCTCACAAAGCCAGGACATGAGGCTATTATGAATCAACTGGCAATTGGAATAAAAAATTTTTGTATTTGAAAATATCCAGGTTCCAGGAAGCCATGATAATATTACAAATATTCATTAATTTATTTTTAAACCTGATTTTGCAAGATGAGCTGCAATTTTTTATACCAAATACAGGAAATTTTAGATGAAGCGTAAACAGAGTAAATTTGATTTACTTAAATCAAGTAAAACAGTTTGCCTTTGAGCAAAAATTCATAGTCACCTCTAATCCATATAGGAACAGAAACTAAATATACTATCCTGACATTATCTCCACAGTTTCTGAAATTCAGTTTTACAGAATGTTACAAAAATTAATAGAATGGTATCATTAAGTACACATATATTAATTTACAGAGAAAGTAGCTTGAGCCAAAACCAAACAAAATGAAGATATAATGAGAGGTTTAAAAAAACACTTGTTAAATTTAATTGAACAACAATCGCAACACACCTTACAGTCCTCTGATCATAAAAAATACAAACATTTTTGATTTACTGAGACCAATTGTAGTGTAGAGAATTTCAGCCACTAAGCCTTAAAAAGACTTTGAGCAAAGTTATCCCAAGCTATGCAAGTAAAATAATTCCCTGAAGGCCTCCACCAGCAATATAATCTAACAGCATTATATACCATACATCTTTCCCCTACATACACACACTCCACCTTTTGATCAAAAACTACCAAATTAGATGTAATAAAAATTCTTAAATTGATTTTTAAATAACCTCATAAATGAAATCCTTACTTTAGCTTAAACTTTGACATTTATCAAGGATGCTACATTCCAGGGAATAATCTTATCTCAATACATAAGTAATTGGGTACATTAACTTTCCTCTGCTAAAATGAAACTAATACTAATTTTCCATTATCTTGAAATACAATTAAAAATAATTACTGGATTATTACAGGCTTCTTATATTTGATGCCCATAGAGAACAATAAAATTAATTGCCTAGACATGGCAAACATTGGATATCTAGGATTCAATCCAATTCAATCTAACAAACATTTAAGTATCTCTATTCAAGTGACTGAGGCTACTAAGACAAAATATGAGATAGTCTCTGACCTCAAGGAGTCTCTATTCTATTGGTAAAGTAACTGATACAATCACCTTCTCTTATAAAAATGAAACACTTAAGGACCATCAATCATGCCAACTTCCTAAACAATTTATAAGTTATCAATCAATTATTTATTGTGTGCCTGCTGTGCAAGGCACATTTACAGTTGGTCAAGTTTTTGTGGAATATATAAGAGAAATATAAAAACCAGTCCCTACAAATTAGAAAATCAGTGATTTCAACTAGTAAATCTCTAAAGATCATATAAAGGCAAACACTTAGAACTTCAAAGGATAAGTTTCTTAATTCATGTAAAAATATAACAAAAAACTATTGTCTACCCCCCAACAACTTCTTTGTTGGCAATGTCACTTTAAAGTGTTAATACTCCCAAAGGATGATTGGCTGACAAATAGAATGCAAGACTTTCATTTAACCAATGAAAAGTCAAAAAAAATTCAGTACTTGTTCCATAAACTCAAGAGGTAAAAAACTTCCTGATAAACCAAAATCCCATTTATATCCAGAAAACATTGCAAAAATACAAATTTCCCTTGATTGTTTCAAAATGACATTCCCTATATAAGGGATCAAGAAAATGATGCTTAAGCATTTTAGATCCAATCACTCATATTCATTTAACATTTTCAGCATCACCCTGAACACACTGAGTTCATCAGTAGATGCTTCTGAAATATTTTCTTTTTATTTTCCTTTTTCTTCTCATTTCCACTAAAGGGAACTAAAAACAGGGGGACCAAGAAATTTCTCCCAAGTGCTGTCCTAAAGAAACAAATTTGTAACTGCAGGACCTTCGTTAGAGTCATTCTCCAATTTGACCTAGCAATTCCCCTTAACAATCAGTGAGTAGACTCAATTAATTTTTAGAAATAGCATAGGGCCAACAGTAATTACAAAATATCAAGGGAAAAAACCCCTAAGGCACACTGTCCTATAAAAACACAGAATCTAAGATAGAAAGGAAAAGTGGACATAACTTAAAAGTATAATGGTAATGAGGTACATATGTAAAAAGTACTGTATTTATTCAGAGAAGCTCAGTGAATTTCATTGTAGGTTAAAACATCTGTATTGGTGATATTCTCTATACACTACACCACTATCCATTCTTACAGCCACTGTTTCCTTGGTTGCTACTATTTCAAAACAATTTAAGTTAATTAAAGAATATATTTTCTATATTGTCCTTATATATGATGAGTGGCTAGGAAAAGTGTTAGACAGTAGAAAGCTAATAGTTTTAAATGATACTTAAATTAGATGAGTAATAAAGGCTTACAGACACACTTTCATAAAACTGACAAATGCAGGTCCTGAGGAATTCCCCATAATTCTTCCCCTCTAAAAAAAAAAAATCTATATTTACATTTTAACCCAGAACTCCATGAACTTTCCCAGATCCAGTTTCCTGACCTTTCTGTTATGCTATGGCAAATTCCCTAAAAGGCATTCACTCAAAGAATAGTATAGAATTAAATGTCATAATATCTCTAAGGAGTTCTATAGATTTCCACATCTGGTAGGATGCTAACTATGTGCCCTTCTAGACCCAGAAGAGAGAAAAGCATTCTTCTCACCCAGCCCCCACTCCCAGTTTTCTCTGGAGCAGGACACTTCCTCCTGGATATCCTCCACTGTTCCTTGCAATCATGCTTTAAGATAGATAGAGAAAGGGAGCTTTTTTTTTTTTATTTTGAAAGAAAAGGTACTTATGATAAAAGGAGCAGCAAGTCAACCAACCAACATTTATTGAACACCTACTATGAGTTAGAAATTATAGAAATACAAAGAATAAAATAATCTCTGCCTTCAAAGAGTTTATAATCTAGTTGGGATTTACAAAGCAAGAAAGAAGGATCAAATGAGCAGTTTGAATTATGAGTGATCTACTAATTCAAAAGAGAAAATTTTCTTACACTTGGAATTATCAGGAAAAATTATCATGGAAGATTGTGTGACTTGAATTGGGTCTTGAAAATAAGATTTGAATGGGGGAGGATGGGTAGAATCCTAGACGGAAAACAGTGAACATGAAATCATAGAAGCAGGAAGGCACAAAGCATATTTAGTAAACAGTGAACAGACCAGTTTGGTTAGAATAAAGGGTGTGTATAAGAATATTGGGTAATGAATATTATCCTTGTGGCAGAACTAGTACTATAAGGCGGGAACAACTGGAGCTGTCCATTTACAGTATATTTTAGAAAGAAAGATACCAAAGGCTTGGAGAATAAGAGTAGAGACTTGAAAATTCATTTAGGAGGCTTTTTTTTTTGAAGTGCAAGAATTATATTAAAGTTTCAAAGAAAAAAATGAAAACCCTATACAACTGATATACTACCTTCTAAAATTCTAAGATTTGGTGTACATGAGGAAGAACTGGGGAACACCTGAATTGATAGAACCTCATGATCCTAATAATAAGACAAACACTATTCACAAATATAATCTAATAATAAAAGATAGAAAGGTGCCCCCAAGGGACTTAGTAAGTATCATCCATCCTAAACCAAATAAAATGGTTCTTCTTCTCTGTTTGCATTAAATTCTTTCTGAAGCTTCTTTGCCTACATATAAAATGTTCTTGCTGCAAAGCTTCTAAGATAGGAGCACTTAATCTTCTGCATATGAATTTGATTTTATTACACATTTTGATAATTGTATTTCAGTTTAACTAATTCCTTTTGTAAGCCTTTTTTATTATATACATTTAATATTATTCTGAGAAGGGCTATGTAATCTTTACTATACTAACAGAGAAGTCTCAGTCTCTCTTCTCTCTGTCTCTCTGTCTCTCTCTCTCTCTCACACACACACACACACACTC
This sequence comes from Antechinus flavipes, assembly GCF_016432865.1. NCBI lineage: Eukaryota > Metazoa > Chordata > Mammalia > Dasyuromorphia > Dasyuridae > Antechinus > Antechinus flavipes. The sequence continues at coordinate 162,391,455 of NC_067398.1, forward strand.
AAGAATCCCTTTCTAAATAAACTAGTTGTCATTTTCTATTCTCTAATGTCTCTAAGCGTTGGAATTTCTTATTTAAGAAAGAATAATCATACAGTGACTGTACATATGGAACGCAACATCTTTCATTTCTATGAAATCTTTTAGGATCAAATCCAGAGAAGTAATTCAGCAACAATATGTTGAGCTCATGGCTGATACTCAAGAGAATACAAACTAATAATATTAATTTATTTAACCATCTAAACACCTGATATTGGCTTTATCTTGGCTGTAGACTCTATATCCCAACAATATTAACCAATTCAACTTGCTGACAGTATGAAGGAAGAAACTAAAGGCTGAAACTGAAGAAGATAGACTCTTACCAGAAAAGATGTCAACAATGTTACCCTCTCCCTATTTCTGAAACACAGCATTTTCACTTCCCTCTGAAATCAGGAAAATTTGCAGCTCTGAAATGAAGGGGGAGATAAAAACAACTTTGCTGCTTTTTTTAAAAACAGCATGTTTTCAAAAGATAAAAGTTGTCTTAGAGATCAGGCAAAGCACTGTTTACATATAGTAGCAGTTGATTTGTCTTTAAAAGGTTAGCTCAGGTTAGCTTATTAGAAAAGGAAAGGACCAATGGCATTCTATACCCATGCTAGTCTGCAATAAAGACAGTAATAATTCATATCTCCATGTCACCTTAAAATTTCCTAAGGACAACCTGATAAGATAAGCAGTGCAAGTATGATTATCTCCACTTTACATTCATGGAAATTGAGAGCACAAGAATCTTGTCCAATATCACAGAGCTAGTAGGTCTCAGTCATCACTTAATTCAAGGTTTAACATCCCTTTCTCCGAAATATGTCACAGTAAGAATAATATCCTATCTCCATTATATAATCATCAAGAAACAAATTTTATTGTTTATCCTAATTTCTTATACTCAAGAAAGAAAACTGTAAGATGTAGACCAATAATTGATCTGTATTGATGGAGGAAATTTACTGAAAAGAGTTTCCCTAAACAGATCTGAACCTACCCTTCGATCCCCTCTGTTTGAAATACAAACATACACACAAAATTGGTAGAAAGAAAGGGCATCATAGCACTATGGATAGAATCATATTTGATTTCAGGAAGACCCAGTTTTCAAGCTCTGCTTCTGACAAATATTGGCTGGGTGATCTTCTGCAAATCACTTAATATCTCAAAGCTCTCGTGTACATAAGATGCTGGACAGCAATTAAAAAGGGGATTTCCTCACTGGAAGTTGTCTACATCAATCAGGTCACAGGTCTGAACCAAAATAAAGGATGAGATAAAGAATATAGTGATAATGATGTAGAAAAAGGACCCTATTTAGGTTTGTCATACATAAAATGAAGTTGGGCTACATGGTCAGTTCTTGGTCTATGATCCTATGAATATTAATGATATACCTGTAAAGGTGAACATTTGTAAAAATATCACAAAAATAACAACCAAAAAAACATATAACCACTCAGCTTTAACAATTTTTCTGGACAAGAAATATTAACTCTAATTTATTATTCCAAAATTTTTTAAAAATGTTCTGTTTATAATAAGATATTAAACATGATCTTGGTTATCCAGAAGCAAAAATAAGAAAAAAAAGAAAAAAAATGTCATGTATACTAATATGATTGTGCACAAACACACAATTTTTATTGTAGCAACCAAATTCCTAAATGGTTTCACTGGCTTCCTTCAGGTCTCAGCCAAAACTTCCACCTTCTACAAGTAGCCTTTCCTAAAATCCCTTAACGTTAGCACCTTTCCTAGTTGATTATTTCCATCTGGCCATATAAATGAGTGTGTATGTTTGTGTTGTTTACATGAAGTTGTTTCCATGTTCTCTCCCACATTAGACTGTGAACTTCTTGAGATCAGGGATTATTATTGTCTTTCTTTATAATCCAATTGGCACAGTGCCTGGACACTTAGTAAGTGCTCAATAAATGCTTGCTGATGTGATTTATTGAGGAGTATGACGTGTGTATATTATAATTCACACTAAAAATAGTAATAGATACTGGAAAATCCAGAAGTAACGAGATGCTTCTTAAGGCAACTAGGGCATTGGGATTAAAGCAAAGAAAGGAAAAGATTCTGTTCACAAAACAAGAATAATGGAAATCTTAAGGTCAACAATGGGGTCAATGGCAGAAGAATAATTCTGATTTGAATGTTTAAATATACCCTCTTTCTATTGCCAGATGATAACAAATGAGCTATTGGTTCTGAAGATTCAGCAATAGGACAAAAGACAGTATATATACTCTAACACAGGATCCAGACTATCCAACCTTATGAGAAAAACATCTTAAAAACTCAGCTTTGTCTAAGAAAGGAATCTGGAATCAGGTCCTCAAAAGAAGTACAATATCTAGAATACAAGTCCAATATGGCAAAATTTCCTGAATTTGGTGCTTTTCAAATGCAACACTGTTTTTAGTTTAGTATTCTCAATGGGACCTGCCCAGCTGGACTCATCCCTTTCATAAAAAATTTGACTTGAAGTCACATGTGCACACACAAAAAAAGTTTTCTGAAGTTTTCTGTATTATGCTGAAAGCAACATGAATACAACTGTAAGTAGACAGTTACATAAACCAGAAGGTCTATCATATCTGATAAATTAAATAAAGCATCCGATAAAAGTGAGCATAGGCCTAGAAGGTTCTGAGTAACCAGAGTTCAGTGTTAAAACTATTCCATAATAGTAGAGGCTCTTTCAAAATTCCCGGCATAAAACTATTTTCACGACTTCATTACTTGAATGTAAACATTTGGCATGCATTAAAGTTGCAGAATAAGTACTAAGAAATTACCATTGTCATTGTCAAAACAAAACAAAAAAAAAATCTAGTTTAGAAAGCTGAAAAGAGGGATGGACTTAAGAGTCCAAAGGAAAACCTAAGTTGAAATTCTACTTCCAACAGTCATTGGCAGTAACTGATGGGTGAATCACTTAACCTTTCTGAGATGAGTTTCTTTCTTTCTTTCTTTTTTCTTTCTTCCTTTTTTAGTTTCTTCATCTATAAAATAAAGAGGTTCAACTAGATGACCTTTACAGTCCCTTAAGATCTAAATCTATGGTCCAATTATCAAAGTTCATAAATTCTGAATGACATATTTGTATATAGAACTTTTCAAACACACACACACACACACACACACACACACACACACACACACAACTCTCTTTATTTAAGCAGATTACATTCCTCTACTCTTTTCTTCCCCAGTCATAGATAACAGATTTGAGATCATATGAAAATTCTGCTTGGTTCTGGCCACACAAAGTGGCTCAGTAGATAAACCCAGAGCCAGGAATCAGGAAGAACTCAGTCCAAACTGGCCTCAGACATTTATAAGCTTTGTGACCCTGCACAAGTCACTTAACCCTGTTTGCCTCAGTTTCCTCTTCTGGAAATGAGTAGAGAAGGAAATGGTAAACCACTGCAGTATGTCTGTCAAAAAAAAATCTTAAATTGCACTCCACTGAAATAACTCAACAGCAACGACAACTTATACGCTGTATAAGGAACAGCTCAGGAACAACAGCTAAGAATCCAACTAAAAAGTCTGTTATGTTTCACCATTTGTCTTTTGTTTTATGTTAAGGAGTTCAGGTACCTTCTTTTTTTTTTTAAACTAACATCTTCTTTTTTAATCATTACCTTCTTTTTTTTTTTAAATACTAACATTGTGTAAACTGTTTAAACTTAAATAAAATACAACACCTGTTACATAATCTATCCTATGATGGATATAGTTTTTACAAGAAAGAAAATGAAAAAAAAAATTAAGAGAAAATGACCCTAAAACATGAGTAAACCCCTTAGGAATTTTACACTGTTTCTAATTCTGCCATTAACTCACTTATTTCAGAAACTCACTTAATAGCACTATGTCTCGGTTTCTTTATTTACCAGATTAAGAGCACAATGTGAATTTAAAGCTTTCCTTGACAAGAGTCACTAAATAAATAAACCTCATAATAATCATTTATGAATCTTACTGTTTAACATTAAGTGAAATGTTAAATTGGTTTAAACAATCCATTGCTTTTACAGGTTGTTACGATTTTCTCTCCTCACTTCTAGGAATTAATTTTTCCAGAAGTCAAGGAGAATGTAAAACTGTGTATGTTCGTAACACATATAAGCCCCCAAACCCAAGCTTGTCTTTTAGCTGGCATCATTTTTCCTGGAACTGTCCCTAGTGGCTCAAGCCACTGAATCTAACAAGAATTAGCCCTTTCACTTTCTTTGCATTTGCTATGAATGCTACATTTCACTTACCAAGTGCATTCAAAGTGAGTCCCCTGAAATGAATGCTCAGTGTGGGAGGACCTTCTTAATTCTAAAGCTGGAATACCACCTAGGAACCTAGGAGAACGAGATAAAAGGCCATAAGCAAATATGGCTTTGATGAGACACCCATCTTCCCTCTTCTCCTCTCAACCTCAAATCCATCCTTTCTCAGTATCTTTCACCTTTTTTGGATTTCCCCCAATTGTTGCAGATCTGAGTTCTGGGGCAGGGACCAAAGCATAGTAAGAGGGAGAACACCAAAGACGCTGATACTGTGGCTCTTCCTTCTGCCCCACCCCACTTGGAGCCGGTAGTGGGGTGGGGGTGGTGGACTAGGAGCTAGACTGATTCTCGGAACGGTAATTCAATTGTTGCCTGCAAAGCCCAGCACCCGGTTTCCAAGGCGCCTCGGGACCACTATTAGACCTACTGACCGGCACTTGACAGCTGAGGGCTTCTTCTACTCCCCCTTTACCTTCAGCACTGGAGCCCGGGCTCCCACGAGTGAAAGGGAAAGGGGATCCGGGGGAGAAAAGGATACCCAAAGCTTCCTCCTTTCCCAAAGGACGAGGCGGGGGATGGGGGTGGGGATGGCTAGAAGGCTCCACTTCGTTCAGGTGTGTGGTTTCCTTAGCACTCTAAAGCGGTCTTGGTCGGGCAGTTACCCATTCCAGCCGCCCCATCTCATCCCATCCCTCGTCATCCCATCCCCCATCCGAGAGCGAGCTACCAGGCAAGAGAAGGCAGCAGCAGTGGCCGGCTCCCAGCGGAGCGAAGCGGAGCAGCCTGCCAGCCTCTGCGCTCGTTCCCGCTCTGCAGCTGCTGCAGCCCAGTACACTTGTTGCTCTCCAGGGGAATCGGATCGGGATAAGGGGCTGGAGGAAAAGCATGAAAAGAAGAGAGCGAGCCAATTTCCCTGTACTTTGAACCTGTTCTTCGCCCACCTTCCTTCTCCCATGCCATCACCCCCCAGAAAGCAGCCAAGCCAACAGATGGAAACGCAGGTGAAGAAACTTTTTCTAGCCAAGGAAACAGTGCAATTTTCACAGCCCTCTCCAGGAACCTGTGGAGAGAGAAGCTGCCCGAAAAGTCAACACTTTACCTGTGAAGAGTCGGGGTCCGGCTCACTCCGTCCCTTTGTCCCTCCCTAATCCCGACGGGAGGGCCCCGGGGCCGGAGGCTCGGATGTGCTGAGGCCGCCCAGAGCAAACAGGATCTCCCGGGAGCTGACAGAGCCCGGCCGCGGCTGGGGCATCGGAGGGAGGAGCCGAGAGCCCCGCAGCCCAGGCAGGCAGCGCCTGAGCCACGCCGCCAGCTGCTCACGAAACTGGTGCCGCCCCCAGCCCCGCTCCCCCCGCACTCCCCGCTCCCCGCTCCCCCGGGCCCGGGATCCCCGGGAGACTCTCCCCACCTCCAGGACCGCGGCTAGCCAGCCGCGGCATCACATGGCCCGGCCCGGCCCGCCCTCACTGGCTTTCTCTCTCCCTCCCGACACCGGCTCCAAAATGAAACCTGAACCTGCCCCCAACGGAGGGAGCTGCGGAGCCACTGTTCCAGTGGCGACCACTGTGGGAGGAGGGCGGACACGGCCAAGCTCCCAGGCCTGCTGCTGAGGGAAGGAGTAGTCCCCAGCAGCTGGGAGGAGGGAGGGGTTCAGCTGCAGCCCAGGAGCCCTGGACCCTCCCCCATCCCCCTCAGGCAGCCAGACCCAAAAGACTGGTGCTTCTCCTTCCTGGTGAAAGTTATTTAGAAAGTTTCGTTTGTCGGGTGGTGGGAGAATGGAGGGGGGTTGGCAAGAAACCAGGATTCCTTCTGGTGTCGCGTGGGATAAATCCAAAGCACCTTCCTTTTTCAGACCCACACTTTTCGCATCACTCTCCCTCCAAAATTAGTGTTTTAGGGTCAAACCGAGCTGGACCTGACCTTAAACGCCATCTTATCCACTTTTGTAGTTGAAAAACTGAAGTAGAATGGTTGGTTATTTATCCAAGGTCACACAGGTAACAAGTACCAGAGCTGGGACTGGCATCCAAATTGTCTGCCTCCTACTCCAGGGTTCATTCCTTTGTAAATCTTAGTCGAATGTTTGCCAGTTTAGACACAATCTTACGCAAACAAAAAGCTAATCTTTGGTTCCATTTAAACCAAATTCTGCACCATTTAAGTGAGATGATAAAAATTTAATGCGCTGGTCACCCTCTCAAGCCATATAGATAATATATACCCTCCTGGTCTAGGTTTTTCATTATATGTACTTCTTTCGCTTCTGCACAGAAGTAATTGTCATCAATAGTAATGAATATAATCATCAATAAGTAACTCCGACGAAAACTCTGAAACCTTGTTCTAGCTAACAGGCATAGTAACTGTAAGTAGATCTAATCTCAGGCTCAGTGTCAACCGTAAACCCAACTGCGGGAATCTTTCGGTCGGGTCTTTTCCAAGACAAAAGAACTAAGGCAATAATCCCACTATTTCCGGCAAAGGGCTCTGCTTTACCTTTGCATGTGGTTACCTCTGTTCTCTTTTGTTTTATTATCAGACCTGGCCTCTGTATAGTGCCAATTCCCTGAACTGGGCCAAGGGTGTGGCAAACACTAGAGCTGCCATCAGGCAGAGAGGGCCTCATTTAATGCTGCTCCCATCACCACCTGCCTCATCATTTTATTAACCCCCACTAACTTCTTTAGCCCATCCCATAGATGTGGAGGTAAACTGCCAGCTATCAGGTGTTGTAAAGAAACAGGAAATGAAAGGGAGGAAGGAAAAAAATATATATGACAACTCAGTTACATATACCCCTTCGAGACTTGTAAACGTGTTACCTTCACCAACCCTGTGAGGTAGACAAAAAAAGTGTTAATGTCTCCATGTTACAAATGAGGCTTTGAGGCTCAGATATATGGCTTTGAAGCATCAGAGCCACAATTCAAACCCAGAGCTCCCGACCCAAAACCCTTTACAGGTCTCCTTTCCGAGCCTACTTCTCTCTCTTTGTGACCAGTCCCCAGACTCAACCCTAAGATAAAAGTAATTTTGATGAAGCCCCAGAAAAAGGCCTCCTTGTTACTTTAAACCCTTACGCTCCAATCCTGCCCAACACTAGGTGGCTAAAGCAGCACTTCAAAGAAAATAATACACTATTTCAAAAGTGGCCCCAGGCAACCTCTTTAGCATAAGCTTCCAAGGGCTACAAAGAAGCGGTTCGGCATAAGGACTTTTTTAAAATAAAAATTTAGTTCCAATTCCCCAAAGACATCTGGGATCAGATTAGCCAGTTGAAATAAAAAGCCAGGGGTGTTAAAGGTCTTCATCTTTATTCACCCTTTTCAGATAACAAATGTTTGTTGAGTTGAATAACTTCTCAAAGCACAAAGCCACTTTTTTTTTTTTTTCCTTTCCTCACAGTATCTGCGAGGTTGGTAAATAAAGAACAGGAAAAAGAGTGAAGGAGAATTCAGAGAGAAAGTCCTATACAATTGACTCATTGAGCAACATTATCTTGTACATAATAACCTTCGATAAGTAGTTGTTGAATTGAATTGAATTCTGGAGAGGGCAAAATCACTCCAAAATGAAAAACTGTCATATCCCAGAAATTTAGCGTTTTACTTTCTTATAATCTTCACACTACTTTTAACTTATGTTGAACTTGATTGCTGTTTAGATAAGAACTTGGCTTCAATTGCTCCCCATTCCCAGATCCAAAGTGTACTTTGGGAATCCTTTAAAGTAACCAAGGCAAAATATAGATTCAAAAGCTTAAAGAATATTTATCCTCCGTTAGCTACAAAGCCAAATTAAGGCTATTCCTAATAATAATGAGTTTATATTAGACTTGAATGGTAGAGTTTTGTTTCATAGTCAAACTAGGATAATTCATTCACAGCAGACACCTGAAGGTTAATCAGCAGAAAGTCAAGTTGGTAATTTAGTTGAAGGAAATTTGTTCTTCATAATAAACAAATCTTAGCATCACTTTGGAAAGCACTGTATATCTACAGCTGCCCAGATCTTACCCATGGTCCTTCAAAGCTTAGCTTCTCTCCCTGACTCATTTATAAACCTTAATGGGACATTTCAGGTCAGTTTGATATCTCCCATGAACTTCCCCTGGAAGTTTGGCTATTCCTTGAAATTTAGCAACTGAAGAGATACAGTCATATATTGTTTTCTTAAGGGCATAATCTTATTAACTTAAAACAAGATGATTAATTCTTCAAGGGTAGAAACTGGATCTTTACAAGTTTCTTACTTACTATTGCTTTAGAGCATGCTTTCTCTAACCTTTGTTGAAGCAAATGATCACAACCACATAGGAAAGTTTTTATATGTGCAACCAATTCTATCATCTCACTCATTCCTGCCAGTCTCTTCTTATTTCCTTCCACCAAAAATGAGCAATTATAAATTTTATTTTTGAATCTATGAATTCACAACTTTCAGAATGAAAAATGACTGGGAGCACTTTCTGGACACAAATATTCTAATATTGAATAGAGAAAAGAAAAATAAAAGCATGACTATAACAGTAATGAGGCTTATAAAATATGTTTTATCTCCCTCCACATACGCTGCCTTCCAATGACATTGGCCTCTTTACTATTCCTCCAACAAGACACTAATAAGTGTCAAAAGCAAGATGTGCTTTGGCCATTTCTTCTATATCCACCTGTCTCTACAGACAAATTTCACCAAAGGTCAAAGACATCAGATCAGAGACATTTGTTGGCAGGGAACCATGGATTCCTGACTCTTGTTCCAACCAACTGACCCTCTTCACTGTAACACCAAAATAGAATTTAATTGAATTTGTTGAAACATGCAATATGTAAACTTGGGTAAGTATTACAGCTGTGCTTTGAGACAATGCTTAAGTGAAATTACAAGGGTAGTCCCTTTTGTTCAGTTCTTTGACCTATAGGCTAAATATTTGAAATCTTTACTTACTGAAGCCACTGCAAACATGGCTGAGAAATCTTTGAAAATTAGTCGGAAAGGATCAGTTATATAATAAAAATAATAAGAACAACAATAATAACTGCTTACATTGAGACAATATTTTAAGGCTTTACAAATACCAGGAGGCATTGTGCCAAAAACTTCAAGTTGCCCTATGATCTTCACAAGTTGGGATAGCTAGATGTTGCAATGGATAGAGTGGGGATATGAGTTCAAATCCAAGCTCAGACACTTAACATTGCCTAGCTGTGTGATCCTGGGCAAATCACCAAAAAAGAAAAAAAAAGAAAAGAAAAAAAAAGAAAAAGAAAAGAAAAGAAAAAAAGAAAGAACATCACACATGAATTTTTAGAAAACAATGTACTAGTTCCAGGTTCATAAATATTAAAGTTTCTCCAATTCCATTTTGTAGTAAGCCTCCCTTAAATTTACCAGATCATCTCTATGATGAAAAGAATTCACAATGAAGGAATAAGCATCATGGCTTTCTGTGACTAGAATGCACTAAATTAGTTTCAAAATGAATTTCACTAAAAAAAAAAAAAAAATCCTAAGATTACTGAACTTCCCTTATAGCTTTGTATTATTTTTCTGGGATTTCCTCAGAATTTTTGATTTATGTCCTGAGGACTATAAAAGTTTTACTAAAGCTTAAAGTGATCTTAGAGGTCATTAAGTCCAAGCTCTGTATTTTTGAGTGAAGAAACTGAGTCCAAAGCTGTTGTGACTTGCCTAAAATTACACAGGAAGCCTCAAAGATGGGATTTGCACTCAAGTCAATGGACTTTCCACAGTAGAGAAGGTCTATTCTTTTGAAAATATGTGTTTTGGGTTCCAGTTAGATAGGGGTTACAAAATTGGTATCAAATTTTTAAAAATCACTTTTTATTAATCATATAGTCAAGAGGTCTCAAATCCTTGAGATCAAAGACTATTGAAGTTTTTCATCTCTGAATACTCAACATCTAACAGAACATCTTGAGTTTAGTATATATTTGATTAGTATTTGTCTAATTTAATCATATGTAATTGTCATTCCTCCTCATCTTTCCCCACCCTACCCCAAACCCCTCCAACATGCAAGCTCCTTGAGTGCCAACTTTTGTTGGGATTCATTTCATTCCATGCACCAAAACTTCAGCCAACTGTACTGTAAGGCCAACCGGTTGCTACAGGTTTATTTATTTTCTAAACTTCCCCATACCAAAATTTCTAGCAAACCAACTTTGCTTGCCAATACCACCCTGCCCTTTGGGGAAAACAGAACTTTATGACTACTACTTGTTAGCAAGCCAATATCCCAACCTTGATCCACCCAAAGAACTCTCAGTTAGGGAAGTTTCCCCCCCAAAGATCAAGAGTAACGTTCATCCTAGGATATGTTTACCTATCTGCTTCAGTCAATTACTCAGCTCCTTTCCAAAATGGCTACAGGTGCCTTCTGACTGTAGCCAACTACCTGGTATTTAAGCTAGCTCAAAGGCCCCTTTTTGATCCCTAGGGCACGACTCTTTTGAGGCAGGCCAGCTGGATGGCACACAAAAACAAATTTGAGTCTTTCATTATTCGATCTCCCTTTCCAGAACAGCCACCCAGTGTTCTGACACTGGTACCCTGCATCTTTATCCAACCTGCCACCAATGTACTGCATACCTGTTAAATAGTCACATCTCCTTAGCTAGGAGCTCAATTCTTCTCCACTCCCTCCAGGCAACTTTTCACAGTCACATTAGAAAGGCCTTGAAAAGCAGAGTTTATGATGGAGATACTGACACAATTTTAATTAGCATGGTGTGGAGTTGTCACTGATAATACCTACACGGAACAGTATTAAGGGAGGTGACTTACAGACTGTAATTATATTCAGGGCTCCTGATGAAATGACAAATGGTGAGAATGAAGCCTCAGTGTTCTGTACATGATGTCACTGGGAAGTTTTGAAAAGCACGTATACTCTTGGGCACTTGTGAGTAGAGACCTTGTTTTTGTTTTGGTTTGGTTTTTCACAAGGGGTAGAATGTCCCTGGCAAGGGGGGAAGAGGAGAGGAATGGACGAAGAAGACAGACAAAAACCCATAATAAAAATGTATATGAAAAATACTTAAAAATATGTACTGTATTCTTTTGTTTGCTTGAAAAACAAAATAAATCAACGCTCTGGATTTCTTTGAGATTGTTATATTCAAAGGACATTAAGATTTTAAGATAATAATAATAATTGCTTACATCTAGATAAAATGTTACCATTCACAATGCTTTCCTAAAGAAAATAATCAGTTGTAATTATTATTATTCCCATTTTACAGATGAGAAAACTGAGATTAAAAGAGCTAAAGTGACTTGTCCAAGATTGTTAGTGGGTGGCTGTGAGATTGTAGGAAAGGGCAAATGACAAATCTATTGCGTGACACATGACACTTTGTAACCAATATACACCACAATTTCTGAATCTATTGTCAAGAATGTCAGTATTTTTAAGTGCTAGATGTTATGTAAAGTCAGATCTATTTTTTCCCTTAATGATCTCACATCAACTCCCAAAAGCTACAAATGTAACAAAAATTGTATTAGAAGAGTGGTTTTCAAACTTTTTGGTTTTAGGATCCCTTTAAACTCTTGAAAATGATTGAGAACTCCAAAGAGCTTATGTTTATTTACTATGTTAGAAGTTAAAATGGATGATATTTAAAATGTTTATTCACTTAAAATAACTATAAATCATGCTAATAATACTGAATTATGATACACAGTTGTATATAATAATAATAGAAGAGTAACAATTATAAGCAGCAACTAAGTACATAATGGATAGAAAAGTTAGGATCTGAAGTCAGGAGGATCTGAGTTCACCCTCAGACACTTACTAGTTGTGTGACTCTGAGTAAGTCACTTAATCCTCCTTGCCTCAGTTTCCTCCACTATCTCTGCCCCAAAAAAACAAAAAACAAATGGGACACAACTATTTGATTAATAATAATAACAACAATAACATATTGATATATTTTGTGAAAAAGAACTACATTTTCAAAAATAAAAAAGTAGTGAGGAGTAGCGGTAGCATTGGTTTACATATTTTTGCAAATGTATTTAAGATCTGATTTAATAGAAGATAGCCAGATTCTCATATCTGCTTCTGTAGTCAATCTGTTTTGTATGTTTTTTGGTTGAGCAATACAAAAATTATCTGGCCCCATACAGATACAATATATAGTTGGAAAAGGGAGGCCTTAGTATTTTTATGAAAATGATTTTGACTTCTCAGATCCCCTAACAGAGTCTTAGAGAACCAGAGGAGTCCTCAGATCTCACTTTGAGAATCAGTGCAATTGAATGTGTCTCATTCATCATGTACTAATCTGCCTTTGATGCTTTGATCAAGCCACATGTGACTAATTGCTGAAGGTCTTGAGTGCTTTGAGAAGACAACGATCGTCTTATAGGTCCCTTGATCCTGTGATGGTGGTAAGGGGTCTGCATTAAGATCAGTCACTCAACCTAAAAGAACTAGTCACAGAGTAGACCATAAACAGGGGAAATCCTATCAGCAAACCATAAAGGAAGAAACTTTCCTCTCTTGGTTTCTTTTCCTTTTTGCTTCTGGAATGTGTGGCGAGTAGTCTCTTCTTCCTGGATTTTCCATGAAGTGTGAGGAAGAGATGAGTACCCTTCTCCACACTCCCAAAAAATGGCAAACAGCTCTGCTTACATATGACATCCTGCACATGTGTTGACTTAGACAAGATTGAGACTGGGCCTCTGGTTTCCTCTTCTGCTTGTTTTTCTTTCTCTGAGGATAGGTGACCACACAACAACACTAAGATGGACATTTCTAATCTTATAGGCAATGTTGCAAGTTCAAGAAATTGGGAGTTCCAACAGCAAGAGATACAAAGAGAAATTCCATTCAGAATAACTGTTGATACCATAAAATATTTGGGAATCTATCTACCAAAGGAAAGTCAGGAATTATATGAGCAAAATTATAAAAAAGTCTCCACACAAATAAAGTCAGACTTAAATAATTGGAAAAATATTAAGTGCTCTTGGATCGGCCGAGCGAACATAATAAAGATGACAATACTCCCTAAACTAATCTATTTATTTAGTGCTATACCAATCAGACTTCCAAGAAAATATTTTATTGATCTAGAAAAAATAACAACAAAATTCATATGGAACAATAAAAAGTCGAGAATCTCAAGGGAATTAATGAAAAAAATTCTGTACCTGATCTAAAATTATATTATAAGCAGCAGTCACCAAAACCATTTGGTATTGGCTAAGAAATAGATTAGTGGATCAGTGGAAAAGGCTAGGCTCACAAGACAGAATAGTCAATTATAGCAATCTAGTGTTTGACAAACCCAAAGCCCCTAACTTCTGGGAAAAGAATTCATTATTTGATAAAAACTGCTGGGATAATTGGAAATTAGTATGGCAGAAATTAGGCATGGACCCACACTTAACACCATATACCAAGATAAGATCAAAATGGGTCTATGACCTAGGCATAAAGAACGAGATTATAAATAAATTAGAGGAACATAGAATAGTTTATCTCTCAGACTTGTGGAGGAGAAAGAAATTTGTGACCAAAGATGAACTAGAGACCATTACTGATTACAGAATAGAAAATTTCGATTACATCAAATTAAAAAGCCTTTGTACAAATAAAACTAATGCAAACAAGATTAGAAGGGAAGCAACAAACTGGGAAAACATTTTCACAGTTAAAGGTTCTGATAAAGGCCTCATTTCCAAAATATATAGAGAACTGACTCAAATTTATAAGAAATCAAGCCATTCTCCAATTGATAAATGGTCAAAGGATATGAACAGACAATTTTCAGAGGATGAGATTGAAACTATTACCACTCATATGAAAGAGTGTTCCAAATCATTACTGATCAGAGAAATGCAAATTAAGACAACTCTGAGATACCACTACACACCTGTCAGATTGGCTAAGATGACAGGAAAAAATAATGATGAATGTTGGAAGGGATGTGGGAAAACTGGGACACTAATGCATTGTTGGTGGAGTTGTGAACGAATCCAACCATTCTGGAGAGCAATCTGGAATTATGCCCAAAAAATTATCAAATTGTGCATACCCTTTGATCCAGCAGTGTTTCTATTGGGCTTATATCCCAAAGAAATACTAAAGAAGGGAAAGGGACCTGTATGTGCCAAAATGTTTGTAGCAGCCCTGTTTGTAGTGGCTAGAAACTGGAAAATGAATGGATGCCCATCAATTGGAGAATGGCTGGGTAAATTGTGGTATATGAATGTTATGGAATATTATTGTTCTGTAAGAAATGACCAGCAGGATGAATACAGAGAGGACTGGCGAGACTTACATGAACTGATGCTAAGTGAAATGAGCAGAACCAGGAGATCATTATACACTTCGACAACGATATTGTATGAGGACATATTTTGATGGAAGTGGATTTCTTTGACAAAGAGACCTGAGTTTCAATTGATAAATGGTCAAAGGATATGAACAGACAATTTTCAGAGGATGAGATTGAAACTATTACCACTCATATGAAAGAGTGTTCCAAATCATTACTGATCAGAGAAATGCAAATTAAGACAACTCTGAGATACCACTACACACCTGTCAGATTGGCTAAGATGACAGGAAAAAATAATGATGAATGTTGGAAGGGATGTGGGAAAACTGGGACACTAATGCATTGTTGGTGGAGTTGTGAACGAATCCAACCATTCTGGAGAGCAATCTGGAATTATGCCCAAAAAATTATCAAATTGTGCATACCCTTTGATCCAGCAGTGTTTCTATTGGGCTTATATCCCAAAGAAATACTAAAGAAGGGAAAGGGACCTGTATGTGCCAAAATGTTTGTAGCAGCCCTGTTTGTAGTGGCTAGAAACTGGAAAATGAATGGATGCCCATCAATTGGAGAATGGCTGGGTAAATTGTGGTATATGAATGTTATGGAATATTATTGTTCTGTAAGAAATGACCAGCAGGATGAATACAGAGAGGACTGGCGAGACTTACATGAACTGATGCTAAGTGAAATGAGCAGAACCAGGAGATCATTATACACTTCGACAACGATATTGTATGAGGACATATTTTGATGGAAGTGGATTTCTTTGACAAAGAGACCTGAGTTTCAATTGATAAATGACGGACAAAAGCAGCTACACCCAAAGAAAGAACACTGGGAAACGAATGTAAACTATCTGCATTTTTGTTTTTCTTCCCGGATTATTTATACCTTCTGAATCCAATTCTCCCTACGCAACAAGAGAACTGTTCGGTTCTGCAAACATATATTGTATCTAGGATATACTGCAACATATCCAACATATAAAGGACTGCTTGCCATCTAGGGGAGGGGTGGAGGGAGGGAGGGAAAAAAAAATCGGAACAGAAACGAGTGTCAATATAATGTAATTATTAAATAAAAAATTAAAAAAAAAAAAAGAAATTGGGAGTTCCAACAGCAAGAGATACAAAGAGAAATTCCATTCAGAATAACTGTTGATACCATAAAATATTTGGGAATCTATCTACCAAAGGAAAGTCACTTAATCCTCCTTGCCTCAGTTTCCTCCACTATCTCTGCCCCCAAAAAAACAAAAAACAAATGGGACACAACTATTTGATTAATAATAATAACAACAATAACATATTGATATATTTTGTGAAAAAGAACTACATTTTCAAAAATAAAAAAGTAGTGAGGAGTAGCGGTAGCATTGGTTTACATATTTTTGCAAATGTATTTAAGATCTGATTTAATAGAAGATAGCCAGATTCTCATATATGCTTCTGTAGTCAATCTGTTTTATATGTTTTTTGGTTGAGCAATACAAAAATTATCTGGCCCCATACAGATACAATATATAGTTGGAAAAGGGAGGCCTTAGTATTTTTATGAAAATGATTTTGACTTCTCAGATCCCCTAACAGAGTCTTAGAGAACCAGAGGAGTCCTCAGATCTCACTTTGAGAATCAGTGCAATTGAATGTGTCTCATTCATCATGTACTAATCTGCCTTTCACGCTTTGATCAAGCCACATGTGACTAATTGCTGAAGGTCTTGAGTGCTTTGAGAAGACAACGATCGTCTTATAGGTCCCTTGATCCTGTGATGGCGGCAAGGGGTCTGCATTAAGATCAGTCACTCAACCTAAAAGAACTAGTCACAGAGTAGACCATAAACAGGGGAAACCCTATCAGCAAACCATAAAGGAAGAAACTTTCCTCTCTTGGTTTCTTTTCCTTTTTGCTTCTGGAATGTGTGGCGAGTAGTCTCTTCTTCCTGGATTTTCCATGAAGTGTAAGGAAGAGATGAGTACCCTTCTCCACACTCCCAAAAAATGGCAAACAGCTCTGCTTACATATGACATCCTGCACATGTGTTGACTTAGACAAGATTGAGACTGGGCCTCTGGTTTCCTCTTCTGCTTGTTTTTCTTTCTCTGAGGATAGGTGACCACACAACAACACTAAGATGGACATTTCTAATCTTATAGGCAATGTTGCAAGTTCAAGAAATTGGGAGTTAAAGGACCAGCAACTATGATGCAGTAGATGAAGTGGATTAGACCAGCCCTCTTCACTATTCCAACAAAGATCTAAGAAGAAAACTAGATGAAATAGTAGCAGAAAAATCCAAGAAACCATGGTATTTTTCTAGCCCAAGATCACAAAGATAAGTGACTTGAACAGGAACTGTGGAATAGACTTACAATTCAATTTTATTTTTATTATTATTATTGCTGTTATTAATTATCATTATTATTGTTAATCAATAATAAATTAATAAATATTTATTAAACACGTACTATGTGTCAAGCACTAAAGTTCTGACAAGAGAAGGAGATCTCAGATTTAACCCCTTGAGATAAGACCAAGTGTTGGCTAAGGGCCACTCTGAACCTGCTGAGACTTCCAACTAGTTGACAGGGACTGAGGTCAACAATTTTATAGCTGTTGCAAGAGCTAGGGCAAGTCTGCAGTTGTGTTGTCTAGATCCAGAGTGAAAACCCAAATGAATTCTCCTAGAATTTCCAGTCTAGGAGGGTAGCAATCAAACTGGTTAGAGCCTATTGAAAGTTTTTAGCTCCCTGAACTAAGCTATCTCTATTAACCTCGAAGAGCATAATACTCAGTATTAAAAGAATGTAGCAGTACAATCTGAAATAATACAAACATCATAAAGTGCCCTTATATTTCCTCCAAAAGACTCTAGCCTTAACATGAAATTTCAATTTGCAAAGTAAAGCTGGAAGAATAATTTTTAAAAAAAAAAAAAGAAAAGTAGAAATCCACTAAATAGCTCTTATAGTGCTAATAATACCCAAAACATAAATGGTTCAGTTGTCCTTTGTTTTTGAAAAGGACCAAAATGACATCTTTATGAGTCAAGTTAACAGTGTCTGACTGTGGCTGATCAGACCAATATAAACTTAGAATACTCTGCCACAGATCAGACACCCAATAGTCCATATGAACATTTGAGATAGCTTCTCTAATTCTGCATATTTCGCATTTCCTTAGGACTAATTCAATTCTACTTTGCTCATAGAGCACAGCTACCTTCTCTGATAAGGGGATGCTATGCTGGACAGTGCATGAGTGTTTCTCATGTTATACAATCAATTCTAAAGTTCTTAAGAGATACCTTGAGAAGGTCCCTGTATTGCTTTGTCTGAAGACCTTGTGAGTGCTTGCCCTGTGTGAGTTCTTCATAAACACAAACCCAGAGAAGAGAATAATACCAAAACATATACAAAGCCTCAAAGAAAAATCACAGCTTGTACAAAAAAGTCAATAGAAAAAATAAATCAAGAGATTTTTCTTTAAAGAGTTAAAATGACATTTTATAAATGAAATTAGAGCTATAAAGAGTTAGAAAGGACATGACACCTTGGGAGTAAAGAATTAGACAAAGAATTATTAGTTGAACACAAGAGATATAAAAAGAAACAAACCCCATGAAAACAGGATGTAAAAAACAGAAAGTAATTACGACATGAGACAACAATAAAAATCAAAATAGTCAAATGACTGAAAAATAGAGGAAAATATGATATTTTATATTAAAAAACTGACCTGAAAAACAGATCAAGAAGAACTCATTAAGAATCACTAGAACATCTGAAAACCACAACCCAAAAAATTAACCTATCATAGTTCAAGAAATTTTTTTTTAATTTTTAAGTTTTTTGCAAAGCAATTTGAATTAAATTACTTGCCATTGTCTCACAGATAGTAAGTATTAAGTATCTGAGGTTGGATTTGAACTCAGGTCCTCCTGACTTCAGGGCCAGTGCTTTATCTTGTGTGTCATCCAGTTGCCCCCAAGAAATTATTTTTTTTAAATTTCAGATCTCTTACAATCAGAGAGCAAAGCAAAAATAATAATAATAAATTCACTCCACTTCCTTAAAGAAATTTCCAAATGAAAACTCTCAATAATATAATAGGCAAAATCTAGAGTTTTCAAATCAAATAAGAGGTTGGAAGTTTCAGGATTTGCTGTTCTTCATGAGGATCTCCTAATATTTACTGCAGTGCTTCTTGGAGGAGAAAGTGAATAGCAAAATGCTGAATCCAAGACTTGGAATGGCTTGCCAAAGGTATGTACCTAGAGGGAATGTTTTGTCTAGTACACAGCTGAAGTGAAGATGAAATGCTGATTCAGCAGTCCCATAAAACATTTCATGTTCTGATGTTTTAAATCTCACTTGCAGAAGAGTCTAACAGTAGTTTATAAGTTGCTGCTGCTGCTTGTTTAAATATTTGTCAGTTTGTACTTGTATGTTCAATGTGTTAAGCATTTCTCTTACATAGAGGATATAAACAGCTTTTCCCCTTTAACCCAATATACTGAGTACACTCTCAGAATTTAGCCATTAGACAAAGAGACCTTAAATATTAACCTTAAACATCAGCAAAACCCAAGTTTCAAATGATTTTATCTAGAGTGGGAAATTGGAAGATGAGGGATAAAGAAATATTATAGCAACATAAAAAAATAGCAAAAAAGAAATTCAGAGAAACCTGAGAAGAAGCAAAAAGTGATGCAGAATGAAGAAAGCAGAACTAGAAGAACTATCTATACAAAAATTACAACATTGTAAAACAACCTTGAAAGGGTCAGGAACTCTGAGCAGGTCAATAAGCAATCATGATTCCATAAGCAATGATGAAATACAGTATACCAACCACTTCTAAATAGAGAAGCAATGGTAAGTAAGAAGTAAGGGTGAAATGAGAAAACTTTTTCAGGTAGAACTAATACAACACACACTTGTTTTTACTAGACTAAGCTAATTTGCTTATCACTAAATTACTAATTTTTACTAATTAATTATACAGTTAATAATACAATAAATATACAAAAATATATTAATAATCTATAATTAATTAATAATTCATTGGTAATTTGCTTATTATTAAATTATTTCTAAAATAATTTAGAAAGGAAGAATTAGGAGGAGAAAGGAGGGATAGTAATAGTTAGACAAAGAAAAAAAAGGATCATATGAAACAATTTTAAGAGATTGGACAGAAGGAGACCTGGAAAAGCAGGACAATATAAACACATACACATATATAAATATGTACATACACACATATACATACAGAGGTGGATAGATACATAGATACATAGATAGACAGATCCTGCACAAAAGATTCATGGTGTCATAAGTATCATCTTTTTCTAATTATAGTTAAATATGGAAACATTCATATATATGGATGATTTTATGGTTTATAATTTTTAAAAATATTTTTTTAAAAATAAGCAGTTCTCTAATGAAAAAAAAATCAAATGAAGGTAGCCTAGCTGCACCAGATCTAAAATTATATTATAAAGTAGCAGTTACCAAAAATATTTGGTATTGGCTAAGAAATAGACAAGTTGATCAATGGAATAGCATAGGTTCAAAGGACAAAATAGTCAATAACTTTAATTATCTAGTGTTTGACAAACCCAAAGACCCCAGCTTTTGGGATAAGAATTCACTGTTTGACAAAAACTGCTGGGAAAATTAGAAATTAGTGTGGCAGAAACTAGGCATTGACCCACACTTAACACCGTACACCAAGATAAGGTTAAAATGAGTTCATGACCTAGGCATAAAGAATGAGAATATAAATAAATTAGAAGAACAGAGGATAATTTATCTCTCAGACCTGTGGAGGAGGAAGGAATTTATGACCAAAGAAGAACTAAAGATCATTATTGATCACAAAATAGAAAATTGTGATTAAATCAAATTGAAAAGTTTTTGAACAAACAAAACTAAGCAGATAAGATTAGAAGAGAAGCAATAAACTGGGAAAACATTTTTACAATCAAAGGTTCTGATAAAGGCCTCATTTCCAAAATATATAGAGAATTGACTCTAATTTATAAGAAATTAAACCATTCTCCAATTGATAAATGGTCAAAAGATATGAACAGACAATTCTCAGATGAAGAAATTGAAACTATTTCTAACTATATGAAAAGATGCTCCACATCATTATTAATCAGAGAAATGCAAATTAAAACAACTCTAAGATGCCACTACACACCTGTCAGATTGGCTAGAATGACAGGGAAAGATAATGTGGAATGTTGGAGGGGATGTGGGAAAACAGGGACACTGATCCATTGTTGGTAGAATTGTGAACACATCCAGCCATTCTGGAGAGCAATTTGGAACTATGCTCAAAAAGTTATCAAACTGTGCATACCCTTTGATCCAGCAGTGTTACTACTGGGCTTATATTCCGAAGAGATCTTAAAGAAGGGAAAGGGACCTGTATATGCAAGAATGTTTGTGGCAGCCCTGTTTGTAGTGGCCAGAAACTGGAAACTGACTGGATGCCCATCAATTGGAGAATGGCTGAAAAAATTGTGGTATATGAATGTTTTGGAATATTATTGTTCTATAAGAAATGACCAGCAGGATGATTTCAGAAAGGCCTGGAAAGACTTACATGAACTGATGCTGAATGAAATGAGCAGGACCAAGAGATCATTATACTCTTGAACAATAATACTCTATAATGATAAATTCTGATGGATGTGGCCCTCTTCAACAATGAGAAGAACCAAATCAGTTCCAATAGAGCAGTAATGAATTGAACCAGCTACACCCAGTGAAAGAACTCTGGGAAATGAGAGTGAACCACTACATAGAATTCCCAATCCCTCTATTTTTGTCCACCTAAATTTTTGATTTCCTTCACAGGCTAATAGCACACTATTTCAAAGTCTGATTCTTTTTGTGCAGCAAAATAACTGTATGGATATGTATACCTATATTGTATTTAACATTTACTTTAACATATTTAACATGTATTGGACTGCCTGCTAGCTAGGGGAGGGGGTGGGGGGAAGAAGGGGAAAAATAGGAACAAAAGGTTTTGCAATTGTCAATGCTGAAAAATTTCCCATACATATAACTTGTAAGTAAAAAGCTATAATAATAATACTAATAAAATAACCAGTTCTCTTTCTCCAGGAGCCTGGTTCACCCTAGACTGAAGCTGGGTCCCATGTAATCAGTCAATAGTCAATCACTAAGTAGGTATGAAGTACCTACTATGAGCCAAACTCTTGCTTAATTCTGGGGATTAAAAAAAAGAGAGAGGCAAAAAACAGTCCCTCCATCAAAGAGTCTACAATTAAGTGGATACTAAATTAAAGGAGCCTTTAAAGGAAAAAAGCAAATGCCTCAGCCCCTTGGGTGTTTCAATAACTGTCATAACCTAGAAACTTCAAAGTGAAGAAAAACATTCAGGATTTCCTAAAATTCTTAACTTCCTAAATTTCCTAAAAGAGGGAACAGTTATGCTCACTGAGACAATAATATTTAGATGCAAAAAAAACAAACAAAAAAAAAAATGAGCACCAGCCCCGAATTCAGGAGGATCTGAGTTCAAATTTGGTCTCAGACACTTAATACTTCCTAGCTGTGTGACTCTGGGCAAGTCACTTAACCCCAATTGCCTCAGCAAAAGAGAGCGAGAGAGAGAGAGAGAGAGAGAGAGAGAGAGAGAGAGAGAGAGAGAGAGTGTGTTAAGTAATATCCTAGATTTTTTTTTTAATGTAACATTTAGAGATGTCTCAAATCACATGTTTTCATTCTTTTTCCTATAACAAAGCACTCAGGAATGGCACCCAACCGCAGGCAACTATCATATCCAACCAAAGGGCACATAAAGCCATCTAATGTTATACCAAGATCATAACTGTCAAAGGAAGTAGCAATCTGCTAGATGAAGTACATCACATATGTTCCCATGTAAGCCATTTCTTTTGTTATAAAGGACATAATTTCAGAACTGCCATCTTAAACATAAATTCTGACATATTCTTCAGTATGGAAATAATAGCTTGGTCAACTATAAAAAAGGATTTTCTCTCAACAACTCTTGAGTTAAGTATAAGAGCAAATATTATTCCCATTTTAAAAAGGAAAAAAACTTAGGAGTGAATAGGTGATTTGCACAAAATCATGTAACATAAATAAATAGTAAAGCATAGGTCTTCTGATTTCTAAACACAGTGGTCTTTCCACTGAGTTTAGTCTCTCTCTAATGTACATGTGTTAGAAATAAATCAATTATATGATAATTTTTGTTATTGAATTTTAATTCAATAACTAATAATTTTGTTTTAATATATATTATATATCTTTTTTAATTTTTCAATTTAATTTCCAGTTCCAAATTCTCACTCTCCTTCCACTCTTGTCACTACCCATTGAGAAGAATATATATACTCTTCCAAAAGGAAAATATAGTGTAATAGAGATCAGTCACCAAAGTCAAAAAAATTCTAGCTTAAATTTTTTCTTAGATCCATTCTGGATATGTAACCCTAGTCACATATTTAACTCTTCAGTGTTTTGGTTACTCCCCATGATTATAAATTGCATAGCAAGTATTGATGTGCATTGGTAAAAGAAGTTTCCTCACCTAGAAGTTCCATTTAACAAATGAAATCATAGATCTAGTTCCCATCTCTATGAATTAAAAAAAATCAAATGTAGCACTTCAAAAGCTATGTAAAATTTATTATATAATTTGCACAAGTATAAATAATGCTTTTCATTTTAATAGCTTTATACTTTGTTTCCTAATTATAAAGTATAGAAGCTCAGAGTTTCCCTGGGATTTTCTTCACAGTAGATATGATCATAATGAACATATGAACATAATGAACATAATGAACAAGTATAAGTCCTATGACTAGGCTGCACAAGAATTATAATCTTGGACATGAAAAGTAATGCAGATGTGCTCCAAAATTTTAAAGAGAATTAGAAAATCACTATTCCAGATAGTTAAAGTAATAATCATACCTTGGACTTAGGGTTTTTACTCAGGAATTCAAAATCCAAATATGTATCAAGAAATATGATTGAAAATTATTTCTTCTATTCTTTGTTTTTAATTTTTTTTATTTTTGTAATACATTTATACACATTTGTTATAAAGCAAAAATAAATTTTTTCCATAGGCAAAAAACAGATAAAGAGGACTGAATAGTATATCCCCAAATTTCTATTCAGACAGCCTTTTCAATGCATATGCTAAAGTTAATACAATATTTACAACGTTGCTTGTCATGTCTCCTCAGGAAGTCTAAGAATCTCCTTCTGTTCACTTTTATGTGTTTTTTGCATTTCATTAATTTTTTTCTTTCTTTTCTTTTTAAAAATTATTGCTATCATATATTTCCCCAAAATAAAAGCTCTCCCAAAATTCTAATAAGAATAGTCAAGATAAACCAAAAGATGTCCATGCCTGAAACTACATTTAATTCTTCACCTTTAGTCTATAACCTCACCATCAAAAGTTGGGGGACATTCTACTTGTATTATTCTGGGCAGATCATGTAATCTCTTATTAAACTTGTAGCCAACTCTCTAAGACTTTAAGTTGCAAGGAAATTGGCTATCTGTGTTGGTCATTGAAATTTCCTCATTTGAGAATTTCTTGTACCAGTGAAATTATATTGGATCTCATCTATGAAATAACTTTTTAGTATGTTGCTATAGCACCAACTCTGAAAATTAATTTAGATAGTGTTGTCATCATTATTTTGTGGACATAGCCTGACTAGGAATAATTATTATATTATTGTTACAAATTATGATATTACATGCTCTAATACTATTGTATGTTATTATTAATTAATATTAATGTATCTTATACCATTCTGACCTTATTTCTGTAAAGAATGCTTTATGTATAATTCTCATGTATATAGATTTCCAGATACTTTATAATGCCATAATTATTTGCAAAGGAATTTCTTCTTCTTTAAACTCCTGCTATATTTTATTGGTAATATTCAGAAAGTACCCGACTTTTGTGGGTTTATTTTATATTATGTTACTTTAATGAAGTTGTTCATTGTTTCTGTAACATGCCTTACTCCCCCAACTTGCAGTAGCACTGGCAGATTGGGTTTCGAGAGGGGTGACCATTATCACTACTACTAGGGTCTGTAGCTAATTCTGTGAGTGGTTATCCTTTTCATATAAGCTCATGAGCTTCCAGCAGAGTGCTTCCAATTCACAGTAGACTAATTTCCTTCTTTGGAATTGGATTTAGCCACTTCCAAGCTAGGTGGTACAGGGTATTCAACCTCTGACTGGCAGCTGGACCAGACCAGGAAGGTTACTCAGCTGCTAAGTGGCTTCTGTTGGATTTGACCTGGCAGGCCACTTGGCTGCTAGACCATGGCTTCCAGACAGGACTTGGCAGTCTCTTTGCTGCTGAACAATTGCTTCCAGATAATGTCAGATGGAACTATCTGTTTAATGTTTCTTCATTGCAAATACCACATAGTTGGTTTGTTCATTTGTTTTAAAGAGATATTATTTATGATTTTTAAAAATAAAAGGGAATGGCACATTCATATTTATACTTTTTAATATTTTAACACAAATAGGTATATTTTGTCAGAAGTTGTTTCGGCCTCTATTGTTATATTCATGTAGTTTTTATTGTCTTTATTAGTAGTATGTTTACTTTTGTCCTAACATTGAACCAACCACAATACTAGTATAAGTACAACTTCGTGATGTTATATAATAATTTTATATGTTGTTATGGTGTCTGCATTTAATATTTTATTCACTATTTTTTAAAATTCCCCATTACTGAAGATATTTATTTTTTAAAGTATTTTATTTTTCCAAATATATGCAAAGATAGTTTTCAACATTCACTTTGCAAAACCTTGTATTCCAGATTTGTCTCTCTCCTTCCTCCCTTCCTCCTCCTCAAGACAGCAAGCAATACAATATAGGCTAAACATGTGCAATTCTTTTAAACATATTTCCATAATCATCATGTTGCAAAAGAAAACTCAGATGAAAAGGGGGAAAAAAAACAGGAGAAAAAGCAAACAAGCAAACAAACAACAAAGACTATGCTTTGATCCAAAGTCAATCTTTATAGTTCTCTCTAGATGTAGATGGCTCCATCCCAAGTCTATTAGAATCGTCTTGTTATTCATTATTTTTTTTTGCAGTAATGTCCCTTAGAGATATTGTTTGGTAGTTTTCTTTATCTCTTTAGTATATGTATCAGAATCTTATTGGTCTCTTTAAAGGAGTTTGGAAAATTCCTTCTTTCTGCATTTTAACAAATAAATTACATAATATTGGAATTAAGTTTTTTTTGCAGATTTGGTAGAATTATCCTGAAAACCCATCCCACTATAACTTATGGTGCCATATAATTGAGCAAAATAATTCCTAAATAGTTTTTTTCATGTTTCATTTTGATGGGTTTGATTTACCTCTCTTTTTTTGTTAGATTAGCCAATAATCTTTCCATTGTTCCTTTCAAAAAATTATTTTTTACTTATCAGTTTTTTTTATTTATTCTATACTTTAACAAATTCAACTCTGAATGAGATTCTTGTGACTCACATCTCAACCCCTTATTCCATTTATTTATAGTCTTCTCATGTCCACTGATTATGGGCAATAGCAAGTTCCTCTGTTATCTTTTCCTCTACCATCTTTCCCTTCCCTTTTATTTCCTATCTTAAAATCAGCAAAACATGCAATGCTTGTATTTGTTTGATACCTCAATTGACCCTTGGAGATAATGAGATAAATGACATTTGCCTCTCTTTCCCTATTAGAATATATAGCACACATAAGTTCTGGACTCACATTCCCATACTTCTGTCCCCTCATGTCAGATTGGGTTCCTAGAGCAAAGTTATTATTCTATTTTCCTTCAAGTTTCTTGAGGCTACTCCTAAAGGCCATGAAGTTCTTTTAATACTTATTAAGCTCATGAGCTACCATTCCAATATCAATTGACTAGTGCTAGTTAATATCTCCCCTTACGGTAAGCAGTTATCATTCTAACCAATTTATATCTCCTGAACACCATTGATAACTAATTAACATAAATTAGCATTTACAAACTTCTTCCCACCAAGTTCACTTCTAGGTGTAGCCTAGACTGGATAAGTTGCTGCCTTCCTTGCAGTGACTCAGCTGCCAGGTTGAATCACTGCTGGGATGGGTCATGCAGGTCACTCCTTAAGGTTAGCTCCTTCCCAGATTTGTCATCTGTTACTACTGGCTGGCTCAGTCAGATTTCTATTGTTGGACTTCAGTGGCACTTCCAACCTTTCAAAACATAAAAGATCACAACCCCATTTATTCGCTCTCCACTATTATTCATCTAAGAGCAGACACAATATGGCCAAAATTTCCATAAGAATCATATTTTCACAACCACATGGCAGCCTGCATAAGGAGAGTACATAGATAATTTTATCTCTCTTCCCCTCATACCCAAAGACTTAAAGCAATTGTTACCATACTCACCACTAGGGAAGAGGAAAAGTTTTCATTTATCTGTCTTAATATATGTGCTATCAATTTCAGCTCAGGAGTCAAATTTTAAAAATTTTCATCACTATTCAATAAGCCAATAAGAGTTTAAAAAACTTGTAGATGCTCTGAATCATGAGGCAAAACCTCTCAATTTTATATATATATAAAAAACATTTCTGGAAGCAGGCTCAGAAGCCTCTATATGGAGAATGCAATTCCACCACTTCTCATTATATAAATATAAGCACTCTAACATGATTTAACCCCTTACAATTATTCATATGTAGTTTACCTTTCTAACTTTCTCTTAATGCTTGGGTTTTCACTTCAAACTTCCAGATTAGTTCCTCTCTTTTTATGAGAAACATTTAAAAGTCCTTTGTTCTTTTTTTAAAAAATCTACTTTTTCCTCATTGGATATTACTATTAAATAATACTGAGTTTTCGAAATACATTATTCTTGATTGAAAACTTTTCTTTTTTTTTTCCTTTGGAATATTCTATTCCAAAATTTCTCTTCTTTAAAGTAGATGCAGACTAATCTTGTACAATCCTAACTGTAATTTGTTAATTTTTTTATGTGCCCCGAGTATTTTTTCTTACTTTGGAAATTATATTTTGGTTTTAATATTCAGAATGTTTTAGTGTTTGAGTTTCTTTTAGGAGAATCCTAAATCCTAAAAATCTTTAAGGATTTTAGGATAATCAGTGGATCCTTTCTGTTTTCAATTTGCCTTCTGTAGCTAATAGATCTGGGCAATTTTCTTTTAGTTTTCATGAAGTATGATTTCCAGAGTTTTTGTTTGGTGATGGTTTTTAGAGAGTCTAATGATTTTTTTTAAATCTCCCACCTAGTCTGGTTTTCCAGGTTCTTAAAAAAATAAGTAATATATTTGCTTATATTTTTCCAATCTTTTGACTTTGACAATTTCTTGTCTCATAGATACATTGAAGTCTAATTGTTTCATTTTATTTTTCAGGGAGTTCATTACTTGAGTAAGGTTTTCTACCTTTTCTTCCAAGTTATTTATCCTCCTTCAATTTTTCTTCCTCTCTCCCTCTCCAACTCTTATTTTAATTCTAATTTCATTTTCATTTATAATGCTTCATTTTTGAGCCATTCTTATAGTCCTTATGGTAATTTTTTTTCCTGTGGCTTTACTCATTTTTGTTATGAAGTTACTCTCTTTGTCTCTAAAGTTCACCTCTTGAGTTTCTCTTAACCCATACTATTCCTTAAATGTGTTTGACTTTTTTTCCCCCATGTACTTCTTTCCCCTATTGCAGCTGTATGCCCTTCTCTTGGATGTTTCAGGCCATTATTCTGGAGTTTGAGCTGATTTCCCTCCTATATCTCTCTCCTACCACCATGAGCTTTTGGCTGCCTGGTTGTTTGAGCTTTTGGTTTTTTCCTTTCTTTCTGCAGTTCTGGACTGGGTGGAGGCATTTATTTCTGCTACTTTTTTTTATCCTTATTTCATGTGGGGACTTCCTCAGATTTTGACAGTGTTGTAGAATAGCTGGTCTCCTCCACAACTTTCCATGCTGTTGTCAGGTCCAGGTTTAGGTCTGGGTAGTGAGAGTTAGGCAGAGACAGGAAGTGGGTGCTTTTAGGCAAGTCCCCAGGGCCATTTCCTCATCAAGCTGTGTGGTATGATTTCCTTTATTTTAGAGGGGTTGGACAAATGTGTGTGGGAAATAGCAGCTAGGGTCACAAAGGACAGCCAGGATAGAAATAACAAGTGAATCAATGAACCGTGGTACATATCCTCCTATTTTCCTACAAGAGATTCAGAACATGAGTGGGAAAACTTTGTAAGTGCTCTTTCCCTCCTCAAATTGTCTTATAGACTTTCAGAGACAAACCCAAAACTTTGACTGTCAGTGCAAACAGTACTCAAGACACCCTCAAATCAATTATATAATGTACAATTTAAAAATAATACAAGTGTGATGGGGGAGGGGTCTGACTCATGCCCAGAGTACCTCAGGATGATGTTTCCATGTCAAGGATGCTAGGGATTTGTTTTCCAGGAGAATCATGATGACCCAGAAGGAAATAGCAAACCACTCCAGTGTCTTTACCAAGAAAACCCCAAATGAGGTCAATAAATCAGATACAACTGAGAAACAACTAAATGCATTATGTGCCAAACACTGGGTATACAAATCCAAAAAAGGAAAGAGAGTTTCTATCTTCAAAGAGCTTACATTATAATTTCAGTGCCTTGGTTGTCTTCACCTTAGAATTAATTAATTAGAATTCTGTATGATTTTTCTGCTTTTCTCTTTGGCCATTTAAACTTTTTATCCTTATGTAGAAAGCTCTTTGAAGGCAAGAATTAGGCTGTATTGTATCTTAGTATCTGCATTGTCCAGAATGGTGTGTACTGTACTTAACTAATGTTTATTAAATTGAAAATGGCAAAAACGAGCACAATTCAATTCATAGAAATGTAGAAAAGACTGTGAATTCAGCTTTCTGTTTTAATAATATTAGACAATGATAATATTCAGAACTACCTAGTTTGTCAAATCAAAATATAATTCCTTTTTCACACACTTGGAAATGTTCACACTTAAGCAAAATCACTCAAATGATTTGTGCCACAGTTTCTGATTCGATTAAATCTGGAGAATAACAAGCTAAGCTCTACTTTGTTTACTGAAATATCATGAAGACTAATGAAATGTTATTTTGAACTACTCCAAAGGATTAACATATACCATATTGTTGGCATGTATTTTATAGTTAATTAGGGACAGACTATTCAAATATAAAAATAAAGTAGAAAAAAATCCCCAAAAGTGCCCAAGCAAGAACAAATGTCTTTTAATTGTGGTAGAAGTAATTAAATTTAAAATATATACCAGTTAATTTATTTTGTCACAACTTTCAACTTATGGACAACTAAGGAAAAACACAAAAACTCTGTGAAAAATTAAATGTGTATATTTAGGTAGCTCTAACTATTAAAATTGTAAAAGTAAAAAGAATAGAACAGAGAGAAGAGCAGGGCTATGGAGTCAAATTCTACTTCTGATGCTTACTACTTGTGTGACTTTGAAGGAACCATTTCATCTTCTATTTCCTAATCTGTAAAATGAAGAGATTAGTCAAGAATCCCAGCTTTTTACACTGTGATTTGTGACCCCATAAGGTATCTTATAACTAAATGTGGGGGCTTGCAAAATTATGATTTATTATCAGTAAATTTTTGATTCCTTGTCATCAAGCCAAAAAAAAAAAATCCAAGGAAAAAGGAAAAGCAGAGGAATATATGAATATAGCTAGGGTAATCTAAAGATTTCTCTGGTGAAAAGGGGTCACAAGTGGAAAAAGTTTAAGAAGCCCTAGTCTAGATGGTTTTTGAGCTCCTTTCTAGAGTTCTGATGCAGAGGAATTTACTGAGCTGCAAGGTTAATCCTGCAATAAAGATATTCTTTATAAACAGTTTAAAGGAGCCCAGACGGTAGAGTGTTATTCATTCCATTATATCCATTACAAATGTATTTTAAAAGAATAAGTAAAAACTGAAGATATTTTGACTCTTGCCAAAAGCAATAAATTTGAGAAATAGTACAGAGTGTTTACTGAATGTGTTTCAGTGCTACAATCCTCAATTTGAAGTATAAATCATCTTAATATGCTATTGTTGCCACTCCTTCCTTCTCATCAAGCCAAAAAAATCCAAGGAAGAAGGAAAAGCAGAGGAGAGTGTCAGATTACTTCATAGGGAAAACTGAAAGAGACCCTCTGGACTGCCAAACAGTTCTAAAGTCCCAGGAGGTCTCAGTTTCCTCTTCATTCTCTTTTTTTTTTAAAACCCAGAATAGCAGCACTGACATTGTATGAAGCACAATAGGTCATGAGACTTTTGTTGTTGTTGTTGTCAGGGAGTGCCAACAATGGGATTAGAAAATCCTTATAGGAGCCCCTGCAATTTTTCCAAGTCCATAAAAAATTATCAGACATGTTAGAAGAGAGTAAAAGATTTCACTGGCATTCTTGACTATGGAAGTCAGGTGTGGACGGAGACATTTGAATGCAAGCAGGTAAAAGTGAAAGTGGAAGAGTTCTTTTTTGGACAATCTTGAAGATGGACAGTGTGGCATAATGAGAGCAGGACCATTTAGGAGAAATTTATCAGAAACCCCAGATCCAAATCACAGTAGGTGTCCTGCAGCTGACACCTACTGTGATTTGGACCTGGGGTTTCTGATAAATTCAAATCTTAAAAGTCATATATATGAGAGAGGGAAATAGGCACATATACACCATTGTAGTCCAGACTTGTAAGGAGTGTCAAGAAAACTAAAACCCAGAATTTACTGAGGCTTGCAAAAAAAAAGTTAAAAAATGAGAAAGGGGGCTTTTTTAAAGCAGAGTCCAAAGTAAGAGGAATAAAGGAGGGGCTCACTACTTAGGGAAGATAGGGTGATATGAACAGATGACCCAGAAAAAGCAGAACTACTTAATTCCTATTTTGCTGCAGCTGTGGAAAGAGCACAGGATTGGGTGCTTGAGCCTCATTTCTTCCAAGTACTCGCTGAGAAATCTTGGCAAGTCATTTAAGCTTCTTTGAGTTTTAGATTCTTCATCTGCAAAATAGGGTTAATCCCTTGTATACTCCCTAACTCACAGTTTTGTTGTAAAGGTCAAGTGAAGTGCTACAATAATAACTTACATCTAAAGTTTATAGTGACAATAATCCCAGAGAGTAGGGAGTGACAGTATTGTTATCCCCACATTACAGATGAGAAAAA
The DNA here is from genome assembly GCF_016432865.1 of Antechinus flavipes. Classification (NCBI taxonomy): domain Eukaryota; kingdom Metazoa; phylum Chordata; class Mammalia; order Dasyuromorphia; family Dasyuridae; genus Antechinus; species Antechinus flavipes. The sequence goes on from NC_067398.1 coordinate 162,423,384, forward strand.
ATGATGATCAGGGAAATGATTTGCTACATCTAAAAGATATTAGTCAGTATGTAACCTAGGGCTTCTGAGCCCAAGATCAATGTTCTTACCACAATACTTTACTGTTGTGAAAATGAAAACTTTTGTTATTGTTATTCATGGTAACAAAATTAATTATGATGATAATTTTGTCAAAAGATGAGAGAACAATAAAAATTATTATTAGATGATATAATCACAAGACAAGGAAGGGAGTATTTGGAGGATGCTCAGTAACTCTCAATCAGCAGATGATTCTATGTGATTAATGAATTGCCACCAGTGACATCTAATGAATCACAAGAGGAAGAAAAATTGAAGAAGTAATTGGAGATGTACAAACATTGTTCTTATTTTCAAAAAGAAAAAAGGGAGGAGGATTATTTATAGGATTATAAATCTGGGGCTATAAAGAATGCAGAGGCCATCTAGTCCAATCTCCTCAACTGATTGAAAAGGAAACTGAGAATGTTTAAGGGATATGGCCAATCTCCCATAAGTATGAAAAAACCACAATTCTAACCCCACTTCTCTGACTCAAAATCCAGGGCCCTTTCCACTACACCACTATAACTCAAATTATAAGCTAGTAAATTAGAAATCTGATACCCAGCCTACTGATAGACATCTGATGGCACTGATAGCTACTCCCTCAGGAGTCCCATGGTCACCCTGGTTGTTTGCGTGCCATGGCAGAAAGGCTGAGTCAGTGCTGTGATCTCTGTGATTACCAGGAAGCCAACAACTTTCCATCCTTCAGTTCCACCTCCTTCTACAAGCAATGATAGGTGTGTGAATCTATAGCTCTTAATTATAAGCCCCCATATACTGGCTAAATCCATCTCCTTTTGAACATACTAGTTATAATACTCCAACAATATAATAAAATTACTTCCTTAAGGAAGCAGACACACATTGAATGGACCATTTTTTTTTCAACATAGAATTAATAAGCAAATAAGTAGTACTTAATAACCAGGAAACAGTACATAATAAAATAAATAAACATCTACCACATAGCTATGAGTTTGCTGCTCTTCTAGACTCTAGAAGGTCTCCTACCCCCAAACATAGAATCAATGGGGAGCAGGAGCTCTAAGACATATACAGTCGGAGTCCTCCCTGGAGCAGACAAAAGAATGTAGCCATAATTTCCTCAGGATATGCTTGAGTCACACTTCCCCAAGGACTGGTCATTCCGTACAGATGCAGAAACTCTGAAATCGGGGATCTGGTTCATTCCTGGGCACAGAGGATTGGAACATGATGCAAAGACAAGGACAGAGCTTGTCTTATTGCTCGAGGGAATCTCTGTCTGGAAGTATGGCTAGTGGACTTGCCAGCTCAGGCAAGAATGTCATCACCATTGTCCACACAGTGCTTTCATGTGTTGTATTAAATTTACAAAAATGTGACTGTGAGTTTGTTACTGGTATACAATTATCAAGCCAACACATTTTTTCCCAAAATAAAGATTTTATTTATTTTTATTAAAGCTTTTTATTTTCAAAACATATGCATAGATAATTTTTAACATTCACCCATGCAAAACCTCGTGTTCAAAATTTTTTTCTCCCTCCTTTTCCCCATCCCTTCCCCTAAATGGCAATTAAATTTGCAATTCTTCTATACAAATTTCCACAATTATTATGCTACACAAGAATAATCAAATCAAAAAGGAAAAAAATGAGAAAGAAAATAAAGTGTAAGCAAACAACAACAAAAAGAATGAAAATGTTATGTTGTGGTCCGCCCTCAGTTCCCACAATCCTCTTTCTGAGTGTCAATGGCTCTCTTCATCATAAGATCATTGGAACCAGCATGAATCACCTCGTTATGAATTCCATAACATTCACATACCATAATTTATTCAGCCATTCTCCAAAGCAAAGCAGGGACCCCTTCTTGGAGGCTTGTTCATAAATGCTTAGACTAAGGTCCTTCAGATTTGGAAGGAAATCAATTATGTTAAAATACAGTTATCTAAAGTATTCAAGAGGGAAAAATAGGTCTCAGGCTCCAGGGCCACATCCATAAGAATTGATCATCATATAATATTGATGTTGTCATGTATAATGATCTCCTAGTTCTGCTCCTTTCACTTAGCATCAGTTCCTGTAAGTCTCTCCAAGTCTCTCTGTATTCATCCTGCTGGTTGTTTCTTATAAAACAATAATATTCCATAATATTCACATACCATAATTTATTCAGCCATTCTCAACTGATGGGTATCCACTCAGTTTCCAGTTCCTTGCCACTACAAAAAGGAGCCACATTTTTTTATGCATTCTTAATTCAGCATTTGGGATAGCATAGGAGTGACCAGTCCTGTCAAACTCCAGAGCTTGTAATGAATGGCTTAGCTGTGGTGGCCAGATATTCCTTCTTGCTTCATTCTTTATTGTCTGAAGACATTGACTACTGATTTTCTGGGAGAGATATTTCTAGGTTCTGTGTGTGATTTATAACTCTGTTACTATATGGCCTTGTATGCCATTTAAACTTCCTGGGTCTCAGTTTCCCTATTCATAAAAACAGCATATTTATACTATCTTGCAATATTTGCAAGTTATGGTGAATAAAGTACAGGATTTGGAGACATAAAGACCTGAGTTCAATACTTCTGCAGCTATTTATTAACTTTGTGACTCTAGGTCAGCACACATTTATTTGACTGAGTTTTCTCATCTGTAAAAATGAAAATTGTATGTGTAAAGATTATGGCAAGGAGCAAATGAATTAACAGGTGTAAAGAATTTTGTAAACTTTAAAGAGCAGTATAAAGGCTATTATTTTTATTATTATCATTAGTTACTTCCCAAAGTTGAGAGAAAAATATTTTACACTTGGAGAGACAATGTGAAATAGGATATAGACATTGGCACTTAATTGTGTTACCAAGGGCCAATCACTTAATCTTTCTGAGTTCAGTTTCTCTTCTATAAAAAAGGATAATAATATATATAATGCAAAGCTCATAGAACCATCTCTCCCATAAAAGCCCTGGAATCAAGAAAAACTATCAATACAAACTCTTAGAACTATGCTATGTGGATAGAAATGAGAAAAGCAAAAACTAAACTGATAATTGAGAGATTGGTTTTGGAAGATTGCCTATGTGAAATAGAACTACTATTTGCCCTTCATTTTTCTTTCTCTTGGGGAGTAGGAGGATTTTTAAAAATTAAATATTATCTGGTTCCCATCTCTTGTAAAATAATTTATTCAGTTTCCAGCTTCTTTTCTTAAAGTAATGGAATATTATTGGTCTATAAAAAAATAATGAACAAGCTGATTTTAGAAAGGCCTGGAAAGATTTATATGAACTGATGCTGAGCAAAGCAAACAGAATCAGGAAAACATTATACCTAGCAACAGGACTGTGTAATCATCAGCTATAATAAATTTGGTTCTTCTAAGCAGCAACCCCTATAAACTTTAGATAGAAAATACCATCCACATCCAGAGAAAGAACTATGGAGACTGAATGAAGGCCAACACATACTATTTTCACCTTTTTTTTTTCATGGTTTTTACCTTTTTTTCTGATTTTTCTCTTCCAACATGATTCATAGGAAAATATGTAAAAAAGTGAATGAACATGTATAGCAAAAAAAGTTTTTACATGTAACTGGAGAAAATAAAAATAATTTTTAAAAAATTTTTAAAGAAACAATGAGAGTTAGTGGGTCCTCTCTATTGTACCATAGCTGTTGTAGAAGGTATTTCTCTTCAAGTAGTTTTCTCTAGAGTAAAGCTTCTTAAACTGTGGGTCACAAAACAATATAGGGTCATGTAACTGAATGTGGAGGATGGAAAAAATTTTGACAACAATAAAAGGTTTATGAATGTTCTTTATCCTGTAATATGAATTAATTTTATGTCAAAATAAACAAGCACATTTGTCTCATTAGTATGCAAATTTTCTTTCATCCTTAATAAATGATAAAAGTATATGTATACCAAAGAGTTGTTGTAAAATAAGTTTCTTTATTCTTTATTGTCAGTTCATGTTTGATTTATACACCTATTTTATACACCTATATCGCCAGAGTCATCTAAAAATCTCTCCCGTAAAAAGAGGTTGGGAGTAAAAAAAGTTTAAGAAGTCTTGTCCCAAAAGACCCATGAGATCTCTTCAGACTTAAAAGTTCTGTAATACTGTGACTCTTTGCTGCCTTAACATCACCATCATCATCCATCAAAAGGTAAAAAAAAAACTAAGAGAAAAAAAGATTGTTAATTTTATTTAATAAATAGTCAGTAGGTAAACTTTAAAAATGTTCTGGAAAAATGTCTCTGGGAAGAAATTGAAGAGGAGAGTGTCAAACTCAATCAGCATGAGTTAAGCTTCTAGGGCACCTAAGTGGTATAGTGGATAGAACACTAAGCCTGGAGTCAGGAAGAATCAATTTTCTGTGTTCAAATCTGACCTCGGATACTTAGAACTGGTGTGACCACAAGCAAGTCATTTAACCCTATTGCTCAATTTCTTGATCTATAAAATGAACTGATGAAGGAAATGGCAAATCATACCAGTACCTTTGCCAAGAAAATACCAACTAGGGTTATGAAACATGACTTTAACAATAACAAGGCTGAAAATGAGGGATTAGAATGGGTACATTTCAGGAATGGAGACACTACCTGTGCAAAAGCACTAAGATAGGAACAAGAGCTTTATATAGGAGAAGTAGCTAGTAGTCCAATTTAACCAGAATGGAAAATGTCTAGAGTGGAGTAATATGACTGGAAAGTTAAATATGGGCAAAACTGTGGAAAACTCCAAAGACCAGGTGGAAGATTTTGTGGTTTTAGCATCTCAGATCCTCCTTCACATATGAATTCTCAGAAAACTGAGGTTCCCAGAACTCTATGGATAAGCATCAGCTCAATACAATATGCCATGAGCCCCCACCAAAAGTTCTTTTTTTTTGAGTAAGTCAATCAGTTCTTGTTCTATGTGGGTACTGACTCTTTCTGATCTGGTGAATTAAAACACAAATGGTTCCAGCATTTGTTTAGGGCAATTATTTTACTGAGCCTGGCTTCACTCAGTTTTTTAAAGCCCCCTTAATAATCCTAAAAAGTATTAAAGGGTAAAAGTCACCTCCCAAGTTCTTCTGTTGGTCTGAGGAGAAAGGATCTCTGAGGGGAAATGGGCAGTATCTATAGATATTTAACTAAACAAAATAGTAAAAAAATAACTAACTAGAAAAATCCCATCTGTAAATATAATTTCTATGATTTCCTTTCATGGTTGATCACAATGTAGTGGGAAATAGAATATTTTTTGGAAATAGGAAATATGTTTGGTCATTGAATATATGTGGGAAAGAGCACACACATAGGGGATCTACATGAGCAGAGCAAAATTATAAACACCTCTGACACTGCAGTACTATCTATATCCTCTGGTGATCATCACCCTTCTTTAGCAAGCACTTGTATTGCTCTCTGTTTCCATCTGTTGGCCTTTGCTGGAATAAGTTCTTTTCTAACTGCTCTTTCAACTGCTACTATCTCAGCTCAAAAAAATTCCTGACCTTTTGACAGTTCAGTTCTTTTGAGTTGCAATCTCCAGCCAACCACACCTAGTCAGCTAGCTATAAAAGTTCTTAAGCATTTATGTCTTTGAATTGCTTTTTTTCCCTACTGCTAATCAGACTTGAAGAGCAAACTCTTACCTGATTTAAGATCCTAAAATTCCTTTTAACTGTTGTAACCCTTGGGTCATTTCCAACTATCACAGGGACTCCTTTTAGCAAAAGTGCAGTTTCTGGGTTTAGATGTGGTGAGGGAAGAGTTTTCAATCCTATCCTCAACTCCTCATTTCTAAAAACAGCAATGTGGATGTATGGATATGAAAACTTTACCCTCACTTTCTACCAGCAACAAAAATTATAATGTTCCTTATACATTTCATCCTTGAGTTAACAGGAAGGCACTAAAGAATTTTTAGTAAGGGAGTGACAATGTCAGATCTGTGTTTTAATTTTAAGGCTTAAATTTCCTAAAGCCAAGCATTTTGACTTCATATAATAGGAAATAAAAATTTAAAAATTTTTCTAATCAAAAGAAACAATAGATATATGGAAAGGAATACAAAATAGATACATTTAGAAATTAATTTGAGGTAGCACTAGTAACCATTTAGTTTTAAATATAGATTAATAGTGCAAATATATCTAATTTGTTCCATCACATGTACATAATTACGCAAAAATACTCCAGTAACATAAAATGTTACTTTCTACTATTTTATACACAAATAAGTAATAGACAAATAGAAAACTATAATGAGATGCAATCTCCGAAAAATAAGTTTAGGATAATTTGGGGGGTTGGTAGGATGTTGGAAGTAAGGGGAGCAGATTTGTTCACAGTATATGAAGACGCATAATAAGATGGAGGTGGCCTTGAGAAAAGCTCTAATGTTTTAAAGTGATGATTGTATCAATTTAATTTTATCTAATGCCAATACTAGAATATGGTACCATGTGTTAAAAAAAAAAAAGCTAACTAATAATGTACTTAAAAAAAAAACATATACTTCTGATGGAAGTAGATATCTTCGCCAAAGAGAAGATCTAATTCAGTTCCAGTTGATCAATGATGGACAGAAGCAGCTACACCCGAGAAGGAACACTGAGAAATGAGCATAAATTGTTTGCATTTTTGTTTTTCTTCCCGGGCTATTTTTACCTTCTGAATCCAATTCTTCCTGTGCAACAAGAGAATTGTTCAGTTCTGCACACATACATTGTATCTAGGATATACTGTAATATATTTAACATGTATAAGACTGCTGGCCATCTAGGGGAGGGAGTAGAGGTAGGAAAGGGAAAAATCGGAACAGAAGTGAGTGCAAGGGATAATGTTATAATTACCCTGGTATATGTTTGTCAATAAAAAGTTACAACTTAGAAAAAAAAACTATATACTTTTATTACAACAATGGCTTAGCATCAACTTAATTGGCAACAGTTCCAAATACGGAGTTTAAAGAGAATGGACAAGAATAGAGTCCCAAGTCTTTATTGTCTCTTAAACAGTCTGTGTGTGTCATAGTCTGACCCAGTCTCCTCCAGCAGTCTGCCAGTCTGACTTCCTCTCCCCCGTTCTTATATACCCTATTACAATTACATCACACATACTGAATATGTATGAACTAGAGAACTATTACATTACCACACTAAGTACTAAGTATATGTAAACTAGATAGCCATTGTCTCATCAATGCCTCTGAGTTAACATCTTGTTTCAAGTATACTTCTTTGAAGTATATTTCTCCAGAGTTCTGGCTCTAAGTGCAGAATACAAACTGAGGTCCTGTCCCTAAATTTAGGGCTCCTGGCACCAAACCCACTGTGAAGAAGAAAAACTCAATGAATCAACAAGTAGTTATTAAGTACCTACTACTAGAATGTCAGATACTGTGCTGAGCAAAGGAAAAGCCAAAAATGGTTAGTTAGTATACAGAAGGAGTCATTAATCACTCAGGGGGTGTTTATTAAATACCTACTATGTACCAAGTATTAAGCATTAAGTACTGGGAATAAAAGAAAGGCAAAAGCACAGTCAGGAGACAGAAATATTTTCACTTCAGAGAAACATTTCTTATACAACTGGCATCTAATGACATGTTCTCTCTTGCTGTCAAATATAATTAATAATTTTTAAATCTAATTCTTCAAGAAAAGCCATAAAGCTTGTTTGCAAATCCATCCCAAAGCTCCCTTTACAGATGGAGGTCACTCCCATGCCATAGGCTATGTTTTGCTAACCTAAAAAAAATCAGTAGAACATGAAATATTCACAGGTATATGGCAAACAAGTCGGGCACCTCATAACAAGTAGAGTTCAAAGGATAAAAACCATTTTTTATTATGGTTTTTGATATGAAACAGAGACTGTATATGGGGAATCTCTGGTTTTTGAGGGGGGGAAGTATAATACTATATCCTGAGAAAATAATATATGGGGAGGGGGCAGTATCATCCATTCCAACAAATGGTTTATAATGTTCTTTCTAGTCATATTTTTATTTTCAATTAAGTAGTCTTTATTGTTGTTGTTGTTGTTCAGTTGTATCCAATGCTTTGTAATCCCATTTGGGATTTTCTTGATGAAGATACTGGTTGATTTGCCTTTTTCTTCTCTATCTCTTTTTTCAGATAAGGAAACTGAGGTAAACTAACTTAAGTGATTTGCCCAGAATCATACAGCTGATAAATATCTGAGGTCACATTTAAACTCCAAAAAATGAATCTTCCTGAGTCCAGGTCCTGCACTCCCTCCAATGTGCCACTTAATTGATCAGCATTTATTAGATACTTCTTATATGCTAAGGCACTAGGGATACAAAGATAAAATTGATTTATAGCATGCCTTCAAGAGGCTTAGATTCAATCAAGGGAGACAACATGCAAATATGTGTTTACATACAAATGTATAAAGAATGATCTGGGGTATGTGTGGGGTACAGGAGTAGCAGGGAAATCAGTAAGGTTTTATGTATACATGAAAGTGACACTTGAATCAAAAGAACCAGGGATTCTAAGAAGCAGAAAAGAGGAGACAACAGAGTAAAGACATCGAACTATGTAGAAGAACAGCAAAAAGGTCAGTTTGGCTAGACTGTGGTAAGCATTAAAGGGAAGAAGTGTGTCATACGGCAAGAAAGGGAAGTTGGGACCAGTTTAGGAAGGCTTTAAGTTCCAACCTCAGAAGTTTGTCTTAGATTCTAGAAGTCATAGAAAGCTATGGAAGTTTGAATAGGGCAGCTAAGTGGCAAAGCAAATAGAATGCCAGGCTTCTCCTTCTTGAGTTCAAATCTGGCTGTGTGACACCGGTCAAGTCAACTAAATTCTTTTTGCCTCAATTTCCTCAATTGTAAAATGAACTGGAGAAGAAAAAAGAAACCCATTCCAGTATCTTCACTAAGAAAACCCCAAATTAGGTCATTAAAAAGTAGGACATGATTGAAACAACTGGGCAACATTAACAAGAATTTGAATAGGGAGCAATATTTAGATCTGAACTTACAGAAATTCAGTTTGGCAGCAAAATAGAAGGAGGCTTGGAAGAGAATATGAGGCAGAAAGACCAGTTAGATGGCTATGCAATTAGTTAGATGACTGTTGCAATAGTCCAACTATGTGATGGGGGCTTGAACTAGAGAAGGTGGTGTGAGTGGAAAGAAAGGAGCAGAGGGAAAAAAAAGATGTAGAGACAGAAGCAGTAGGATTTGGCACTAGATTGGATACTGCAGCACAAAGTTTCAGGTAATAGAATTAGATGGCAGATGAGAGCTGAAAACAGATGCAGATTTAGCTGATGGATATGGTCCTCAATTATAACCTAACTGAACTGAAGATCATAGACAATTTAGGAGATGGAATAAAGAATACTGCAAAAAGGCATGGGCATGGAACACTCTCTCTCTCTCTCTCTCTCTTTCTCTCTCTCTTTCTCTCTCTGTGTGTATGTGTGTATGTGTCCATCTGTCTGTCTGTCTCTTTCTCTCTCACACAAAACCCAAAATTTTGGCATGCTTCTATTGTTGAGTAAAAAGTACCCTTTAATAATGAAAATTGGTCTTTGTTAGATGTGAGATTCTTAAGAACAGGTACCAACTTTTTGCCCTTTCTTTATATTTTCAGCCCTTAGCACAGTTCCTGGCACAAAGTAAGCATTTAATAAATGCTTGTTGATTGAGCTCCCTTTTTAAATACATTATTTGAAGAACTTGGAACATTATCAAAGAAAATGAGCCAAAAATTGTAAAAGGTCAAAGAGCATATGTGGGTAATGCAAGAGTTACAATAATTATTTTTGTTCTTACACTAGAACCCATACATTCAATTGAATTTCCAATGTCATACTGGATTAAAGGATTTCTGTTATGCCAGCCATTTTGAAAATATTCCAGGACTTTCCTCCAACTCTTGTCTTCTCTCTCTCTTCCCTTTCAAAAATCTGGAAAAAGCTGTCTATACAAAGTTTTACCTCCCACGCACTTCTCATTCCCTTGCGATCTGGCTACTTGCCACATCATTCAGCTGAAAATTCTCTCCAGGATTCCCAATGATCTTTTAATTGCTCAATCTGTTTTCAGTTCTTTATCCTTCTTGCCCCTTCTCTAGCATTTGATGTTGCTACCATTCTCTTCTTTCTCAAAACTCTCCTTTCTGTGTTTTGATTATCCTGCTCCCCCTTGATTCTCTTCCATTCTGTCTGGCCCCTTCTAGTTCTTATTCTCCTTCATTAGCTCATCTTTATCCCATCCTCCTATTTGTAAGGGTGGTTCCAAAGCTGGGCAGCCAGGTGGTGCACTGGACACAACACTTGGCCTGGAGTCAGAAAGACATATTCCTGAGTTCAAAAAAACTAGAATAAATAATGATACAATGAGTAAAAGACAAAGGTTTGTGTGGAGAAATTTTTAAATTATTTACTAAACACCATTTAGATGAAAAAAGAAAAAGACAATAGATTACATTAAAGATAAATAGTATATATAATTTCAATCAAAGCAATATTTAAGAGAAATACATATCACTCCATATCATATAGTAAATGACTATACCAATAAATGGGAAACTTAATGACAGTAGTTTATAGTTTAAAATATTATGGAAAGAACAATAAGAAAAGAGAAATAACCATCATTGTAGCAACTGAAAATAAAATATTAGCTTCTTTCCACAGTCTTTTTCTCTCTTCATGTATCTTTCCCTAAAAAAATCTGGAACTATCATCTTCTCTCCCAAATACTTAAACCAGGAGATCCAAGATGTCACTTGCCGCCAGTCTTGTCAACTGTATAGGCATGAAACATTGAGTAATCAATTTCCACCAATAAGGAAAATCCTATGCAAAGAGGCTTTGGATACCTAGTAGCAAAGAAAAAAATTAAAATGATAAATAAATCTAAAAGCTTATTTTTAAATGACAAGTAAATTTGATTAAAAAAAATAAATCTAATAAAAAAAAAGAAAGAGGAGCAAATCCAAATCACTAAAATGAAAATAGAGCACAATGACAAAGAAAATTGAAATAGATGATCCTACAGAACTCTATGCTAAAAAGTGTGAGATTATAAAATAGATTTACAAAAATAAAATTTAGATTGTAGACTCAAATATATCAATCTCAGAAAGAAAAATCATACAGAATCATTAAGGAATTGTTTAAAAATAAGCTACAGCACAGTTGGGTTTATCAGTTAATACAGCAGAAATTTTAAAGACAAATAATTTATATTGCATAGATTATTTCAAAATATAAAGTTGATTGGCCACTTCATTCCTTTTAGGATATAAGCATGAGGTTTAACTCTAAATGAATGAAATTTGAGAAAGAAAATTTAAACTTATCACTGATAAATACTGATACAAAAATTCTTTGATGCTCCAATATGCCTATGGTGCAATAATGTGCAATATACCTATTCATATCATTCTACATGCTGTAGTATAGAAAACTGTTTTCCTCTAATCTTTCTCTGCCCCGACTTCTACCAGGTAGAAGAAAAATAGTCTGGACAGAGAAAGATTAGGGGAAAACTGAGCTTTCTAGCAGTTTATACTTTTTTTCTCTAATTCCATTTATTTGAAGTTAAAACTCTTTAAAATTTTTGTAGTATTAACTTGTAACTACAACTGAAAATGAGAAACTGAGGCAGACTAATTTGTCCAACTCATACAACTAGCAAGTGTTTGAAGCAGGATTTAAGGTAAAATCTTCCTGACACAGAACTCACTCAGCAGCTTAGTTGCTATAAATTGCTATGATTTCTAGGATTTTGGATGATCTTTGAGTTGAACAAACTCCCATGCCCTCCAAGCTTCCTGAGCTGTCCTAAAATCCAGTCCCAGGCATCCTGGAACATTGTGGACTCCCAATTATTGCCTTGTTTTGAGGATCATTATGTCCAAGAATTCCTGGAAATATCCCTAATTGTCTCCCTTCCTTGACCTTCCCAGTTCTTTAGAACTGTTAGTCTCCATCCCAGGGGGAAGAACCAGTTCTGGTCCTAAACTGAGAGGCACTGAAGGCTACTCAACATTATATATGTCAGTCTTGCTCCCACCCCAGAGGTGGCTGCCTTAACATTTCTCTTTTGTTTCCCTTGCCTCTCACTCCCCTTGATGCCACAGGTAAAGCAAGTGGTTTTTCTTTTGTGGCATAAATAATAAAAATGATAATTTAGTATCCTCTGAATTCCAGATCTTTATATGTAGAATTTTCTGTCTCCCTTGTCTTGTACCATCTCTATCTCTTCTAGCCATGGCTACTTAGATACAATATTTAAATTTCATTGTTTTTTGCTTTTTGTTTTTACTTTAATCTAGGCTTGTAGCCTTTTAAAACATTTTAAAATTCACTTTGAACTTGAATACAAAAGACACAAAAAAGAACATGAACACAGCACAACACAAAAAGATGATTCAGTATAAACCATGAATTTCCATTTCACAATGGTTATTTTTAACTATGTAAAAAATACTAAATTCTTTTCAAAGCTACCTTGCTTTTTTATGCTTTCTTTTAAGTTCTCTTATGTTCTCTGCTATGTACTTTTTTCTCGCTTCCTCCCCACCAAGAGAAGGGTACCATTATTATATATGTATATATGTAAACTATACTATACATACTCCTATAGCATCTTCCTTCAGAGATTCTTTGTGGTTTGAGTATTTATAATACTCAAAATTACTTATATCACTTAAAGTTATTCTTAGAACAATAATGCTGTCACAAGATACAGGGTGCTCTTGGTTCTACTCATTTCATTCTTTGGGTTTGATTTTTCAAAACACTAGGACTAACCCCATTCTAGGGCAGGGAGATAGCTACTAGTTCAGTGATGAGAAAGAGTACTTCATTTCTATTTGGAAAAATATTAATTGCTCATAAGTAGACTTAGTCAATCTGATAAAAATGACAATTCTGTCTAAACTAATTTACTTATTCAGTGTCATATCAATATAACTACCAAAATCCTATCTGAAAAAAGTAATAACAAAATTCATCTGCAAGAACAAAACATTAACAATATCAAGAGTTAATGGGAAAAATACAAAGGAAAGTGACCTAGCAATACCAGATATCAAACTATATAAGAAAGCAGTAATCTGGGGCAGCAACGTGGTGCAGTGGATAGAGCACCAGCCCTGAAGTCAGGAGGACCTAAGTTCAAATCTGTTCTCAGACACTTAACACTTCCTAGCTATGTGATCCTAGGCAAGTCATTTAACCCCAATTGCCTCAGCATATCACTTTATTACTTAACTCTGATATTTCACATTGCCAGTCACTCCTAATTCCCAGGATGTCAGGGTATTTCTGGCCACTGACCTTTGCAGTATCAATTAATTCTATCTAGCTCACCTCCTCTGAGGTCTTCAGAGATCTCTGGCTACAATTTCTTGAATAATAATTTAATAACTGATAGCGTGCTCAAGAACAATCATGTGCAGACTTAAAGCTTTTATTATACTTGCTCGCATATTGTCCTGACTTGTTAACTCTCTAGTAAACACGTGATCTGGAGACATATGTGTTCACTATCAAGCTCCTTACCTCTCTTGGCTATCCATCCACTTGGCTCAGCTACCCCAGGATAAAGAGAGTGAAGTGCTACTTACAGTGGGCTTAAAAAGGGACTGTGACACACACAGCCAATCAGTGAAGGAGCCTTCTCCCATTAAGAAGCTATCTCGATATGGCTGGGATCCCACCCATGGGGCAGTCCCTAGCCACAGAAATTACCTGCAGGCCACTCAAATCTTCTGTTGCACTGTGCTGGCCCATTTTAAAGAAAGAAAGAAAGAAGTAATCTTCAAAATTATCTGATACTAGCTAAAAATAGAGTAGTGGGCCTCTAAACAGAGTCTATTAGAATGAAACCATTCTCCACCTCAAGATAGATTAGAAGGATTTCAGTTTCACCAGGGTGAAAGGAGTATTCATCCCAGCTTGGACAGTGTCCAAGAAAGCCTGTGAGAGGGTCTTAATTACAGCAGATCAGTAACTGAGACCCTTAGTTCTGACTCAGTTGCAGAGCAGACCGGTGAGGCAGCCTCTAGTTCCAGCACAGAAGGCAAAGTGCCAGCCTGGGGAAAGCCCAGGCAGGGCTACCCACTGCTGTGAGCAAGACACCAAACACAGGGAGCCCCTGTGCTCAAAGCTAAGGCTCAGAGAGGCACAAGAAACTTGGGTCAGCAACCCCTATACCCCTATACCCTATACTTTAAAAATCACAAAATAGAAAAAAAGAAAGAAGGAAAGAAAATGAGCAAGAAACAGAAAAGAATCCTAACCATAGAAAACTATTATGATGACAGGAAAAATCAAAGGACAAAATGCCCCCATGGGAAATCACAAAATATATGAATTGGTCTCATGCCAAAAGAGGCTTCTTGGAAGTGCTCATAAAAGATTTTAAAAGGCAAATAAGACAGATAAAAGAAAAACTGAGGAAAGAATGATAGGTATGCAAGAGAGAGTCAACAGCTTGAAACAGGAAAACAATTACTTAAAAAATACAATTGATCAAATGCATTAAAAAACACTGAAGAAATCAATTCCTTTAAAAACACAATTAGCCAAATGCAAAAAAAAAATTCACTGAAATACCTTGAAAAGTAGGATTAATCAAATGGAAAAAGAGCTACAAAAGCTAACTAAAGAAAATCATACATTAAAAACTAGAACTGGGCAAATAAAAGCTAATGAGCTACTCAGTCAAACAAACTAAAAAAAAAAAATTTAAAAATAGGAAAAAATGTAAAATATCTCATTGGAAAAACAGTCTAGCTGAAAAAATAGATCCAAGAGAGACAAATTAAATTTTTTTTCATAAATTTCATAAAACTGAAGGCCATGACCAAAAAAAAAGAGCCTAGATGGCATTCTTCAAGCGATCATCAAGGAAAACTGTCCTGATATTCTAGAACCAGGGGGCAAAATCATCATTGAAAGAATCCATCAATCACATCCAGAAAAAGATTCCACAAGGAAAACCCCAACAGACATTGTTGCAAAATTCTAGAACTATAATCTCAAGGAAAAAAATCCCACAAGTTGTAGGAAAAAACAATTCAGGTAACAAGGAACAACAGTCAGGATTGCCCAAGATCTGGCAGCTTCTACATAAAGGATCAAAAGGCCTAAAAAAGCATATTCTGTCAGGCAAAGGACCTGGGGTTTACAACCAAAAATTAACTACTGAGCATCATAGTTCAGGGGAGATGGATCTTTAATGAAATAAGAAACTTTCAATTATTTCTAGTAAAAAACAAAAACAAAAACAAAAAACAGGACAAAACAGAAAATTTGATTTTCAAAGACAAGACTCAAGAGAATCATAGAAAACACTTAATTTGAAAGCATAAATCCTTGCAGACATATTCACATTTCATATCCATCCTGTGATAGACTAGGAGCACTGGATCTAGTTTCAGAAAACTTGAATTACTCTTTGGATCAGAAACTTATTAGACATGACACTGTAGATGATGGCACTTAACTTTATGAAGCTGAATGTCTGCCTCTATAAAAAGGAGAGACTTTACCTCATCAGGCGATTAAGAAAAAAAAAACAAAAACAAAAATATACAAATAAACAAAAGATAATGACAAAAAAAAAAGAAATAGAGGGGTAGATCAGTGAAATAGACTTTGTATACAAGACACTTATTATTCATAACTAGAATACCCTAGTATTTGATAAACCCAAAGACCCCAGCTTTTGGGATAAGAACTTTGACAAAAACCTGTTAGGGAAACTGGAAAAAAAAAAAGGATACAAACTAGGTATGCATCAGCATTTCACAAGAACAAGTAATAGTATACTTTCAGATCTGTGGGAAAAGGAAAAATTCATGACCAAACAAGAAATAGAGAGCATTATAAAATATAAAATAGATAATTTTGAGTATATTAAATTAAAAAGCTTTTATACAAACAACATCAATGCAACCAACATTAGAAGAAAAGTAGAAAGCTGGAAAACAATCTTTACAGCAAATGTGTCTGATAAAGATGTCGTTTCTCAAATGTAGAGAGAACTGAGTCAAATTTATAAGAATACAAGCCATTTCCTAATTAATAAATGATTAAAGGATGAATAGGCAATTTTCAGATGAAGACATCAAAGCTACCCATTAGCACATGAAGAAGTGCTTTAAATAACTTTTGAATAGAGAAATACAAATTAAAACAACTCTAAGATACCACTTCATATCTATTGAATTGACCAGTATGACATAAAAGGAAAGGGATAAATATTGGAAAGAATGTGGGAAAATTGGGACACTAATGCATTAATTGATTCAACCTTTCTGGAGAGTGATTTGTAACTATGCCCAAAGGGCAACCAAACTATGCTTAATTTTTGATCCAACTATGTAATGATCGCGTATTTAAAATCAGCCGGAGTCAGGAACTCAGGTTAAGGGAAAAATCTTCAATCTTTATTGAAGTGAAGAGGTGAAAAAAGATTGCGATAGCAATATGGACAAGAAGAATTGCTATAGCAATATGGGCAGCTGCGATAGGAAGCCAGCTAGCAGAGCAAGTGGGGCCTGAGCTCTCCTCCCCTTCCTTTTTCACTCCCCTGCCTCCACCCACCAGAATCGTCATTTCCTATACAACACATCAGGACTTGCACAAAGAGTGGGTGGGGGCCATTCTTTCTCCAAGCTTATATATTAATAGAGTATGATCCAATTACTATTTAGCCTCATGTGCTTGGGACCTCAGTGCATCAACTCAAGCCTCAGCCCATTACACAACTATATCATTATTAGGTCTATACCTGAAAGAGATCATTTTTATAAAAAGGAAAAAGGACCTAAAAGTACAAAAGCATTTATAGCAATCCTTTTGATGGTGACAAAATATTAGAAACTGAGGGGATGCCCATCAACTGGAGAATGGCTGAAAAAGTTGTGGATATAAATATAATGGAATATTATTGTGAAATAGGAAATGATGAAAAAGCAAATTTCAAAAAAACCTGAAAATATTTGTATAAAGTAATGCAAAATAAAATAAACAGAACCAGGAAAACATTGTACACAGTATCAGCAACATTGTGTGATGGGATGATTCAGTTTTTTTCAGCAACACAATGATGCAAGACGAATAAACGATTCATAATCCATATCTTTTCACTAACTTTTCTTTCTTGCATTTTTCTCTTTTGATCTCCTTTTTTCACAACTGTGACTAATATAGAAATATGTTTTACATGATATCACATTATGAACTATATCAAACTGTCTACCATCTTCAGAAAAGTGAAGAAGAAGGAGGGAGGGAGAAAATTTGGATTCAAAATCTTTTAAAAATAAATGTTAAAATTTTTCTTGACATGTAACTGGGGGGGAGAGAAATAAAATAATATTTTTTTTAAAACAGAGAGCAAAGTGATCATAGAAAGAATTCTTTTGAAAGAAATTCCAAACTGGAAACACCCAAGAATGTCTGCCAACTTCTAGAGCTTCCAGGTCAAGGAAAAAGCACATTGCAAGAAAATTAATGCCATCTGACAAAGGCTCTTACAACACTTCTTCATTTTTTCAAGCTTCTCAATACCATCAATATCATCACCCACTGTCTCTTTTCCTTCTCTTTTCTCCCAGAAGTAGAGGTTACTCCATTCCTAGCAAAGACTCCATCTACCAATGCCTGTAAAACCATCTCCTCCCAATTCTTAAAGAACACTCCTCTAGAAAAGTCTTCCATGTTTTGGTCTCCATTGGGCTTCCTCTTGTATGCCTATAAATATGCTCAACTCTCCTCAATCATAAAAATGTCTTCTCAATTTGGAACAAAAGGCTTTGCAAGAGTCAATGTTGTAAAAATTACCCATGCATATGCTTTGTACATAAATAAATAACTAAAGTTCTTTTTAAAAAATAAATTAAAATGCCCTCCCTTTACCTTCCTATCCTATTCAGCATCTATCCCATGTCTTCTTTCTTTTATTGCCAAATTTCTTTTTTTTTTAAAGTTGTCTATAGCTACTCATGCTTCAAGATGAAAAATACATGACTAGATGATGATGGCTGAAAAAATGGTTTAAATAAGTGAATTTAATGAATAAATATGAATGAAAGCATTATTAAATACTATGTGACAAGTTTTATGCAAACCATTGATGACTCAAATATAAAGGCAAAATAGACCTACCCTCAAAGGGCTTACATTGTAATGGGGGAGATAATATATTCTGGATAACATAGAGGGGATGCTAAGTAGCCAGAAGGGTGTTTTGGTTTGAAGCTGAAAATGCAATCATGTCACATTTAACCCAAAAAGAGGTTGAAATTTCAGATTCCATTAAGAAAAGCATTAATGTCCAGAGCTACTGAAGTAGTAGACCCACTATACTCTGCCCTCATCAAATTATATCTAGATTCTTTTAAGTCCTAGGTGTCACATTTTACAGAAAATATGGAAAAGCTGGACTATCAAGAAGATGGCAACAATGATGAGGAACATCAAGATTATGTACTATGAGAATTGGTTAAAAAGAACTGGAGATATTTAGCCTGTAGGACACTTGTCGGAAGAGTTATGAGAGGACATGCCAGTTGTATTTAAGTGTTTAAATAATTATGTACAAGAGGGATTAGATTTGGTTTTTAGATATCAGACTAATGAATTCTCCCTCATGGGAGTTTTTTAAAGCAAAGACTGGATAACCATTTGTTGAGATGACTAACAGCTCTAGGGGATCTTGTTTAGACATTTATCCCCCTCACCCAGGATTATGAAGTTTATTTAAAGATCCACAAAACAAAGTTTTTGTTTTTACTATAGTCTGGCCCTCCAACAGTGTGAGGGACAGTGAATTGGCCCCTTATTTAAAAAGTTTGAAGACCCGTGGTATAGATCCTCCCAGCCTATCTTTTGCTCCCTACATTCTCATATCTTCAGATGGACATCTTTACATGACTATCCTTTGAGTAACTAATTTCAGGTCTTATCCTTCGCCATCTCTGCCTGTTTTTCGTTTTTATTTTGTATCTTCAGTGCCTTGTAAATAATTAGCACTTAATCAGAACTTGCTGGAATAAAATGGATTTTGACTTAAAGTTACAGATTTCTTGGAAGGATTTTCCATGGCAATTTTTGCCATCCAGTTCACATTCAGTTCACATGCATTGCATAAGATAGAAATGCCTGTGGCAACGTCTGAGCTGCACTGAATTATCTACTCTTCTAAAAACTGGCATGCACTTGACAGGATTCCTACTTAGTTGGAGAGAGCAGCGATTGGGTAGACTCCAAAATGGAGAACTTAGTATTATTTTATAAATCCTGGAACATTATGACTCAATGCAACTGAACCAACTTTTATCAATTACTTACTACTACTACTTGTTTTCAGGGAGGCCTGGTCCCTCTTATGAGAGGACTGTTGAGCCCTTTTCAGGGATGTTCATGCATCTTTAGTGTCTACCTTCACCCAGTTGTCACCTGTGGCTCCAAGAAGCTATAGGTTACGCAGTAGCCACCACAGTGAAACCATTTTGGCAGATGGGCTAACCCAGTTTAAGGGCAATGGACACATTGGCGAGTGTAGGGGGGTATCTCCCTCAAGCATGTGAAGAATTCCCCTGGTAGAATGGCTGGATGTTCCAATGGCCATGAAGGTAACTGAAGCAGGTACTGTGGAGTGTTGAGTAGTGGTTCTCAAACCTTTGTTCTCAGTATCTTCATGTTGTTAAAAAAAAACTATCCAGGATCTATTCAAAGAGTTTTTGTTCACATGGGTTATATTTATAGCTATTTACTATATTAGAAATAAAAAATAATTTTGAATTTGTAGACCCTCTGAAAGGGTTTCAGAGACCCCAACAATTCTTTGGACTACACTTTGAGGACTACTGGTTTAGAGTTTGGTCACGCATCAAAGACACTGTAGTTATCCTATGCATCCTGTGCCATCGTCATTCATCTTGACTTTTTTTCTTATCAGTGAACTGGGATGATTCTAGGAAAAAAAATAAACATTCTGACTTTTTGCAACTTCACCTTATTTAAACCAGTTCACATACAAGTCATCAACCTGTGATGTCATTGGTCCTTTTTTAAAATGAAGGATGAACTGTTTATGATATTACTATTTCTACCACTTCATTACCATGATTAATTAATTACTATTAATTAATACCACTATTAATAGTATTAATAATAATTAACATTTATATAATACTGAGTGTCAGACACTGTGCTAAATGCTTTAGAATTATTACCTCATTTGATCCTCATAACAATCCTTTATTATTCCAATTTTATAGATAAGGAAACTGAGGCAAATAGGTTAAGTGACTTGCCAAAGATCACAGTGCTATCAAATATATTTGAGGTCAGTACTTGTTGGGTTCTGTGGTGCTCTATTCATTGTGCTACCTACTCTGTGCAATACACTTGATTTAATCCCTCAAAAATGTAAAATGAAAGAGTAACTTTATCTTCAAGGAGCATTCACTCTAGTAGAGGAAGGCACAATGTGTGCAATAGATAAGTATAACACAAGAAAGAATATGATGGGACAAAAGGAGAGGAAGAGGAGAACAAAAAACCAGAAGAACAAGGGATATTGTAAGACTTAAGTGAGATAGTGGAAGTACTTTGAAAACTTGATGTATAAATGCCAGCTATTATTATGATTAGTATATAGTCACCAGACATTTAATCAAGTGATGAGCCTTCTGCTGCATTTCCACTGAGTTTAGACAATATTTTTAATGTTATAGTGTGATAAAGTTGTGCTAATAAAGGCTTAACAACTGGGTTCTATGAGGGGGGAAAGATATTATACATCCTTAAGTTTAATTTGCATTAGTAACATTTTCTTAAATCGAGATAATCAATAAGACAATAAATCAAGCCCTGATTAGTAGCAATTTCTGAAATGGAAATGCTCACACTGAAAATTTAATAATCAGCTTTTGGTTAGAACTGGTTCTAATACCCCTAGAGGTATTTCTAAGCTTTCAGTGATATACCAACAATGCATAAAGAAAGCTGCAGATATTACAAGGAACTCTGGAGGCTTCAATGGCTCAGGTAATGTTTAGAATCACAAAAAGGGTAACACCAGAAGTGATGTGTGGGAGGATCACAATATGGAGATTCATGGCCAGGACTGACTTCAGGAAGCAATTGGCAATGCTGCACATCTTACTGGAATAATTCTGGCAGAACACCTCGGCTTCCAGAGACTGTTGAATTGTGCACTTCTCTGTACTAACACTATCATCTTGTAAATATAGTGTATGTCTATATGATAGATGGATAAAAGGTAAAACAGGGACTATACACTGTGGGACACTGGACTGCTGTGTAGAGAGTTGTTGTGACATTTCAATCACATCCAACTCTTTGGAACCTCATTTGGGATTTTCTTGGCAAAAATACTGGAGCAGTTTGTCATTTCCTTCTTCAGTTCATTTTACAGATGAGAAAACTGAGGTAAACAACTTAAGTGATTTGTCCAGTGTCACAAAGCTGGGTAAGTGCTGAATCTGGATTTGAACTCATGAAGAGGAAGAGTCCTGGTTCTAAGCACAGTGCTTTATCAACTATTCCACCTCAATGCTCCATTGTACAGAGAGACCAGAGGAAAAGTTTCTGGGGAAAAGTAAGAAAAATGTCACCATTTTTTTTTTCCTTCAGACTTCTACAGCCAGCTCAGCCCTCGTATTTGCATAGGAAAGTAGGGTGTGATGGAAAAAAGCTAAAAAGTCTCCTCACCACAGTTTCATTCTTTATTATTTTTTTGTGTGTGTGTGTGGGAGAGGTTACTGGGGTTAATTAACTTGCCTAGGGTCACATATCTAGTAAGTGTCAAGTGTCCAAGAACAGGTCCTCCTGACTCTAGGGTCAGTGCTCTGGCCATTAAGACCACAGTTTCATTCAATTGTTTTTCTATTTGAGGAAGTGGTGAGTTTACTTGCCCCATCCAGGGAATCAGCCAAAAAGAATTTGTTAAGTGCTTGCTGTGTGCTGGACACTAAGAATACAAAGAGAAACAAAAACAGTTATTGCTCTTTTTAGAGCTCATTTTAGTGGGGAAGACAAATGTAAAAATATCTAAGTACATAATGGAAAGCAATTTTAGAGGGGAAGACATTAGCAGCTGGAACTAGGAAAGGACTTCTGCAGTAGGTGGGATCTGAGTTAAATCTACAAGGAAGTTAAGTTACTGAGTTAAATCTACAAGGAAGCAAAGAAACCAGGAGGCAGAAATGAGAAGCAGGAGCATGGAGACATGGAAAACAGTCCATTCACAGAGAATGGAGAGGGAGCTTAACATTCAAAGAACACTAATTTGACCAATGTTGGAGGATCATAAAGTAGGTGAAGAGGAAAGGAAATATGGTGTAGGTATAAAAAGGTAGAGAGTTTGTTGAAAAATGTAGAACTCTGAAAAGAACTGATAGATTTTTGATCATAACTGAGAAGAGGACTGAACTAAGGAAGAGGGAGGAGATAGGAAAAAAGCAGGTTTAAGTAGCCTTGCTAAAGGGAAAAGCTTCATCAATCCTGGCTAGAAAAGATGGCTGAAGAGCTTTTAGTCCTTCCCTGCTCAAGAAAGGTTTATGTGACCCAACACATCCTTTTCCCTTTCCTAGGTTCCTCCCTTCCCAGAATGGATGATCAACAGAGTAAGAAGGTGACTCTCTTCTCTCCCTGACAGTGTAACTAAGGCTCAGGAAAAGAGTGAAGAGCTTTTGCTTTCTTCTACAGGGTAGCTGCTTTCTAAGCACAGCCCCCTGATAAAAGTCCCTGAGAGACCTGACTGACCTCTGTCAGCTTAAGCTTAGAGAAGGAAATTGCAAACCCCTCTAATATTTTTGCCAAGAAAACCCCAAATAGAATCTCAAAGAGTTGGACACAACTAAAAATGATTGAACAACAACAATCAGTGATGCAAGAGTTTCACATATAAATATTCTTTTCTCTTTCTTTATAAATCTGAGAGCCTGAGTATACTTGCAGATACAGCCAAACTATTTCATCTTTAAAACAAAAACCTAAGAAAAATAAGGAGGCAAATACAAGCTTTCTTCTTCAGTCAGAATTCCCTAATGTGATTATAATCACCATTCCATGAGCTAAAGAGAATAAAAGCCCAGCAAGATGAAACAGAGCATTATTTGCCTTCGATGCTTTCTGAATACTTGGTATTCTGCATTGTAAGTGCTAAATATTCCTTTATGATTCCCATTAATCAAACATAGCACTCAAAATGTCACTGAATATTTTAAAATCAAATCACACAAAAACACCCTAGTTACAGAGTCCAGTTTCTATTTGTTTTTTTCCCAGACAGTATTTTTAGTATTATCTAATTCTGTTGTTGAAATGACTGAGATGATCAATCAAAGGTTTAAAAATGCCTCCTCCCTCCAGGTTAAAGTCTTTGAAACATCCTTTTGTAGAAAACTTTCAGAAATAGGGCCATTTTCTTACACAAAATAGAGCTTACAATGAGAAAAGAAGGCAATAGCAAATGAATTAAAGAAGGAAGAGTTTTGTGGCAGATTGGACAAGCTGAGGTTTGAGTTTTGCCTTTGATACTAACTGCATGACAAATTGTGCAAACTTTAAGCAAATCCCACGGTGCCTGATGAAAGCAGAAAGTAACATTTATCAGACCAAACACATATTTGCTTTTCCCTTGGCAGCCAAACTTGATTATTCTTCCACAAGGTAAGCATAACCAACCTGTAGTACAATGCTGGTCAAATGGATCCAGTGAGTTTTATTCTGCACCATAAAAGGTAGGTTGATGATATTCATCTGTAAGATGAAAGAGAATTTTTTTCCAAGCAAAAAAATATTTCAAGCATGCATAAAAAGCAACAATCTTAAGGTAGATTTAATCGACTTCCTCACCTCAAAGATCTTCGATTTCATCAGCATGGGTGGTCCCTTCACCCATCCATTAGGACTGAGTAGAGGTCTTTTAAGGCTGCCATGGCTGAAGAACTTGTCATTTGGTTGGTGACCGAGTCAGGTGCCTTCTGAGACTTAGGCTGCTTTCAAACCAAAGCATCCCAGGATCCCAGATTTAGAAAAGATTTTAGGGGAGGTAGCTAGGTGGTGCAGTGGATATCCAGACTTCCCTTAAAATTTCTAGGGAAGACCCCACTACCTGTAAGACATCTCATTCAACCCTTTTGTACTTAGGGTGGCTGGATGTCCTAGGGGTTAATGGACTAAGTTGGAAAGACCTGAAGTCAAATCTAACACTTATTAGTTGTGTGACTCTGGACAAAACACTTAACCTGTGTCTGCCTCAGTTTCTTCATCTGTAAAGTGGGAGATAATAATAGTACTTATCTTCCAGAGTTGTTGTGATGGTCCAAGAAATAATGTTTATAAAGAACGTAGCACAATGCCTGCTACATAGTGGGTCTTATATAAATGATGATGATGATGATGATGCAGTTTCCCACACATCAACCTGGAGTATTCCTCCTTAGATATTCCATTCCTTGCTCCTAGTTCAGCCCTCTGGGGCCAAGAAGAATAAGTTTCATCCCTCCTTTACAAAAATTGTCAATTTGAAGACAATGATCATTTCTTCTCCAACTAACCGTAACTAATTCTTTCCACCATTCCTCATTACTGTACTTAAGTATTTGACAAATGCCTTTTCATTCATTTAAATGACATATATCTCTCTCCTGGATGCTCTTTAGCTTGTCAAAGTTTTTTGTTTTTTTTTATGATGACTTTTTTAAAAAGACAACAAAAAGAACTGGCCATACTATTTATTCCCAGTGTAATCTGATCAGGGAAGAGTATTACTTTCCTAGTCCTGTCTTTTCTTAATGAAGCTTAAGATTGACTTAGCTTTTATGGCTGCCATATTATACCATGGAGTCTACTAAGATCCTGGGATCTTCATTTAGAAGGATTGCTGCCATTTAATCCCACTTCACCCATCTTATACTGCTAAAGCTGATTTTTGGAACTCCAGAGTAGAATTTGAAATTTAGCCCTACTAAATTTCATATTATTATATTTGGCCCAGTGTTCTAGCCTGATGGGGGCATTTGGACCTTGCTCTGCCATCCAATATGTTAAGTGATTCCTGCCAGTTTTGTGTTGGTTGCAAATTTGATGAGCATGCCATCTATGCTTCCATCCAAATCATTGATAAAAGGTGTCAGTTAATCAGTCAGGGCCAAGGACATTCCATTAAAGACTTCTAAGTTGAGATCTACTTATTAACAGCCATTCATTCTTCTTTGATTCTAAGAAGATTTATCTATTGCTATTTTTCCTTTGTTATAACTACTCTTAATGAACATCCACCCATCACTATATTCTGATTAGAAGCCTTGTCAACTCAGCAGGATCTTCCAGAGTCATAGAATCATCCATCTGGAATTAGAAAAAATTAAAGACCATCTAATCTACCTCCATTGGTCTTCTATTTTTGGCATACCCAGGAGCTAAAGTTTTGGTCTGTTCACAGTTCAAACCATTTACCCCAATAGAAACCTCACAAAATTCTATTTTCTCATACACAAAAAAGCAATAGAACTTTCCTAGGTTGTTTATTGCATCATAGAATTTGGCGTGTTTGGTCAAACATGCCAAAAGTCAAAAACTCTCTTGAGTGTTGCAAGAACCAGATTAAAATGTTATTGGGGGAAAAATTAACAAAGTAAATCAAAATACAATAAATCACAGATAACCTTACCTTTCACCACCAAATCAACATGGCACCTGCAGGGATCTTTATGTATGGATTAATGGCCCCCATTTCTATTTTTTAGTTTGATTTCACTGTTCTAAAATACTCTATAAGTTCAACCCACTTTTTTAACAGATGAGATTCAAAGAGTCATTACAAATGGGCCCAATGACTTGCCTAAGATCATATCAAATAGCAAGTGATAAAGATTCAACTCAGCTTTTTTGGCTCCAAACCCAATAGTCTTTCCATTATATTACAATCTAGATGGGATCAACAACCACATAGAGTATTCCTGGAGGGGATTTTTTTTTTTAATTAAGAACTCAAGAGCTGTTAAGCCTTTGTGCCTTTTGATAATGTTATCATTTCCAGAAAGCAGGAATTAGGGAATCACCCTGAGATAGGGGAAAGTACACCCAACTACCATGTTTCCCCAATAATAAGACTTATCCCGAAAATAAGCCCTCCCCTTACTGTGTAGGATTCCTCTAAAATAAGCCCTTCCCCGAAAATAAGCCCTATTGAGATTGCTACTGTAGTGAAGGTGATCCCCTGCACCACACGCTACATTATGGTACCCTCTGTATGCACCGTCCTCCCTCCCCATCCCACCCCCCGCCCCGGGTGAAACGCACACCACGCTCCGAGCTGCATCCAATCAGAGTTGCAGCAGTGAGCGCGTCATCCTGTTCTTCCGCAGTGATTTGCTTGCTGGCGCCATTGAGAGCAGTGCCGCGGAGGAGAGCTGAGGCAGGACAACCTAAAAACCCGATATGTAAACGGGAGTGAGGGGGTATGATGGAGGATAAAAGGGGCATGATGGAGGATAAAAGAAGAACTCAGGGGGCATGATGGAGGATAAAAAAAGAACTCAGCCAGCACTCACCGCGCTAAAGAAATGAAGAACTTCCTTGCAGAGAGAAGAATAGATCAAGTAATGATTCCTGCAGGAATGACTGCCTATCTCCAGACCCTTGATATTGCAATAAACAAGCCATTCAAGGACCATTTGCGCATGGAAGTCAATGACTACACTGAAAATAGAATGGAAAGAAATCAGCGTGGAAACTTTGTGAAGCCCTGTCTGCAAGAAGTCGTGACTTGGGTGAAGAAGTCATGGGATAAAATTACTGACAGCTGTGTCGCCAAGGCACTACGAGCAGGTTACGTGGACAAGACATGTTCATTTAAAGAGAGCTATATTGCTGGACATGACAGATTGGGTCCACTTCTTCTGAAGGAAATAGAGGCACAAGACATCCAGGACAGAATTCAGGGTATGGACACTTATGACGATGTTGTTGAAGAAGATGACATGATCATTATTGAATAAAGGTACTTTTTTTTGTTCACATTTACCTGTTTATTAAAATTGCTTCAATGTTCATTAAAATAAGCCCTCCCCTGAAAATAAGCCCTCTGGTGTTTTTCTGTCTAAAAAAAAATAATAAGACAGTGTCTTATTATCGGGGAAACACGGTAGGAGTTAAAAGAGTTGGATTTGAATTCCATCTGTGATGGAATTGTCTTGTATGACTTTAGGCAATTCACTAGTGCCTTAATTTCTTTATCTGTAAAATAAAAGAATTGAAATAGATGTCTCAATGGCTTGCTTCCACTATTAAATTGTAGATAAGGTATCTCTGATATCTTGTTACCAGATAAAGTAGTCTGCAGCCAGGCTGGGCTGAGTTGTGATAGGCATTATGGTCATACTAAGATCTAATCCTGGCTCCTTTCAGAGACCCCAGCCCAGATAATGTGGTATTGTGGAAAAACCACTGAATTTGGAGCATTTTACCCTAGTTCTGCCAATTGCTGTCTGTATGACCATAAGCAAATGATCTAAACTTTTTCAGCCTCAGTTTCCTTATCTATAAAAGGAAGGGGTTAAATTACCTCTAAACTCTTTCCATCCTAATTCTAATTCTGCAGATGTATTAATGCATTGTAAGAGGATTTTTAAAAAATTAAAGATTTTTTTAACTTGTTGGGTAATATTGTCTTCAATCCTAATGCTCCAAGATGGACCTGAATGACTCAAACATTGACTTTATATATTGCCAACACCCTGAGTCACCCACTAAGTAACCAGTGTTTGTTCAAAACAATATTGAGATCTTATGACCTAAGAACAGAAAAACCTACATTGGTTGAAGTGAGTATCAAATTACTCTTATTCTAACTAGCAAACAATCAGTAGGCCCTGTTTTCTGAGATAGGCAGCAAGAAAACCTGTTAAAATATTTTAATGCTCACCAAACATGAACAGTGGTTGATGGACTCATATTTAAATGGGAGTTGCTATAGCATTTATACCAGCAAAGGTCCAACAAAAGCAGCATTTTGTTTATGGTACATTCTGCCATCATATTATTGGAGGCATTTGAATTTTATAACTCCTGAAGTCTTTCAAAGACCAGAAATTATTTGACTAGTTTAGCTTTAAGGACTCCACACCAAATAATAGTGCATTTTCACTAGAAACAAAGTAACCAAGGATATTACCAGGGGAAATAAGATCCTTTTTAACTCTAAATATATGATCTAAGAAGGGAATACATACACATAAAGAGAAAAGGAGAGAAGGAATATATACGATATATAATACATGTATATATGTGTCTGTATTTATGTGGAGAGAGAATTAAAGAGAGAAGGAGTAAGGAAAAAGAAAGGAGAGGAAAGAAAAAAAGAGAAGAGAGAAGAGAATTCTATTTATAGTATATTTTGAACATCTTCATTGTTGCCAGAATGTTGGGCTTTGGACTTTATTTTATATGTACACATTTACATATACATATATGTATAAAGTATACAATGCAATATATGTACATATATTATAAATTATAAAGATATGGCTGGACTTTTATATACTATAGATGCTGCATGTATATTTTATATATTTATGTATGTAAAATAAAGTTCAAAGCCCAATATTTTGGCAACAATGAAGGAAACCTAAAATATACTGTAGTACGTATATTTATAGTATATTTGGGGGTAAACCTATTATTTCATATATACTATAGTACACATATTTATAGTATATTTGGGGTTAGTCCTATTATTTCATGTAGAACTCCAGGTGTGGAAACTTCCTCTATTGTTGCCTATTATAATTTATAATCTCAGATTATAAATACCTGGGGCATTGAGCAATTAAGTAACTTGTCCACACAGCTAGTATAGAACAAGAACTGCATATTAAGCCATGTCTTGCTGATTCCAAGCTTGGTTTCCATTTTATACCATGCTGTTTTTCCTAGGCAGTATAAAATTGTAAATATCAGAAAGAGCCAAGAATCTATCAAAGGAAGAGCACTAGATGAAGAGTCAAGAGATCAGTGTTCTAATTCCACCTTTGTTATTGATGATTTCAGTTTCTCCATTTGCAAAATGGGTGTGATGACCACTTGCCTATAAACTTCATAGAAATGTAGGATTTGTAGCTTTATTTTAAAAGAACATGAGCTCCCAAGTATCTTTTCATAAGTATATGTTAATATCATTTCCACATCTGGTCCTATGTTTAAACTCCAAGAAATTCTTCCCTAATATGTGCCTGCTACTCAGTTTTCAGTGACAATTCAGTTTTCACTTCCTTATACCTTCTTGACATAAACAAACATATGAGATATACAGAAACAATAGTATTGACCTTAGATAAATTGGTTCCTGTTACATTTTCTTAATTTTCTATTTTTGACCTCAAGGTATAAGCCTATCAGTGGGACTTCTGGGTCAAAGTATATGGAAATTTTCATGATTTTCTTTTTTTTTTATTTTAGTAGTTATTTTATTTTTCCAAATACAAGCAAGGATAGTTTTCAACATTCCTTTGGCAAAATCTTATGTTCCAAAGTTTTCTCCCTCTCTTCCTCTCCTCCTTCTTCCCAAGACAGCAAGCAATCCGATATACATTAAATGTGCAGTTCTTTTAAATATATTTTCATATTCATCATTTTGCACACACACAAAAAAAATCAGATCAAAAGAGGAAAAAAAAAAAACATGAGAAAAGGGAAAATAAGCAAATAAATAACAACAAAAAGGTATATTACTATGCTTTGATCCACATTCAGTCTCCATAGTTCCCTCTCTGGATGCAGATGGCACTTTTCATCACAACTGAAATCATCTCACTGTTGTAAAGAGCAAAGTCCATCACAGTTGATCATCACATAATCTTGTTACAGAATATAATGTCCTCTTGGTTCCGATCACTTCACTTAAAGCTAATTCATATAAGTCTTTCCAGGCTTTTTTGAAATCTCATCATTTCTTATAGAACAATAATATTCCATCACATTCAAATACATATGCCATTCCCCAACTGAAAGGCAATTTTAGTGATTTTCTTAGCCCAAATATCAATTGTTTTCCAGAAAGGTTGACCAATTCACAGCTCTACCAATGGCATTTTATGTGTCTTGTCTCTCTACAACCTCTCAAACACAAACTATTCCCATCTTTTGTCATTATTAGCTAAATTGCTTGGTGTGAGGTGAAACCTCAGGTAGTTTTGAACTACACATTTTTGAGACTCAGATCAAATGTTGTTTCCTTCTAGTTAGCCTCCTCTGATCAAGCCATGTCAGGAATGATGTTTCCCTTCCCAGGGATGTAACAGCACTTGTGCATCTCTTATTTCCTGAGGTGGGATGTTCTGGATATAGTAGGTACCTAATTGTTGAATGTAAGTAGAAAAGTGAAAGGGCTGATTCTCAGTTACTGATGTTACTGTGACAATATTTCTGCTCTTCTCACATCTCCAGTGAAATAACTAGTGACGAAACTCTGTTGGTGATAGCCAATTTAGTTTGTGCAGTGGCTAAAAGGTTGTTTTATATATGGGCAGTAAATGTAGATAAGCAAGTGTTGGGAGTTTAGCCCTTGTATACTAAATTCTCTCAGTTCCAGATTGTCCCTAGGACACTGCTGGCAGGCAGCCACAATAAACCTGAGCAGCCTTGAAACAGCAGCAAAAACCTCCAAATCATAAGGGGGTGGGTGAGGTGGGGAGTCTAGCTTAACCAGTTGTATTCAGGTGTGATTCAGGAGATGAAGGTATCTGGTCATGGCAGGGGCCACCTGCCACCAGCGGTCTGAGTCTTTGAGTTTAAGAGCAGGGCAAGAGGTCAGGATATCAAAGAAAAACCCCTTTGAAGGCACTCCAATGGAGTTACTGGGTTGGGCTTATTTGCAGACTTCTTAGGGATGCCAGAAGAAGCAGTAGATTTTAATTATTGATACTTTATTCCTAGGTCCTCAGCTGTCACTGGTTTAAAAAAAATAAACTGGAAGATAGGAAGAATATGGACCTTTGGAAACCTTAATTGTTTTCAGAGTCTTTGAAAATCAAACAATTTCCATGGGATCAAGCCACAAGGCAGACAGATGGGACATGATTTACCCAACATAAAAAAAAAATGAAATAAAATTTAAGACTGCTAGAGATGGCTCCCCAACCAGGATTCTCAGGCTTCATTCTCTATTGGATACCTACTATAGAGAGCACGGTATTAGTCACTCAATTAATAAATAAAAGGTACAGATGGGAAAGATTACTCTTGATAAGGGCATAGATGTAGAGATGAGAAGAGGCTTTCTGGAGGAGGAAGCATTTGAGCTGAGTTTTAAAAGATGAATATGTTAGGATAACTCTGAAGTTTCCCTTCATATTCAAATCATATTTCACTTTATGGGCAATGTTCTACCCAATATTCTTCCCAACAGGGCCATCCAATTTTTGGGAACCTCCCTCTTTCTCTTGCTATCTCAAGAGTATCAGTACCTTCTGTCATTCCTCATTCTTTCCACATTTGACCTCAGACACTTACTAGCTGTGCAACCCTGGACAATTCACTGAACCCTGTTTGCCTTACTTTCTCACCTGTAAAATAAACTGAAGAAATGGCCAACTGCTCCAGTATGTTTGCCAAGAAAATTCCAATGGGGTTATAAAGAGTTGGACTTGACTAAAATGACTGAACAAAAGATATAGAAAAATAGGCAGATAGTTGGGTATTTATTGATATTGTCACTCTCCTTTGGCAGGAGGGTGGCTTAATAAGGTCTGATATTTTTTCCATAACCTTGACATCTTTTTCTCATTTCTATATGCTGTATCTGAATGTATCATGTTTCTTCACAATTGCCTCATTTCCAACACTGATCTCTTCAAGGTCCAATTTGTCTGATTTTCCCATCTTTTTTCTCTTCAGTGCTATTTCTGTTTTCTATATAAACACGTGCTTAATCACTTATGGGTGGATGCTTCAGTCAACCTGAGACCTATTAAAGACCTTAATTTAAAAAGATCAAGGTCTCCTGTTGCAACCAGGGCTGTCTCCATTCCTCCTGATCTATGTCTTGCCACTGGACCCAGATGGTTCTGGAGGAGAAAGTGAGGCGCATTACCTTACATAGCCTCCATCACTTAAATCCAATTCACTTGCATGTCATAGCATCTGCTTCCTGATGTCATGATCCTCTTCAAGAATGAAGGGCAATGAACAACAACAAGAAGTACATCCAGAACTATGATGATGAAGACAGGTTTAGTGGAGCCATTGTCCTTGTTAGAGAAAAAATTATCAAGAGATTTTATGCATCTCCTGTACTCTTCTTGTTTGTTCTCCTTACATTTTCATCCTTGAATGCCCCTGAGATGGCTTGATCAGTTGGATGTCTTGCCAAATTTTCTATGAATGGATTTTATCACCCCACTGCTTCTCAGTACTTTATGAGATTGACATTGTTCAAATATTAATCTCCTTTCATGAGATTTTTATAGACAGGTTTATTTTGACCCAGTGTTGTCTTTGGCAGCTAATGCTGTAATCAACGAGATATTTGCTAACTGAGTCTCTTTCTGGGCACTACAAGAGAGACTACAAGTCTCTTTATTGTGACTCAATAAATTACCAGATAAAATTGTGATAGTTATTATCAATATCATTTCTGTTGTCCACTTCCCATTTTAATTGTCAATTAATTGTTAAGATACTAGAGAATTGAGTTGTTTCAATTATAAGCTTTATATTTTTCTCATTGAAATTCTTGTTTTTCACAAATTCTGATTTTAATTCTGACAAGCTGATGGTCTGATTATATAGACAGCTGACTCAGGAATTACTCCCACATCAATAACATATCCTGTCTTTTAAAATGTAATACATTTTGTTCTTTTTTGGTGCTCCCCATATCCAGTTCCTACAAACTTTCCCTAAAATTTTCATGATTTAGATTCATGAAGCTTCTGTGCAACCTAAAAGTTTTTTGCTTCATTCCTTCTTGCTGAACCACATTTTCCCATATAGTTCTCCCTACACTCATCTTTACGCACCTTTGCTCACCTTTGTATTGAAATCACCAAGTACCAGAATATATGTTAACTTAATTTAGCCTTGTTGAGTCCTTCCCTGAATTTCTCTTGCCACTTCATCTTCAGCACAAGATGTTGGTACATGAGCTATAATTATTTTCATAGTTGCCCTTTTGTAAATAATATTGAGTAAGTTGTTGTCCTTCATCCTTGAATAGGATCAAAATGATATCATTATGTCAGAGCCAATGTACAATTTGTCTAGCTGTGGCTAATCATATCAATTTGAGCTTGGAAGACTACAACAGGTTGAGCACAAATAGTCCAGTCCATATGAGAATGACTGGAAGAAATTTTCACATTAAAAGGTCTGGACCTGAAAAAAAAGAAATTATTAGAAAGGTGACTCAGTCTATCTTAAAAGGACAACCAATAATAAATTAGTGGGTAAGATTTATTATAGGCAAGTCTCTTAATTTCCCTAAAATATAATCCAGGTATTTTATAACCTTTGAACAATGTTGAATAGCTGATCTTTTGGGCAACATTTTGTAGAGTTAAAAAAAAAATTATTTGAGTTCTTTCTACTTTGTTTGTACTTCTTTCTACTTTTCTACCCTCTTACATGGTTCATCCTCTTCTAATTCTTCTCTAGGGCAAGCATTATATCTCCAAACTCTTTTACTCATGTGTTTATTTACTTTGAATACCCAATGAGGTTGGACTTTATTGCAATGGATAAAGCCAGTCCTGGAATCAGAAGAGCCTGAGTTCAAATGTGACCTCAGACACTTCCTAACTGTGGGATCTCGGATAAATCACTTAACCTGACTTCTTTTAGCTCTTCATCTGTAAAATGAGCTGGAGAAGGGAATGGCCAACTACTCTAGTAGCTTTCCCAAGAAATCCCCAAATGGGCTCACAGAGAATCAGATGCAATTGAAATGACGTAACAACAATGAAAACAAAATCCTTTCTCTGAAAGAAGCTTCAATGTCTCTGAAGTTGATGGAATATCTTGTTAAAAAAAAAAATCTTTTTTCTACTTAGCTTCCATGTTCATTTATTATAATAACAAAACCTTTTGCATACATGTTCAGTGCCTATCAGCGACCTTCTTCCACAAGGTGGTGATTCAATCAATATTCACTGATTAAAAGAATGAATGATAACAGAGATAGTTTCTAACAAAGCTCCTGGAACCACTAGGGAACACCAATTAGAACTAGATAAAGAAGAAAAAGGCCCTCAGATCTTGTAAATATACTGCCATCTTGTGGACATAGACACTTACAAAGTTTGTTATTAAAATGAGGTTTTCTGTTCAATAGTTTGAATTTTTATTTCAATTTTGAGTTATAAAAGGCAGTGTGTCTAGTATTGGAGAACATTTTCTACTTGAGCTGCCTAATTATCTTATTCCTGGCAACCAACTTCAGCTGACATGTAAATTAACCATTTTTTCAATAAATATTTGTTAATTCAATTCTGTAAATATTTATTAAGCACTTTTGATACAGGTGGGCCTGGGGATACAGGTTAAATATCCAATTATTTTTGCTCTCAACCAGTCCAGGGGACCTCAGGATAGGAAGAAGGGAATTTATTCCTGAGAAGTGACCCCATCCAATAAAGGAATTTACAATATAATTGTACCTACCGTGTACAAGGTAATTTTTTTCATAGAGGTTGGAAGACAGTAACATTGGTTTCACTCTCAAAGAGTTTCCCATATCACGATAGACATAAAACATGTATTCAAAGTTCAGTAAATCCTATCACATAAAGAAGGATTAGTGACATAAAGACAGAAACAGTATAGTAGAAATGAATTCAAAGGAGGGAGAATTTATTCGTAGCTGGGGTTATCAGGGAAGATGAAGGAAACAGCATTTGGGGTATAGTAATAGCTAGCATTTATACAGAAATTACTATTTTCCAGGCATGATGCTGGATGAGTATTCAATACTCAACCCTGAGAGGTAAGGGCTGTTATTAGCTCCACTCTACAGCTGAGGAAAATGAGGCAAATAGATTAAGGGATTTATCCAGGGTCACATAGCTAGTAAATATCTGAGACTAAATTTGAATTCATGTGTCCCTGATTTCAGGATCAGAGTTTTTTCACCAACTGACCCTTAACCAATGAGTAGAATTTTAATAGGAAAAGATGAGGAGGTAAAGATGTACAAGGAGGAAACATGGAACAAAAGAGGTACAGAGTTGGAAAGGCATGGGCTAAGTGTTTTAAGGAAGGGCAGTTTGGCTCGAGTGTCAGGTACTTAGAGGGAAGTAATTGGCATTTCTTAATTAAAGATGCTAGTATAGATGTCAGAGGCACTGAATATTAACCGACTTTGGCAGGCAATATGGAATGATTAAAGGTTGGGGGTGAATTAAAGGTGTTATTTAGTTATGGTTGTTTTTTGCGGGGGTCACAAGGCAATTGGGGTTAAATGACTTGCCCAGAATCACACCTAGAAAGTGTTAAGTGTCTGAGGTTGAATTCTGGTCCTCCTGACTCCAGGGCCAGTTATCTATTCAATGTGCTATCTAGCTACCCCAACACAAGGGTGTTTTCGAAAGATTAACCAAAAAATAGAGTAAATGATAGGTCAAATGAGACCAGAGGCAAAGGGAATATTTAGGAGATGATTGCACATTATTTATATGTCACTAGGTAAGGAATAAATCATTTAATAGCCTAATCAGGTTGAGATTATGACAAAAATGCCTAATTTCCTCTCTCTCAAAAGTCATTTTGGAGATCCATGGAACAGCTAAGTGGCACATGGATAGGAAACAAGGCTTGGAATCAGGACTTGAATTAAAATTTGACCTCAGACTCTATTAGCTGTGACCTTGGACAAGTCTTTTTAACTGTTTGCCTCAGTTTCCCCATCTGTAAAATGAGCTGGAGAAAGAAATAGTGAACTATTTCAGTATCTCTGACAAGAAAACTCAGAATTGGGTAAGGAAGTCACACTGAAAAATGACCAAACAATAATAGAGCTAGACAAGGATAAAAATGAATGTGATATATCAAGCACTTATTGCTAAGTTCTAGGCACTGTTGTGGGATGGGAATACAAAGAAAGGCAAAAAAATGGTCTCTCTCATCAAAGAGCTCACTTCCTAATGAAGGAGACAAAATGTAAATAACTAGGGGCATATAAGCTATAAACTGACTATATGGAAAATCTTAAGCAATATCCTCTCCAGTTTCTTTGTGTTGTGAGTAAATGACTATGATTTATGACCAAGTACCCCTACTATGACAACTACGAACCACAGAAATCAAACATGCATAAGTGGCCTTTTAAAAATTTAATTGAATGACTATGTATGACCATGATCGGCAAGGAAAGAAATGAACACACAGAAGAGGTTCTGGATCTCCAAGATCTAAGTCTTAAACTTAGTTTTAAAAGTTTTAAAAACAAAAACAAACAAACAACAAAAAAACTTAGTCTTAAAAAAAAAAAAAAAACCTTAGTGTAATGGGCCAAAACTCTGGAGAAAGGTATTAACTAAGTGGAATTGATAAGACAACGGTTATCTAGTTTAGCTTAGTGATTAATAGTTCTCTAATTCAGTATGATTGAAGCTCATTGGTAACTTTATCCATAAACTGAACCTAATAGGACTCATTTACATGCTACATTATGTGGGCTTTCCTACTTCCAGAATCCCTTAGAAACTAGATGCCACAGTGGATATAGCATAGGACTTTAAATCAGGAACACCCAAGTTCACAATTAGCTTCACTTACAAGTGTAAGTGTCCCTACATAAATCACTTAACTGCTGGTCTGTCTCAGTCACCTGTAAAAGAGATGCTAATAGTACCTAATTCCCAGGGTTATTGCAAGGGTAAAATGAGATATTTGTAAGGCATTTTGCAAATATTAAAGCACTATCTAAATGCTAGCTATTGAAATATTAGAGATCATTAGGGCAGATGGATTCAGCCCCGCAGTCACCTGGAGTCCAGATGACCCTTATACTTCCTAAAATATGGCACCCAAAGTATAGTAGTTCAACTGTGGCCAGATCTGTTAGAATCCAAGATTAACTATTTTACTTTCAACATTGTATATCTTTTAGGTGATATCTTTTCTATACTTTACCATAAGACTATTCCACATAAATGTTTTTTATTTATTTTTATCAATTTTCAAATTAAATGTATTAAATGATGTGAATATTTTTTAAATTTCAGAAAATTAATTTCTTAACCCACTAAGAAATGAACTTATTCAGAAAGACCAGATACTTGTTATGTCTAAGTTGTATGTAATCTAAAAAAGTAACAAGATAACAAACACAAACTATTTTTTTCCTGTTTCTCCGTGTTTCTATTTCTTCCTGTTAAACATGTAGGAGAAATTCCCTTCAATTATCAAGAGAATAGATATTTTGCTTAGCAGACTTGGAATTCATGTAACATTGTTGAAGGAATTCTGTTGCGTAGCTGTTTCCTTTTGTACATCCAGATTGCTTAGAAATTACTCAAGCCTCACACATACAAAAAGATGAATCAGACGATTCATTTAATGAGCAAAATCTTTCGTGAGGTGCCTGGAATTTCCTTTAGTTTGGGGTGTTTATGCAGCAGACAGTTCCCATTAGAACTGGCTGCTGAGATAGACAGTTAAATGTGTACACTTAGGTTCTCAAATTCTAGAAAACATGTTGTTGTGAAAAGAAAATTTTCTTTTAGAGGAGAGAAAAAAAAAGTTACACTTGTAATTCCACCTGTGCTTTTAGACAAAACATCCATCTTTCCATTTTTATTGTTTTGAACAGTTAAGAGTGCACAAAAATATTTTAGGTCAAATGGAAAGTGACTTAGATAAATACTAATATTTTAAAATAGCACTTCCTAAGAAGAAGTATAATAGCTAGAAAGTTAACCTTGAGTCTGGAAGACTTGAGCAAGTCCCAGCTTTGCCACATTTTGGTAAAGCAAGCTCCTACCCACTCAGTGCCTATAGATGGCAGACCAGATGCAATCAGCTTTGGTGGAGGGAATTTTCTCACTAAGAGTTCACTACACCTAGTTCAAATTTAGCCTCAGACATTTATTAGCTGTTTGCCTCAGTATCCTCATCTTAAAATGGATTGGAGAAAGAAATGAATAACAAACTATTCCCATATTTTTGCCAAGAAAACCTCAAATGGGGTCATAAAGAGTTGGGCACAACTAAAACAACCAAATGACAACAAAAACTTTAAGCATCTATAAATTCTGTACCCTTAAGAGCATCAATGAGCATTTACTTCTCACACATCAATTTTTACAGGAAAAGCCCTATATAATCATATATTTATGATGCAAGACCTTTACTGAAAACTATGTACCGTTTTCAGAGATTTACAAAATATAAAGCTAGAAAGAAAAAACACAATAAAAAGCCTTCTAAAAGTTAGATGAATCTACATTGAAAACAAGCTCTCTGAAAGGAAAACATAGGTATATACTAAAAATGATACTGTTTATAGATCCTCTTCAATTTTATGTAAAATTTGAGAGAGAGAAAGGAATAACATGAATAGAATCATAAATTTGGAAACAGGGATAATTTTAATTATAGCCATGCTGCATTATAATTTAAAGAACTCTCTTACCCTCTCTGTTCTTCCAATTCTTCATGTGTAAAATGAAACAACTAGACTAGATCACCTCTTAAGATTATTTTTTATTTCACATCCCATCATTCCCTAAGTGAGGCCTAAACTTAAATATTTTCAGCATTTAAGATATATTCCTGGGAGAAAAGGAATTATAGACCTAGATTTCACTGGGATATAGAATTCCCAATATAGAAACTCTCCCCTGAACCTCAACAACTAGTCTGTAATTTACAATCCTAGAGATTCACCTACAGTGGAAAAATGACTTGCCCACAATCACACACCTACTATATGTCAAAAACAAAACTTGCTTCCAAATTCTCCTGAGTTGAAGATCAGCCTTCTAGCTACCAAAGGCTTATCTACTTAAACGGAGCCTGGTCTGGAAAAATATGGTTGCAGAAGAAATGAGTAAGATCAAATAAAGAAGATTCACAGTTCTTTATCACATCCGTTCAAGCAAAAGTAGCATTACCCAATTTCAGATTTCCAGGATCTCAAGGGGATAGCTTTCTCTAGTAGTTCATTAGCTTCAATATGATCCTGGCTGTCTTCTTTGAGAGGCAAGCTATTAAGGAAATTTCCTCCTTCTGGCCAAATGATGTCCAACTCCAGAATTCAGTGTCTTTTAAATTATGAGGTAAGCACCAAGGCTGGAAATGTGCATTTTTTCAAGATCACTTGTCACTGATTTATGCTCAGAGAAGGAAATATAACACACACACACACACACACACACACACACACACACACACACATGTACATATATAGTAAACATAACAAGCAACAAATAAAGAACAAAATAAGTGTCTGTCTAATTGTCAGAGCTAAGATTAGAATTAATAAAATAATAGAGAAAAAATTGGAATATATTTAAACAACTCAATCTTGAATGATTTAAACAAGTAATTAACAATCAAAATGGGAAATGGACAATGGAAATTAAATTGACAACAATTCAATAAATCTATCCAGAAGTTAAATCAAAGCAAATTAACTTGCTTACAAAGCAATTAATTTGCCACAAGCCTGAGAGTTCAGTAAGTATCTTAGTCAGCTAACATTTGACTTAATTACACAAGAGATAGCTACTAAAGACAATACTGGGTTAAAACAAATTTGTCTGCAAAAATCTTACAAAGGGAAATTATATATAGTATCATCTCATAAAGCAAAGAGAAGCAGTAGAGGGTAAAACAAGTTTAAAGGCAAAATATCTGGCAAAACATCAAACTAAGCAAAGTCATTTAAATGATACTTGATGAAAATAAAAGGGCAACAAATTAAAATTGAAGAAATATATAAAAATTTCTATATCAGCCAATATCAAGGGGTTTATCAAGAAGGTAAAAATGGCACTAAAAAGAGGACACAATTGGGAAGACATTCCCAATTGAGAGATTGATATTTAAGGTATCTGAAGACATTCTTAAAGGATCAAAAAAAAAAAAAAAATGACCAAGAGATCAAAAACTAACAATCTAAATCATATATGCAGGTTGAGGATATTCCCAATAAAAGCATTGAGAAAGTGGAAAGTTTTTACAAATGATATTTGACAAAGGACCATGTTTACCATGCCACAATTGAATGATTTTAGAAAATTAAATATCCCACTATGCTTATTACTATGAAAAAAACAGTTGATGAGAGCAAAATACACTCTTTCTCCACATTTCCCATTTACCTATCAAAAGAGATTCCTTGAAAAACTTGCCATAACAATGCTAACATAAAATCTAAATAATGATATCATTTCTCTGATAATAAAAATAATGTGAGACACAAAAGAAGATATATGCTTTAAATTGGATTACTTGCTCTATAGGTAGGGGGGTAAAGGAAAGGTAGGGATAAAAAAAATTGGAACACATTTTGCAAGGGTGAATGTTGAAAATTATACATGTTTTGAAAATAAAAAGCTTTAATAATAAAAAAATTAGGAAAAAAAAAAGATATTTGCTTGCCAAAGTTATTTGCCACATGCAGACATCAAGTTGAAGATGGAGCCCCTATAGATGGTGAGGTCTTCCAAATGTTATTTGCAAGTGACATTCTACTTGATTACCTCAATCCCCACCTTACTGAGCTTCCTGGTAGAAATCTATCATCACTCAAAAGAATTAGGTTAATGATCCACACAAAACAAAAAGGATGAGGAATGTCTACTCACAAAATTTCATTATGCATTTAAATGGACAATTTGGGACTACAATCTTAAAACAGAGAGTAAAGATGGCTAATGAGCTAAATCTAGAGTTAAACAAAAGAAAAAAGGGGGCTGAATTATCTTTAGGAAATTTAAGTTTCTTTAACAAGTCCAAGTTTCCTATGAAAGCAAAGGTTCATTATTTTGTTTTCCTATTTAAAAGTTTTTTTTTTTTTCCTATTTAAAAGTTAATTATAGGGGTAGCTAGGTGGAGTAGTAATTAAGAGCACCAGCCCTGAAGTCAGGAGGACCTGAGTTCAAATGTGACCTCAGACACTTCCTATTGTGTGATCCCTGGGCCAGTCACTTAATCCCAATTGCCTCAGCAAAAAATAATAGTAATAATAATTATTATTATAATGTGTTCCTCCTTCTGTCCCACTCCCATAACTGCAAAATTACAAATATATATTCCCATATTGGCCATATTCCAAAATGTATACAACTTCTGAATAATTTCATCACCTCTCTAGCAGGTAGTAAGGAGCATGTCTCATCTTCAATCTTCTGGATTAAATTTGTCATTGATCAGTTTTTAAATCTTTGAAAGTTTTGTTTTGTTTTTCTCTATTATGGTCATTAAACTGTTTCCCAGTTCTGCTCACCTTACTCATCAGTTATTAAAAGTCTACTTTCCTGACAATCCTTTTCTCCATTTCTTATGGCATCCTAAAACTATTCCATTCATATACTTACATCAAAATCTAGTTTAAAGAAAAGATAGGCTTTGAGTATGAAAGAACTATTTAATTCCCCCCCCCCTCGCCCTTAAAAAAAGACAAGGGGTAAAATTAATAACATTCAAGTATCTGGAGGGTGGTCAGAAGAGGAATATCAAAAGTCCTCTGAGACTCTGACTAAAGAAAAGTCAGGTTCAGGGACTAAAAAGGCTAGAAATCTGACAGAAGAACTTCCTTATTATAAAGAAACTCCTGAAGATGATGGTATTTCCTTACTCAGAAAAATTAATGAAACATTCAGGTACAAATGTAATCATTTCTAGGTATTGAATGTTAATACATTCAAATGTATTGGCAAAGTATAAACTGTTCTCTCCATGTTGAGGCAAGACTGGTGTAGATCCCAGTGTCTTAGGAAAGCTACAATTCTACCATAGCTAATAGCTTCAGAGAATGGGACAGCTAGTCTGGTAGGACACTAAGGATGCCACGTGCCCTCTCTAGAGCTGGCAAAGTAGGAAATCAGTTTTGCTGGTACAAAAGAAAAAAATTTTTGTCTTAATCTCAGAATGGAGGCATTGTCCAGAGAGCTTCTCCTTTCTAGTAGAAACATGATCTTCTCTGAATGCTATTCCCTGTCCCAGATTCTGATGTAGAACGTTTGCTGAATCAAAACATCAGCTCATTCTAATCAACTGTGGTCAGTATAGTAAGAGCCAGATAAGCAAAAACATCACCAATCTGAAGATTTTATAAAAATATTCAAAATGTAGAAACAAAATCACTTCATCAAAAACCACATTTTAAGGAGATGTTTATTTTCCAAACATCATTATTTCAGTCTCTCTTGGAAAATGTTTTGATGAGTTCTTTCTTGTACAAAGTTATCCACAGGGAGTCCCTCACTGAACAGTTCCTCTTCCAATACTGAATAGGCTAAAAGTTCATTTAAAGGTTGGTATTGTTCACCAACCAAGACATCAAACAGGCATGCTGCTTGTATCTTGTTCCTGTTCCCTAGAAACACCATTGGGTTTACTGTCGAACACAGAAGTGCTTTCTTTTCTTATCATGGTAGCAAAAAGCATGTCCATCATCCCCAAAGCTTCTAATAGTTGTCCTTGATAACTAATCTCCTTTTCTACAAGCTCTTGAAGAACCAAAAACTGTTTGTCAATTACTGATGACTGTCCAATCACGGGTAGGTAAATGTCTAGGGGGGAAAAACACAGCCATTAGAACTTTATTCCTATTATAAGGGAAGATATATTTTTATAGATAGTAGAATTTGCCCTGTAGCATATAACAAAATACCACTTCTTTTCCTACTTTTTCATAATTACTTTGTCCTTTCTTTTGTGTGTAAATTTAGAGGCAGA
Source organism: Antechinus flavipes (assembly GCF_016432865.1). NCBI lineage: Eukaryota > Metazoa > Chordata > Mammalia > Dasyuromorphia > Dasyuridae > Antechinus > Antechinus flavipes. Next base: position 162,466,383 of record NC_067398.1, read on the forward strand.
GAAACAATTTGCACAATGATCTAACGTTAGTCATGTCCCTCGTAAGGGATGAAATGAAATAATATATGAAAGCATTTTTAATAAAGTGCTACATAACTGTCAATTATTGTTGATAAATTTGATTTTTTAATCAATCATATATGAACTGAATTTGAAATTCAATTTTAGCATTTCCACAACCATATGTACTGAAATGCTTAAATTTCAAGACTATAAACTCTAAAAACAAAACAAAACAAAAAATCCTTACAACTTACCAATAACCATTTCAGCAACAATGATCAGAACAGGGGCAAATCTTGGCTCAGCCAGATGCCTACAAAGTGAAAAAGTTGGTTTATTAGGAATTCTTCATTTTTCTGTTACACCAAATCTATAAAAATCAAAGTTTGAAGCACACTGGATTTTAAGTTAGAAGGCCTAGTTGGGACCCTTCTTAGCTATGATTGTGTGCCATTAAAAGTTTAATCTCTTCAGTACCGTTTCCCCATTCGTTTAATGGAGGGTGGGAAAGGGAATTAGTACCTCTTCTGTCAATCTCACAGGACTAGTGGGAGGAAAGCATTGTGTGAAGCTTAATACAGTATAGATGTGTGAATTATTAAAAGGAAAAGGGACCTAGACCTTAATTTCACTGGTATATGGAACTTCCAGGTGAGGAAACACTTTTTCCCAATGTAAGTTGGCACGTTCTTTGCATTTTACTGTGTTACAGAGGTGTCCAGAACAGGGTGCCCAGGGTTCATCATCCAGACAGTGCAGAACAGAAGTGGGACTTGAATTCAGATCTTCCTGGCTTCAAGGCCAGCTCTTTATATACTACACCATAGCTCCTCACTCTTTTAATAATTTCTATAAATTGGAAATAAGATTTTCAGCTTCAAAAGACTATAGTTTTAGGGACTACAAAGCATACCTTATTAAGAAACTAAGAATAATGCTAAGTTGTTTCTCATCCCTCCCTGCAAGGGCATTCGAAAGTGTTCCTCTTCTATTTAACTCCTGAATGACAGCAACTGTAACTTCAGGCTGTTTGACTCTGAATCTGGGCTAAAGTAAAATGGAAAAAAGTCAATGTAAGTAGACAATACAGTACACTCCAAGATCAAAGTCATTAAAGATTATGAAACCTTTTAAAAAGGCTTTTCTCCTATGTTTTTGAATTCTGGTAATGATACCCCAAAATAAAACAATTACAGAAGGAAAAAAATGTTGCTTACCTGAAATACTCTATCAAGAGCTTTGGAAACCTGAAAGCTTTTCAAATCTCTGTCATAAGTCTTTAAGTATGTTTTTAATGGTCTGCTGATCAAAACATCATCCTAAAAAGACAAATTTTAAACAGGAAAAAAAAAATCAAAATCTTTCTTTTCATTCTGTAAGTGATTTTTTTTCATTATCATTTTCCACAGAAGCAGGAAGAGGGAAGGGAACTTGTAAATATTCATATAAGTACCATTATGTTTACATGATAATGTATATGAAAGAAGAAAAATTATTAAATCAATATTCAAAAAATAAATTCCAAGAAGTTATAACTGTTGTAAAGTATATATGTGTGTATATGTATACATACCTATGTATACATAATAAATAAACTTATAAAGAAATGATTACTTTAAATATCAATCCTCTTTACTTTTGGAACACCTTGTAAAAGTATTACCCCCTTATCAAATCCCCATTATTATCTATATGTTAAAGAACTGATGCTTTCTAATAACTTTCTTTAGGAACTGGTTTGGCCATTCTTTAATAAAGTACTTTTTTTTTTGCAGGGGGGCTGAGGCAATTGGGGTTAAGTGACTTGCCCAGGGTCACACAGCTAGGAAATGTTAAGTGTCTAAGACTATATTTGAACTCGAGTCCTCCTAACTTCAGGGCTGGTGCTCTATTCACTGTGCCATCTAGATGCCCCAATGAAGTATATTTTATGTTGAAAATAAAGAAAATAAGGATTTACTCTATTTTTCTCCTTTGAAATACCTGTTTTTTCATGTAATTTTTCCCTCTAACAAAAGTTCTATACGCAGGCCTTCGTCTCCTTGGAAAAGGATCCTTCTTTGCTTCAGGTTTCCGATGTTTAACGTTTAGCACTCCATTAGTCATTCCTACAACTATAGTCTCATCTTCACGCTGAAATGAATTTTTAAATGATGGTAAGTACTAGTGAACCAAAATGCTATTATGTAACAATTAGATACTTCCCTTTTATCATAAATAGGCCTTATAGAGTTAATTACTGCTGCTTACAGTCTAGCTTCTAATAGTCTAGCAGTATATCAGAGTAAGCAAAAATGTAAACCCAGAGAGTAGAAAAGAATAAGAACTTCATTTTACTATCAGTATAACCTTTGTGATGAACACATATGGTAAATAGATCATATTCATTCACATAGCTTCACTAAAAAACTGTGTAAGATACATGAATAGAGTTAACAACATCTTGGAAGAATCATAAAAGATCTTTATTTCTCCTTCAAACTACTGACTCTCCTTAAATCCTCACACTTGGCCTTGACTACAGAAAAAGCTGATGAAGTGATTCTACTCTTCTACAGTCTTTCCAAAATCATAAGATCACAAATCAGGAGCTGGAAGGTACCTTAAAGGCTATTTTATCAAGCAATTAACAACCCCCTCACTTTACAGATGAGTATAATGAACACTAGGAACAGGACTGAGATCACAGAAATACTATAAGGTATTTCTAAATAAACCAGTAGTCCTAAATGCCATAAAGAGGAGAATAACTTGTTTATAAATTGAAAAGAAAATACCATCAACAGGAAGCAGATACTTTTATGTTGTATTTTCTGTACTGGAGGAATTCAATTTGTTCTTTAGAATTTTATACTCCACTTGGGGACTGAGGACACTGGATCCTGGCCATCCTTTTCAGTACTGGATTCAACTTTTCATCAGCCCTAACAAATTGGTCCTAGAAAGAGAACTGGGTTATTCCCAGGCTCTATACTATTACTCAGCAATTCCTCCTATTTTGGGGTTTTTACTATATTCAAATATCCAGCAACTGATAGTCATTAGCTAGTTCAGTATCTTGAGAAGTTCTCAAGAAGTGTCATCTCCTTCATACACTAACTTCCACTTTAATATTAGAAGACAGCAACATACATCCAAACTTCCTAGTTCCTCAATATACCCAACTTAAATAGCCTCTCACCCCACTCTTACTTTGTACACACGGGAACAATCACGCCCGTGATTTTGCTATCCCCCCACAACTATTCCATATCCACATTTATGACCACCCAAAACTCCTTTATCCAGTCATAACATCCCATCATTCCCATGTCTCCCTAGGCTCCCCTCCTGACTCTCCATTCCTTCTTGATTATACTACAGCTGCCTCTACCCCCTGGAAAGTCATTCTGCCCCTGGACTTCACATCAGATAGACATGCCAGCTCTGTGACCAACCTAGAACCTCCATTTTAAGGAAAGTACCTCAGGAGTCAGTCCATCTACATTCTTCTCCGGAGTTTCTTTGTGCCATATACCTTCTCTCTCCCTTCTTTCAGAGCATTTTCCAGTATTTTATATCCTATCTTTTCCCATGAGAATGCAAGATCCTTGAAGGCAGGAAACATTTCTCTTTCTGCTTATATTTGTATTCCCAGCTCTTAGCCCAACATAAGCTCTTAATAAAATGATTGTTGATAACTCTTCTAAAATCATTGTCCTTCAGTCTCTCCAGCTCTCAAAACTTTCTCAGGCCTTCACCTCTTGGCTGACTCCATCTCCTACATTTCCTGATTACAATCCTTTAGATGACCACTTCACCATTACACTTTCCTCTTCTCCTGAAACCCGTTCTCCTGTCCCACTGCTGCTTGTGCCTTGCCAAAGCCTCACCTTGTCCACCTCTTCAGCTCTTACTTATATACTACCAAACAGAGCTGGAAAAAACCATTTATTCACGCTGACTGAATCGATGACACATTTATCTTATCTCAACCAGATTCTCTTTTAGGATTAAAGCAATTCTTTTAATTACCTCTCTTTCTGACTTGGCACAGGAGCTGTTCAAAACTTCTTTTCTCAAGCCTTCCATACTATCTCTTTCTTCATGAAGACGTTTCCTGATTCCCAAAAATTACCTTACCTATTCTGCAATACAACTAACAGGTATACATGTTACCTCTCTTCACTAAACTATAAGCTGAGGAAAGGAGGCTGTTTCACTCTATGTCTTTGTATTCCCAGTACCACCACAGAAAGAACATGCATGCAGGAAGCACTTAATAAATGCTTATTGGACTGTATGTGCTTAAAATTTTTTGAATTTTTTCTTTCTAGTTCTTGTCTCTGATATCTTGGCACATATAACATTACGTTTTTGAGTCATTTTATTTGGGGTTTTCTTAGAAAAGATACTAGAGCAGTTTGCCACTTTCTTCTCCAGCTCTCTATACAGATAGTTAAACTAAGGCAAACAAGGTTAAATGATTTGCTCAGGGTCACACAGTTGGTGTCTGAGACTGTTTTCACTAGCTGCCTCACATCCATTATATTAAGTTATCACATAAATCAAAATAATATATTCTAGATATTCTCAAATATTGGAGGCAAGAGAAAGGAGGGAAATTCAGACTAAATTACAAACCCAAAAAGTTATTTTTCTGATCTGCCTAAAATGGTTAAAGGACAGGCTTAAGAAAGAAATGCCAAAAGGAACCCTGCACAGATACTTACTGCCAATGCCAAGCTTAAAATTGATGCTGCATAATCAAAACTGTGCACTACTTTGTAGGAAGTCGTGCTGTACACTTTCACCTTCCTAATAAAAAGAGAAACTTAGTTATAACTGTTCTTGGAAGTATAAAATGCATGATGTTTAAGAAAGCAAATATATGAGCATAAAAATCTATTTAGTAAAAATTAAAATATGAAGAGTGATTTAAACTGTAAAAAAATTTGTCATGGAGCTCCCCAATTTATTAAATGTTTAATTGCAGGTCATGAAAAATAGGCTTTTAATTAATTTTTAAATGTGTCTATTCCAAAGGATAGAATCCTTAATGACTTCTGTGGTAGCATGACTATCTGATTTTTAGCTTCCCTCCCCCCCCCCAAAAAAAAAAAATAAAAACTAACACTGGCATCATAGTTTAAGATCTACAGAATGCTTTCTTCACAACTGTCCAAGTTAAGAAGTGCCAATATTAATACAATCATTTTACAGATGGGGAAAAATAAGGTCTTGATCAGGGAAACAGCCAGAAAACAGAAAAATCAGAATCTGGGTAACTTGTTTCCATTCAAGCTCTCTCTACCAAGCCCACACTGATTCTCACAAATCACTTTTTTTTTTAAAGATGCAAAGAGTTTCAGCATGTTTCTAGATTGCAAGGATACTTCAAAGTACCTACCTAGCGGAACAAAACAGGAGGCAATTCTATTGCAGGTTGTGCCTCACTGAGAGTGCTAAATTGAAATTGCTAAGTAAGCTTTGTGTCAAAATGCAAGACAGCAAGCTGGAGCTGCAGTGTGACTGAAGAGATTCCTATTGCTCCTTCCAGGACTGGCGTCCTCTAGCACATACTAAAGCCCCTCCAACAAGTGTACAAGATAATATGCAAAGAATACTGAGTCTAGGATCTGAAAATTCACCCTTCTTAAATCACTTCAACATGTTGGCCATGTGCCCATATTAAAAAATAAAATTCAAAAGACATTGTTATGAAATGTGAATAATCCCTAATGAAGATCCAGGCACTAGCTAAATAAACACAGGAATTAGAAGATAAACATTGGCAAAAATCTACAACAGTTAATTATTATCAGTTTTATAAGACCTAAAACTAAAAGACTTTCAAGATTGCCTAGTTTAATTTTCTTGTTTCACAAGATAAAGAAACTGAAGATTTATTAAAATAAGGCTTTACTATTCATAAGGAGCTACATTTGTAGATTTTTTAGTAAATACATTTTAAGACATCCAATTAACATTCACAACAGCTTTTATTCATTTGTTTATTCTTTCATTCATTCATTTTCAACATACCCACTGTAGACAATATGTATGCTGGATGCTAGAGCAGATAGAAGAATAAAAAGAGATTCTATCTCTGTCTTGCTAAAATTATAATATAGATTTGAAATCAATTCATATATCAAAATGCTGGTTGGTTATACTGTTCTGAGTTTTCTTTTTTTTTTTTCCCCAGTTTTATATGATTTTAAGATAAGCAGCAGAGACATGTGGGAGAAAATTTTGTTTCACAACATCAAAAGAAATTTTTTTATGGACAACAAAATATATAACAGATATAACAAATGCTGAATATCTATACTTCAGCATCAACTAAAGACTCAGACAAATACAAAGAAATTTACAATTATTATTATAAATAGAAGTAATGCCTACAAAAAGGGAACACATAGATCATGGAGGCTATAAACTGCTGATTTACTCATGCTAGAAATATATCAATACAGCAAACCCCATCTCAGAACTATAACACAAGAAGGGATAATAGTAAAATAAGAGACATCAAAAGGTCTCACACACAAGGAATCTTCAAATAATAGTTATCAGAGTTTATCTAAGATGGAAACTATAATAGGAATAAAAAAAATTTTCTGGGACTAAAAATCAATGTGTTTTGTGACAGTATAGGATTCCTAGCAAGAACAATCCTCAAAAAAGGCTTAACAACGTACTTAAGATGTAAACTTTCAAGATGGCAACCTTTAATAAGCTATAAGAGTGATGACTCTTTAAAAAGCCAATTTTCAGTTTCCCAGATGAAAAGAGGAAAAGTTCATAGACATCCATTTATCGTTGGAAGTATGCATTGAGCAAGCTGAAATCTCTGAAAACATGAATATTTCAAGAACTAAAAAATGTGAAAGTCTGCCAACAATGTTCCATGGCTCACAGTCCAAAGACCACTATAATTTTCACTAAGGATACGAAAGCAAAGGAACAACAACAACAAAAAAAAAAAAAAAAAAAAAGTCTAAGAGATGAAGTGAATCTGAACAAAGAAAAAGGCAGTTCAATCAACAGATGACCTCAGTGACATGGATATGAGTCCTTCCAGCAGTGCCAACTACAACTCATCCCCCTGTGGCTTCTCACTCTCCTGAAATCATTCCCTAGGGGCTCCCCTGGCACGTGACTGCAGTAAGCCGAGTTCACGGCGTTAGGGTCCCAGTGGGGCACACGGTGATGCTGGCCCTCAGCTATCCCAGCCTCTTATTACCCAGACCACATTTCTCACATCACTCACACCAACTCTCCACTGGCAAGATGGCATCATCTACTCATACCCACCATATTCCACTGTCCTTTGGCTTAACTGCCATCATTTCCTCTCGGGTCCCTCCATTTACAACCACAGAGCAGCAACGGAAGAATACTGATACTAAAAAGAAGGCTTTTTGTTTCAGAGGGAAGCTTGAGAGCATTACTGGCAACATGCAAGACTATTATTTCTCTGTAGTATCCAAGACATATGTAGAGCTTTTACAGAACACCCATCCAAATGGATGGAGAACCAAGAGATAACTGGCCTACATCATCTACTTTTTTCCTGTATGGAAAATTTAGAAAAAAGGTTTTTGAATGAGAATGCTTATTCAGAAAGCTCTGAGATGTTCTGGGAATGATACAACCTGAACAGTATTATTCCCAAATAGGAGGAATACATTCCTCTTCTACAGGGAATCATTCTTCTTTAGAGATTCTATATTGGATGTCCTCCAAGACATGCGCAGGGCAAATACTTCTGTGAAACACACATGGCTCTGTTTTATGCCTTGCCTCAATATTTACAATTGGTTGGTTATACTGTTCTGAGTTTTCTTTTTTTTTTTTTTCCAGTTTTATATGATTTATTTAAGATAAGCACCAGAGACATGTGGGAGAAAATTTTGTTTCACAACATCAAAAGAAATTTTTTTATGGCCAACAAAATATACAATAGGATCTTACGTGTGCTATAGCTTTCCAACTTTGCAACTGCATAAGTATATTCTGCCATAGTATACCACCTGCAAAAGTTGTACACTCCTTTTACATATTTTGGTCAAAGGCACTGGGATTACAAGCATGGGAAACTAAGAACTCAAGTTAAATTTTAAATTTTTATTATATAAAATTAAAAATTTTAAAAGTTGCTTTTTGAGACAATAAAATCTGAATCTTTTCCTAAAAATAAAGTATCTTCTCCTTCAGAGATCTTGAAAATTAATTCCTCATTATCCTCAAAACAGCACCTCCAATAGGAACCTGTTCTCTATGGATAGTTGACTTTATTCATCTTTATTTTCTTTAGTATTATTTCTATGCCTTCATACAGCAGTCTAAAAATTGTGATGTTAATAGTTCAAATGTGGAAAACTTCACTGACTCTGATAGAGAGAACTGTGTTACAGAAATCCTGACAGACCTTTTCAATTTTTCATCAATTTGTTAGCCTTGTTCTTCTAGCCTCATTCACCAAGCTTTCCATAAAACTTGTTTTCCTTTACTTCTCCTTGCTCTTTTACGTGATGATATTGCTCATAATTTTCCACCATCCCACTCTTAAGATTTTACAGTCCAGTTTATATCCTAAGCCAATGTTACCCTTGGCTGCCATAATGCTCTGTTTTGGCAAAAACAAGTGTTTTCTGGCTAAGTTGTTTCTCCACTCTTTTGGCATCCTTGTAACTATTGAGAATGTCAAGATTAATGATTCAGTTTCTCCAAGAGTATGTCCTCCAGACAAGAATTTCACATTAGATTACCAATTAGTTATCATCTGTAAATGAATGAAAATTTGTGATTTGTATTACTTTCTGATCCTTTTACTGCCATTATCAATGCAGAAAAAAGGATCACATTGGACCAAAAGCCATGTTGTCATTTTCTTTACTTTACAGGTTGCAATGGCCAAAGAATTCATCACCCATGAGGAATTCAAAGATCCTCTCCAAACTTAAAAAGCAAGTCTTCAAATAGACATTATGCTGCTAAGATCATACTTTCTAACCTGAAAAGAACTTGTTAGACTTTGTTGCTCTGCTGATAACCTTTGAAAACCCAGGATTTTTTCCTATGAAACATCAGTCATCTCCTGGAGGCTAAAGATATAAAGAAAAGGACTAGAAAATTAGAAAACCTATTGAAATTGTTCCTTTTTACAGAGATGTACTTTTCTCAATAGGGAAGCATATTTGGACTCTTTTCACTTCAGTACCTAATATACCAGGAGAGGAAGCAAACACACTTCAAAAGACTTTGGCCAAACACATGAAAAAAGAAAAGACTGAAAAAGTACTTAAGAGCAATTTTTGAAAGATTCCCAAATTCTTTAAAAACTACCTCAAAAGGAGAGGATTCTAAGAAGTAGGTAGAATAGGTCAAAAAATTCCAAGCTCTCCAGATTTCCTCCACAAATTAAACAAAATTGTGCTTCCAGGCAAATGTAGAAGTACAAATAATTAAGAGCTGGAGCAGAACAGTGGTCCTCCTGAGACAAAGGGAGAAGATCCTAAGAATTCTGGTGAAGCATAAACACCTCCCACCTAGTTCTACTGAAACAGCAAGCCTACAGCCCTTGGGCTAGCTGCTTTGGAGGTAACTTCAACCCCAGACATAAGAATTTTCACCTCCCAGACAGTGGGGAATTAGGGGTCTGAGTCCAGGAAGACTGATGGAACCTTAGCTGTACTGCCCAGATGTGATCCTGGGTGAAAAGGAACCAGCACACGCCTGGAGAGTGCAGAAGCAGCAGGGTAGGCTGGCTGCTGGCTGAGGGCATTTATATAGGAGGGTGGAGTCCTTGGGTTCAGTTTCTAAGCCAGAGGGAGAACTGAAAAAAGCTGAAACCAAAGGCACCATTCCTCATATCCCAGGACTGGAATTAGTGATTACACCAATAATAAGATACAAAAATAAATAAATAAACAAACAAATAAATAAATAAAAATTAAAAAATAAAAGAGCAGGCAAAGGAGAAAGAACCTAATCATAAAACATTACTATGGTTCATCTCCAGAAGAAGACAATGAAGTAAAAAAAAAAAAAAAAATCTTTCCTACTCCAGAGTAACACTGAATGGTTATCTGCCCAAAAAGAATTCATAGAACTCAAAAAAGACTTTAAAAATCAAATGAGAGAGATTGAGGGAAAATTAGAATTAAAAAAAATAATAATTATCGAACTTCCTGAAAATTATGATGAAAAAAAAGATCCTAGACACTATTTTCCAGGAAATCATCAAAGAGAACTGCCCAGATGTTACAGAAACAGAGGGTAAAATAGAAATTGAAAGAATTCATCGGTCACTACTGAAAGAGATCCCAAAATCAAAACTCCAAGAAATATTGTGGCTAAATTCCAGAACTATCAGACGAAGGAAAAAATACTACAAGGAGGAAAAAAAAAAAAATTCAAATACCAAGGAGCCACAATAAGGATCACTCGGGATCTAGCAGCATCCACATTAAAGGATCAAAGGCCTGGAATCTGATATTCTGAAGGGCTAGGGAACTTGGTATGCAGCCAAGAATATTACCCAGCCAAAATGAGCATTTTTTTTCCAGGGAAGAAGATTGACATTCAATGAAATAGGTGAATTTCATCTATTTCTGACAAAAAAAAAAAAAACTGGAATTAAACAAAAAGTTTGATCTCCAAATATAGGATTTAAGAGAAACATAAAAAGAAATCTCGGGAACTTCATTTCTGTTATGAATATTCATAAAGAACACATGTATAATTTGATTTTACAGTTATAATATAAAAAAGAAACTAGAGGTGGAAAGGAAATTATACCAGAAAAAGGGTAAAGTGGGAATACTACATCTCATGAAGAAGCAAAAGAAACCTATTATACCTGAGGGAAAGAACAGAGGAGGATGAACATAGTGTGTATCTTGCTGCCATCAGAATTGGCTTAAAGAGAAAAATATTAGACATATTCCATTTACAGTGAAACTTCTCCCACCTCATTGAAAAGTGGGAGGGGAAAAGTGAAAAGGAAAGGAATAAGCTAAGCAGAAGGGAATACAGAAACTGTGAGGAAAAGGAGTAAGATAGGGGGAGGAACACATAGGTGGGTGGAGGGATACTAAAGAGGGCTATGAAAAGCAAGTGGTGCTCACAAGTTTAATACTGGGGAGGGGGGTAAGGGGAAGGAAAGGAGAAAAGCATAAGCAGGGGTTAACAAAATGGCAAGTAATACAGAATTGGCAATTTTTAACCATAAATGTGAATAGGGTAAACTCCCCCATAAAGAGGAAACAGTTAGCAGACTGGATTAAAAGTCAGAATCCTATAATATGTTGTTTACAAGAAACACACCTGAAGCAGGGAGATACATGCAGAGTAAAGGTAAAAGGTTGGAGCAAAATCTACTACGCTTCAGGTGAAGTCAAAAAAGCAGGAGTAACCATCCTGATCTCAATCAAGCAAAAGCAAAAATTGATCTAATTAAAAGAGATAAGGAAGGGCACTATATCTTGCTAAAGGGTAGCAATAAGGAAGCAATATCAATATTAAACATATCTGTACCAAGTGATTTAGCATCTAATTTCCTAAAGGAGAAGTTAAGAGAGCTGCAAGAAGAAATAGCAAAACTATAATAGTGAGAGATTTCAACCTTGCTCTCTCAGAATTAGATAAATCAAACCACAAAATAAATAAGAAAGAAGTCAAAGAGGTAAATAGAATACTAGAAAAGTTAGGTATGATAAATCCTTGGAGAAAACTAAATGGAGACAAAAAGGAATATACACTTTCTTCTTAGCAGTTCATAGAACCGATGCAAAAACTAACTATATATTAGGACATAAAAACCTCAAACTCAAATGCAGTAAGGCAGAAATAGTAAATGCTTCCTTTTCAGACCACGATGCAATGAAAATTACATTTAATAAAAAGTCAGGAGAAAACAGACCAAAAAATAATTGGAAACTAAATAATCTCTTCCTAAAGAAAGATTGGGTGAATTATAGATATAATTAATAATTTCACCCATGAAAATGACAATAATGAGATGTCTTATCAAAATGTATGGGATGCAGGGGAAATTTTATATATCTAGAGGCCTACTTGCATAAAACAGAGAAAGAGAAGGTCAATGAATTGGGCTTGCAACTAAAAAAGCTAGAAAAGAAACAAATTAAAAACCCCCAAACACTAAACTTGAAATTCTAAAAATAAAGGTAAAGATTAATAAAATTGAAAGTTAAAAAAAACACTATTGAATTAATAAATAAAACTAAGAGTTGGTTTTATGAAAAAACCAACAAAACAGATAAAACCCTTAGTGAATTTGATTTAAAAAAGGAAAGAGAAAAATCAAATTGTTAAGTCTTAAAAATGAAAAGGGAGAACTCACCCTAATGAAGAGGAAATCAGAACAATAATAAGGAGTTACTCTGCCCAACTTTATGCCAATAAATTCGATAACTTAAATGAAATGGAAGAATACCTTCAAAAATATAGTTTGCCCAGATTAACAGAAGAAGAAGTAAATAGACTAAACAATCCCATTTTAGAAAAAGAAATATAACAAGCTATTAATCAACTCCCTAAGAAAAAATCCCCAGGACCAGATGGATTTATATGTGAATTCTACCAAACATTTAAAGAACAATTAACTCCAATGCTATATAAACTATCTGAAAAAATGATACAGACATGGTATTTATACCTAAACCAGGTAGGTTGAAAACAGAAAGAAAATTATAGACCAATCTCCCTAATGAATATTGATGCAAAAATCTTAACTAAAATATTAGCAAAAAGATTACAGAAAATCATCCTCAGGATAATACACCATGACTAAGTAGGCTATATACCAGGAATGCAGGGCTGGTTCAATATTAGGAAAACTTTCAGCATAATTGACTGCATCAATAACCAAATTAACAAAAACCATATGATCATCTCAGTAGATGCAGAAAAAGCATTTGATAAAATCCAACATCCATTCCTAATGAAAACACTTGAGAGTATAGGAATAAATGGACTTTTCCTTAAAATAGGCAGGAGCATCTATTTAAAATCATCAGTAAGCATCATATACAATGGGGGAAAACTGGAACCATTCCCAGTAAGATCAGGAGTGAAACAAGGTTGCCCACTATCACCATTATTATCAGATATTGTATTAGAAATGCTAGCTTCAGCAATAAGAGTTGAGAAAAAGATTAAAGGAATTATCACTCTTTGCAGAAGATATAATGGTATACTTAGAGAACCCCAGAGATTCTATTTTTTAAAAATCAAAGAAAAACAAGATTATGAAAAGAAAATCTACCAACTAGAAAGAGATCCAGAATCTTAAGAACTATAAGGAAGGAGAAACCAAAAAAGTTATGAGACCAAAAAATAATATATATAAAGAATGAAAAAATAAAAGAGAACATGAAACATATCAAGAAGAAAAAACATTAGAATAATTAGACTACCTGAACGATCAAAAAATGAAATAAAATTGTCCTGAAATGTTGGAACAAGAGAGAAAGTAGACATAGGAAAAAAAAATCACTAATCACTACCTGAAAGAGATCCTGCAAGGAAAATCTACAAGAACATCATAGCCAAATTTCAAAATGAGATCAAGGAGAAAGTATTACAAACAACAAGAAAAAAATCAACTATGGTGAAGCCACAACTAAAATCACAAAAGTCCTAATAGTGGCTACATTAAAAATCTGCAAGTCTTAGAATACTATATATTGAAGAGCAAAAAAACTAGGATTCTGGCTGGGAAAAGTCATGCAGCAAAGTCAAGTATAATCCTGAAAATAAAGAAAGTGTACACTCAATAAATTGTCAGACTTTCAGGATCTGAACTTAATAGAAAATTTGACATACTATCCAAGGTAAACATCAAAAGACTAATTTCAAGAGATTCAGTTTTTATATGTGGAAATGTAAACCCTATATCTAAAATTCTTATTAGTAAAAGGTTAGTTTGAAAGAAAGGTTGAGGTAAAACTGAGTGTGATGTTTTTTAGGAAAAAGTAAAAAGAGTAATTATCTTATACAAATGAGATGTGAAAGCCAAATACAAACACAGAATTAGGTAGGGAAGAAGGACTGATAGGTTCTGGAATCCTACTCACATCAGGAATGAGTTAAAGAGAGAACAACACACATATACCTCAGAAGGATATAAAAGTCTTCTAAACATATAAAGAAATGAGGAGAGAATAGGAAGAGAGGGGTAGATTAATGAGAATGGTTTAAAAAGGGAGAGAAAGAATAAGGGGAAAGAATAGGAGAGAAGTCTGTGGGGAAATAAAAAAGGGGTATAGTGGGTTAAGAAACAGCAAGGTAAGGAAGCAAATAAAAATAAAGCAGAGGAATCAGCAGGTATAGGAAATAAATATAATAAAAATGATGAGGAATAAAATCCATTAGGAAAAAAAAAAGCAAGGAGGATAATCATTGATCTCAAAATTAAAGCTAAAATACATTTAATCAAAAGAGAAAAATGGGAAAACTATACTATATATCAATTCTATTCATCAATATTGTTTTAGATTATTTAAAATAATTAGATAGTATAATGTTGGAATATTGCCATGGTGTAAAAACGATGACTTGGTAGATTCAGAAAACTATGGAAATCCATGGACTTAGGAAAGATGCCATCCATCTTTAGAGAAAAAGAGGGCAAAACTAGTACATCTTTGCATAGATGTATATGTGTATGATTAAAAATATGTGTGTATGTGTTCACACACACACAGGCACCTCTCCTCTTGTAATTTCTTGGAGGAAAAGGAAAAAAAAAGAATAATATAAAAAGAGCGCAGTAGAAAACAAAAGAAAACCTATAAGAAAGCAAAGCTGGACAGCTCTGAACACAACGTGTAGTTTTTATTATATAGGCTTTCCTGAAATGGAAATTTGTTTCATATTTTGAATACTTTCATATTCTACTATATGCAAGGCAATTTTTTCTTTTTCTGTTTTTTCTTTTCCCATTTTGTATTTGTTTTAAATAAATATTTTAAAAATCAACCCCCAAAAATCATGAATTGTACTTTTTTTTAATCAAAAAAGAACACCAAGGAAACAACCACGTCATTGGCCAATACATCTAGTTTCTTATCCCCCTAAAATCTCTATGAGAATAGTCCGTACATTTATCTGAGCAATCAGTGATTTAAAAAAAAAAAAAAGGCAGGAGAGAACTTTCTCAGTGAACCTATCGAGTAGATCATGTCTTCAAAGTCAGAAAAAAGAGTGCTTTTTACAAAAATTAAATTCCCACTAAAGATATTCTGTTGATTTTTTAAATTTAAATTTAAAATAATTTCCTGAACTTTTTAGTTTCTCTTTATAATATATGATCTATCTTAAATGCAGACTAGAACATATGAATAAGATTTTAATGCCAAAATCTAACAAGAACCAAAGTTAGATTATCAGTGCAATTCATCTATGATTTTACTTTACATCAATCTTAGCAAAGAATGCATTAAATGGATTTTTTAAAAAATTTAACCATGATATTAAAATAATCACTTTTTGTAAATAATAACAAAAGCCAAGGAGAACAAAAACATTTAAAGAATTCAGCAAAGTTGCAGGACATAAAAGAAAAACATAAAATTAATTGTATTCCTATGCAGAGTTTATCCAAAGTTTTCTTGAAGTTTTAAGCTTTTAAGTTTTAAGTTTTTTAAAAATCCCTAAGATTTTTGGAACACTTTATATACAAATAACAAATCGTTCACATACTAACTACTTGTAATTTGGTTTTAATCATTTAACTCTTTAAGTCTCAATCTCCCTATTTGTGCAGTAGAAATGAAACCACTTACCCAAGTAAACCTAATATTGTGAGGAAAGTACTTTGATAAGTACAAAGCACTAGACACCATTCATTATTGAAACAGCACAACAGTTAAATTTTGGGGAATGGGAATCAGTGAAAAATAATTATTAACTGTAATTTACTTTATAGCCAACTTGAAGGGAGAACCACATCTATTTTATTAAGCAATTAAGTCATGTACACTCATCTCTGGATAGTATTTTTCTTAATTCAAGACAAATCCAAGTGTCTGAACAAATTAAGATAACTGACCTGTCTAGTGATCCAGAGAGTAGTCTTTGTCCAGAGCTGCTTAGACATAAGCACGTGACAGTTTTATGATGATTTCTCAGAGAAACTAGTAATTGTCCTCCTTTTAGAATGTCCCAGACCTTAACATAGCGACCACCTAGGAATCAAATATATGTTAATATGAAATACAAAAGTGTTTTAGAAACACAAATCACTCATACTGTTATTATCCAAGGAAGTACTGTTCTTGACCTTCAATTTCAAAGCCCATTTGTTACTCAAATTATTTGAAACTTGTTATGAAAACCATAAACTTAAGAAAAATACATTACATAAGACCTATTTGTGTTGATAAAAACTGTATACTTTTATGACAATTGTGAAATATTAACTTAAGCAAAACATACCTTATCAGAATTATGACCACAGGAGACCCAGACTACACATGGATCTCTTTTCTCAGTAAGCAAGCAACCTGAAGCCTTTTCTAGAATCTTAATTTCAAGCACTTGTTGCACAGAAGCACAACAAAAAGAAGAGAGGGAAAAAATTCAGGGATATCTATTTTTTAGGAGGACATGGGAAGAACCCTGAATATTTGATATAACCAAAAAATACTGGAAATCTGAACATTACGAAAGTGTCATAACTACTATTTTGGGCTTCCATTTTTCTCACTTGTAAAAATGAGAGGGTATTCTATATCAGGCAATCTCTAAAGTGCTTCCAGTTTTTTCTAAATACCATAATCCTAAACATTCATCCTCAGTTTTCTCATCTGTAAAACAGGAACAATTTACTTGCACTTCCTATTTAATTAGATCATTGTGAAGCCACATTAAATCTAAAAGCTCCATATACATGTGAATTATTGAGCATTAGGTTGGCTTAGCATTAAGCTTTAGGTTGTAAATTTTGAAAAGTTCGGCTAGATTAACTAAAGACAACGAGTAAACAAAACTCTTCTCAGACTCCATACAGAACATCCAAGTCTCAGAAGCTTGGATTTCTTCAGTTTTCCTGGCTCTGCTAAACCATCAAGTTCCTTCTTGGTGATCAAGCTGGAGATCGCCAATCTTTTTGTTCTGACCAAAAATCTGCTGCAATCCCTCTGAACTGGAGAGATACCAAAGCACTGAGATAGTATGGCTGCTGAGGCACTATTTCTTCTTTAAAATAACTGCCGTAAGAAATTTTAGGTGTAAAAAAATCAGATATTTAATTCAAAATATAAGGTCAAGAATAACCCTTTTTTAGGTAATAACAATTAGGCTAATTTCTATTTAACATCTATTCAATTACCCCTATTCTTTCAACAACTTGAGATATTCAGATAACCAATGAAGTTATGCAAATTATTCAAAAGAAACAAGGAAATGCTATCTGTTATATGATCATCTACAATTCAAAAAGGAAATACAAAATAGACAATGAGAGTCAATATAGTATCTCTTTAAAAAAAAATTGAATATGGATACCTGCAGATACTAGAAGACCTCCAGATGGGAAGAGCAGTACACTCTCCACAGGCTGTCCATGCTCCACAGTCAGCACACTTTTCTTCACTCGGGCATCAAACATTTTCACAGTATGGTCATATGAACCTAAAACATCAGTTTAAGCTTTTATGGATTTGGTTGCCTTTTTTTTTTCTTTTTAAGTTTATTTATTTGATTTTAGTGCACACTGCTTTATGAATCATGTTGGGAGAGAAAAATCAGAGCAAAAGAGAAAAAGCATGGGAGAGATTTTAAAATAAATAGTAGCAAATTCAGCATGTGTTGTTTTACATTTAATCTCCTTAGTTCTTTTTCTAGATGCAGATGGCATTTTCTGTCCAAAGACTATTGGGATTGCCTTGGATCACGGAACTATTGGGAAAAACCAAGTCTTTCATAGTTGATGATCACATATTTTTGCTGTTATTGTGTAAATATATTCCTGGTTCTGCTTGTTTCATTCAGCATCAGTTCATATAAATCTTTCCAGATCTTTCTAAAATCAGCTTGTTCATCATTTTTTACAGAACAATATTACATTACCTTCACATACTACAACTTGTTTAGCTGCCCCCCAACTGATGAGCATCTACTCCTTTTCCAATTCTTTGCCACCACAAAAAGAGCTGCTACAAACATTTTTGTACATGTGGATTGTTTTCCCTCCTTTATGATTTTCATGGGATACAGACACAGTAGTGGTATTGCCAGCTCATAGAGTATGCTGAGTTTTATAACCCTTTGGGCATAATTTCAGATTGCTCTCCAGAATGGTTAGATCATTTCACAATTCTACCCACAATGCACGAGTATCCCAGTTTTCCCACATCCCCTCCAACATTTACCATTATTTTCTTCTGTCATCTTAGCCAGTCTGAGAGATGTGAGATGGTATCTCAGAGTAGTTTTAATTTTTATTTCTCTAATCAATAATGATTTATACCATTTTCTCATATGACTATAGATGGCTTTAATTTAATTACCTGAAGATTGTTCCTATCCTTTGATCATTTATCAATTGGGGAATGACTTGTATTCTTATAAATTTGACACAGTTCTTTATATATTTTAGAAGTAAGGACTTTATCAGAAATACTGACTGTAAAATTTTTTTCCCAGCTTTGTACTTTCCTTTTACTCTTGTTTCTGTTGATTTTGTTTATGCAAAAACTTTTTAGTTTAATGTAATCAAAGTTGTCCATTTTACTTTCATAATATTCTCTAGTTCCTTCTTTTGGTCATAAATTCCTCCCTTCTCCAAAGATCTGATAGATAAATTATTCTTTGTTCTCCTAATTTGTTTATAGTATAATCCTTTGTATCCAAATCATTTATCCATTTTGATCTTATTTTGAGACGGTGTGTGAAATGTAGGTCTATCACTGATACATTGTTGGTGAAATTGTGAATATATCCAGCCATTCTGGAGAGCGATTTGGAACTATGCTCAAAAAGTTATCAAACTGTGCATACCCTTTGATCCAGCCGTGTTACTACTGGACTTATATCCCAAAGAGATCTTAAAGAAGGAAAAGGGACCTGATATGCAAAAAATGTTTGTGACAGCCTTCTCTGTAGTGGCCAAAAATTGGAAACTTAGTGGATGCCCCAAAACTGGAGAATGGTTGAATTATAGTATATGAATGTTATGGAATATTATTGTTCTGTAAGAAATGACCAGCAGGATAATTTCAGAAAGGTCTAGAGAGACTTACATGAACTGATGATGAGTGAAATAAACAGGACCAGGAGATCATTATATACTTCAACAACAATACTATATGATGATCAATTCTGATGCACATGGCTCTTTTCAACAATAAGATGAACACATTAGTTGCATTTGTTCAATAATGAATAGAACCAGCTAAAGAACTCTGGGAAACCACTACATAGCATTTCCAAACCCTCTGTTTTTGTCTCCTTGCATTTTTTATTTCCTTCACAGGTTAACTGTACATTATTTCAAAGTTCGATTCTTCTTGTGCAGCAAAATAACTGTATGGATATGTATACATATATTGTATTTAACATACACTTTAACATATTTAACATGTATTGGTCTATCTGCCATTTGGGGAAGAGGGGAGGGAAGGAGGGGAAAAATTGGAACAAAAGGTTTTGCAATTGTCGATGCTGAAAAATTACCCATGCATATATCTTGTAAATAAAAAGCTATAATAATAAAAAATAAATAAATAAAATATAGGTCTATGCAGAGTTTCTGACATATTGTTTTCCCAGCAATTTTTATCAAATTTGAGTTCTTATTCTAGAAGATAGAG
Source organism: Antechinus flavipes (assembly GCF_016432865.1). NCBI lineage: Eukaryota > Metazoa > Chordata > Mammalia > Dasyuromorphia > Dasyuridae > Antechinus > Antechinus flavipes. Next base: position 162,486,215 of record NC_067398.1, read on the forward strand.
TTTGGGGTTTTCTCAAATACTAGATTGCTATATGCCTTGATTACTGTGTTGTGTGTATTTAATCATGTGTATCCACTGATCCACCACTCTTAGTACCAAATGGTTTTGATGACTACTGCTTTATAATATAGTTTTGGGTTTGGTACTGCTAAGCCATCATCCTTTGTATTTTTTTTTTCGTTAATTCCCTTGATATCCTTGACCTTTTAGTACTTCCAGATGAATCTTGTTATTATTTTTTCTAATTCCATAAAAATGTTTTGGCAGTTTAATGGCATGGCACTGAATGAGGAGGCCAATTTAGGCTGAATTATATTAGCTCAGCCTAGCCATGAACAATTGATATTTTTTCCAATTGTTTAGATCTGACTTTATGTGTGAGAAATGTTTTGTAATTGTAAGGAGGTTTGCTGCCCACGTGTCCCTGAGCCCAGTTCCTCACCCACTGAGTCTTCCCCTCCTCATCTATCCAGTAAGAGCTACAGGAGATAATTCTGCCTGTTATCTCCAACTTTCAAATTCTCAGGCTCAACATATATGCATGTTACAAATTTTCTATTGCTCCTGCCTTCAAAGTCCATGTCAATTTGCTAAAGAACTACAGATGATTAGAGGCAGCCACAAAAATGTAACTCTTTTGACACTTAACTAATATGGAAACCACACAGCCTGATAAATTTAAATGAACCTACCCAAGTTACAGCATTAGAGCACACATCCCTCCTTTCTATTAAAGATTAATAAACTACAAAAATCAAAAATAACATGAAGAATCCTTGGCTATCCCTCCACATCATGTTTAACAGCAACATATTATGGGAAGAGAGTTATTTATTAGGAGCTAATATCTCATAACAAAATATATAAATTAAAAAATGAATAAAATTAGACTTGTTATGACACTGATTTACTTTAGCAAGAGACAGAAAAGGCAAATTTGAGAATTTTTAAGGCAGTATGTACACACACAAACTCACACACAAACACTCTCTCTCTCTCTCTCTCTCTCTCTCTCCATCTTATCTTTATAGGCTTACTATAGACCTTCAGCCACATGGCACCTCAGTGGCCCTTTATCTATAAATCTCCTCGATTTACAGATTAAGAAATTAAAGTCCAAAGAAGTCCTTTGTACCACACTGGTTCCAAAACAATTAATATGATGGCAGGTAGGAGAGTAGAACAAAGAATAACATACAAAAAGGAGAGGAAACAAAGCTAATTCTACATGAAATTGGAAAAATTGTCCCCTCCCCCAAATAGCAAAAAGTACACCATTGCCAAATCATTTACCTCAGAAAAATATTAAGTATACCTGTTACAAGGAGATCTGCATTGAGTTTGCTAGCACAACCACATCTCACATAATCTGTATGCTCACTGAAGGACAGAATTTCTGTGGCATTTGGGATGTCCCATAACTTAGTTGTATAATCATCTGCTCCAGAGAGAAGGCGGTATTTGTCAGCTGTAAAATCTACCATATGAACAGCTCTGAAAGACAATTAATGGTAAAGCATACAATTAAAACAGGAATTTTTATTTCTGGAACATTCTAACAAGGTCAATTTGCACTATCTACTAAAAATAACAAAAAGAGAGGAGATGACTGAAAGTGAGAAACCTGTAGGATCAAAAGAGAAATGAGCAAAAGCGAAGGCTGTTAAAATGCCTGTTTGCCCCAATTCAGTTTAGAGATTTTAAATTTCCACATTTGATTAGGTAGTCACAAGACAAGAGATTAATGAATCAATATCTGTAAACTGATAGTTTAACTCAATTCAACAAACTTAGAGAAACTGCTAGGAGCTTGTATACAAGGAAACAATACAGATTTATATTGCAAGAAATTTGCAAACTAAGAGGGAGGAAAGATATTTAATCATAAATAACATCATAAAAGAGAGCATAAAAAGCCAAGAAAGCACTGTAAAAAGTAAATACATCAAAAGTTAGAGCACTGTAGAAAATTTTGAAATTTTCAGTGGGTAGAAGTATGGATTTTTGGGACATTAATTATATACTTACATTTCCATAGGTAAAGGAAACATAGAATAATTAAAGTCTAGTATGCTGGGCTTGATGTCTAGCAAGACCTAAATCCAAGTTCTATAGCTGACATATTCTATGTGCCTCATATAACTCAAGACCAAATATATTTTAGAGAAAAGATGGATTGCCATCTACCTCCAGTGTGGAGGGAGCTTACAAAACAGAAAGAAATAACAGGTACTTCTGCATCTTTGAAAATTTCAACAGATCTAATAAAAAAAAAAAAAAAGGTATTTCGTGTCTTATTTAATATCTTCAATTAGGCTCTACTAAATTAATCTTAAATATGTTTCATTAGCAGTCAATCACCTATCTCAATTATTGTGTTAGCATCTTAACTGGTCGCAGCATTTTCCATATTGTAATTTATCCTTTGTGCCATTGCTAGAATAACTTTTTTTATATACAAGTATGGTCCAAAACACTTCACTTGCTCTCCCATTCTATCTAATGATAAAATTTACTCTTTTTTATTTAGCATTCAAAGCTCTTCCTAATTGGGTACTCATCCTCTCTTACTTTTCCTCTCTGCTTCAAGCTGAGCTATTTTTTGAACCTTTCTGATTCTATGAGATAAAATTCTGTGTTCCCAATGTCCACACTCTGTCTATAGATTCCTAGCTATTCCTGCAGTAAGCATGAACACGATCCTCTCCTGCAATTCTAGATCTTCATGGTAACTAATGACTTTTCCCTTTAGTCATAGAATTTTGCTTAAATCATCTGTGTTTTCATCTGATTTCTCTAACAGACTGACAACTCCATAAGAGAAGGGAACAGGTCCTTTCTGAACTCAGCATTAAACAATGGTTAGCATACTATCAACACAGTATATTCTTGTTGAATAAAAAGTAAAATATAAAAAAATACAAACAACAAAAGAGGAAAAACAATTGTCGGATCAGGGTGTTTCTAATAGAGATCCAATTAACTACTCCTCACTGGTTGCATTATCTATCTACTACTAAATAAACTATTGACTGAAAACCTCCTCAAAAGTCCAACCTACTCACAGGCTACCCTCAAAACATGGCAGTGGGGCTTTTACACAATACCTAAACCTGCAAGACAGTGCCCATCAATTTCTTTGAAGACAGATCAGAGAATTTTACTGAAAAAATCTACCAATGGAAGTTAGATGCAATTCTTACTTTGAATGACCATCAAATTGTCTAAGTGGTGCCCTTCCAGTCACATCAAAAAGTTGGACAACACCATCTTCACTGCCAGCAACAAGAAGCCTACCATCTTGTCGATAGGTGGCACAATATGCTGTGTCCTTAAAGCGGGAAAAGGTTTTTATTGGTTCTTGGGAATATCGGCCATAAATATGAACCTATCACAAATAATAAAGATACAGCAAGAATTTCATTAATTTTTTTCACCTCAAAGCACATGAATTAAAAGTTAAAGATAAATTATGTAACACCAGACTCAATAATGTCAAGTCTTACCCTTGAAGAAGCTGTAACAGCATAATTATAGGGAAGCTCTGGAGAAAAGTCTATTTTTGTTACTGCACCAAACTCCTTTATCTGAACAGGAGTCTAAATGAAAAACAATGTCATATTAGTTTACTTTTAGCATTAAGAATTAACTTCTATATATATTTCTTACAAACAATTTCTAAGAACTAAGGCTGATCAAAAACTAATTTTTTTTAAATCACAAATGTTTTTATGTTATAATGAAGAAAGGTAAAGAGACTATCATTTAATCACAAAGATAGGATTCTAGAAATTTCATTAAACAAGTAATAGAAAATATGCATAAATAAGAGCAGGCAATCAAATTATTAGCCTAATCTTCAAATCATTTGCTAAATTTAAGTTTTAGTTGTTTTCAAATTTTTAGATTATTTAGACCATTCTAATTTTGTACTGTTCAAATCAAAATTAAATCGTATAGTGAAAAAATTAATATAAATGAAAAATTACTTTCAATTAATTAACTCAGGTACTTACTTTATAGTTTTTCCAATACAATGTATCTTGAGTTATTTTCTCACCAAGTTTGGGAAATGTCTGAATAACAACAGGCTTATAACCTGCCATTATTCCCTACAGTTGAACTATTATCCTATAAAAAGGTTAATAATCCTTTAATATTTTTAATGTCTCCTCCTTGATTCTGAAAAACAGAAAATATAATTTTTATATATAGACACAAACACTCTCTTCCTCTCTCCCTTCCTCCCCCCCCCCAAAAAAAAATGTGTATCTTTCTGCTTTCAAAAAAAACCTTAGGGCAACTTACATAACGAAACAGTATAAAGTGAATCATTTGAGTGCTAAACTTAAGAAAGCAACCAAAGGTGGAATCATTATTTTATAATGCCTGAGTTCAGAAGGTTACAAATCCTCAAAATAAATTTGAGTTGTTTTCTGGCAGCTAAGGCAAAAAGAACAATGAGGCAGATTATTTTTTTTCTGTAAACAGGAAATATCTATATATTCATTTGTAAAGAAAGCATAAAATTTCAAATGAGATCTTATAAAATTTATAGAAATGCTGTTAATCTGAGCATTCTCCCATTGACTCTAAGAAGGAAAAGGGTATAAACGCTAAATCACATCTCAGTAAAGATTTTTTTCAAAAGACTGATATAAAGTGGTCCAGAAAATTTGTTTACTAATGATCTAACAATACAGATCAAGAACTGGGGTACCTAAATGGAAATACATTTTTAAAAGACTATTCAGCTATCTGTCCTGCTTTGGAGAGGCTCTGGTAGCATTTAATTTATGACCTAATCTTATAAAAACTGCTTGTATATGCAGTGCAATAAATTCTATAAAATTGATTCAACTGTCAGCAATTAAGATAACAGATAATCTACACAACAAAAGCAACATTCCATCTTCAAAGTTTTTGTTTCTATTTTACCCAATAATAACTCATTTCTCTGATGCCTGAAGCTTTACAAAGCACATTTTCTCAGTTGATCCTCACAACAACCTGTAGGTCTTTATATTTATCCCCAGCTTATAGATGAGGTAACTGGAACCAAAACTGATTTGCCCAAGATAAAAAAATAGTATTGAAGTAGAATATTTAAGTCACACAGTTTCCTCATTAAAATTAATATTAGGAAGACTCCTAAAATTTTGATTTTAAAAATAAGCCTCTAAAGAACTGAGAAATAAAAAGTAGAAGTAGAAAACTGGTTAGAGATGGGGTCTCTGATACATACTGACCATGGGATATTTAAGAAATTACACAACCTCTTAATTTAGTCTACAAACAATTCTCTAAAATGTAGACCAGTGATAGATTTGCATTAGTGAAGGAAGTTTCCTCAATGAGAACTTCTTATACTAAAGAATTACAGGTGTGACTTTAAAAACAAATCCAAAAAAGGCATCAAAAAGGTCATTCCAATTCAATCGAGGGATATTGTGGAAAATACTTTCTCTCTTCCAAGTTTACAAGAACAAGAATCATTAAATTAATTCCTGTATACTGCACCAACCACTGATTCCTTTCCTTTTTTATAAAGAGGCATTGTTTGAGCAAAAGTATGTTATGTAAAATCAAATGACAAAGATATAAACTCAAAAAGCACCAAAGCAGCCAATTTACCTTGTGAACAAACATCATTTACTTAATGAATCCCATTTTTCCCAATAAATGTAATGAGATTAAAATGAATCAATGAAATACTCGAATTACACAATTAATTTTAGAAAACGTGTTCACACATTAAAAAATTGAAGTTTACAATATTCATATGAGTTTAGAAAACCTAATGTTAATTTTGAAAAAAAGTAAATGAGCACTTAAAAAGACAAAATGCTTAGATCCTTTCTCCTCACATCTCTTCCAATGGGAACTGCAAGAAATTTGGTTCAGCACTGGAGAGGCTTAAAGTCCAAGAGGAAGTTTTCCATTATACAAAAAAGGCATCACATAACAGTGCAGCAGCCGGAAGTGGATGGAGCTTCATAAGTGTTTAAAAGTCCAGGTAAGAGGTTCTTCCCGGGATACGTGAACTCGGGGAAGAAATGATGGGGGAGGGAAGCTTGAGAGTATTTACACATATATACATACACAGGTTGAGGAAGTATGGTAAGAATTGTTTTCCTTTGTAATCCTATTCATTATGCATTAAAAACATGATTCTGAGGATACAAAAGTTGAAGTGCCCGAGCTCTAATTGATTACTTAAGCAAGCCTCCCAGATCGTCCACAGGCAGTGAATGCCAAGAACTAAAATTCAACCCATATCACGAACCGTGTCGCAGGAGCCCCGGCCCCAGATTGTGTCCCCTTGATCCACCCAGGGCCCTGTCATCCCACGAGGCATCCTGCCAGTGCGGATGATCCCGCAGAGAGAGAGGCCACCGGCCGCAGAGCGGGGAGCGAGGGGCAAGCACCCGATTTCCACTGGCCGCCTCTTCCCTTACCTCCTCCGGAGGTGGCGGCACTTCTGACCGCAGGGGGAGCTTCTCTGGGTCTTTCGGCGACCGCTCCCGCTGCTTCGGCTCCTGAGAACACCAGGCATCCGAACTAGATTTCAATCCATAAGATTCACGTGCAGCCGGGGCCCACGAGTCGTCAACTAGAGGCCGGGTCCTCTTCCGGGTCCGTCGCGCATGTATGCATCAGCCGCGACCCGGCGCTACCATCTGACGTAGGGGAAGGCGGGCCTAGGCACGAGGGGGAGGCGGGGCGGGCTGGGGAAGGATGGCAAGGGGAAGCTAGCGGAAGCTGGGACCTGCTTGTGGGCTTCCGCCTCCGAAGTCTTCCAAGTCAGTGGCCTCAGGCCAAGTCCAAGCTGCTTTAAAGAAGACGAGAAAGTGTCGGGTTGGTTCGGAAGGTAAGATGGAAAATCCGCTTTCTTAAGGTCGGGGGACGCGGGGAAGGAATAGGAAGTGACGCATCATCGACAACAATCTGGCCCAGCAGGCGGCGGCGGCGGCGGCGGCGGCGGCGGCGGGATGGGGTAGCAGGTGAAAGATAACGGGGCTAGCGGAGCAGGGTGGGGAAGGGAGCCTGAAAGGCAGGGCCTCTCCTAGTCTCCGGTCCATCCCGCGCGCCCCCCCCCCCCGAGTTATCCCTCTCGCCCCTGCCATTCCCTTTCCCCCCTCCAGCACTTCGACCATCCTCCTTCCCCACCTCGAGCCCCTGGCCCCTTTCTCCCTCCTCCTCACCCCTGCCTCCGACCATCCTCCCCACCTCGAATCCACTAGTGCCCATGCCACATCTCACTTCGCCCCCATCCAACTCTCGAATCCCCAACATCCTTCCGCTCTTCCCTTCTCCTTAAATACTTAATTTCTCTCGTTCTGCTTCAGGAGTCTTGGGCCTCCAGGTCCCAAGCAGAGGCAGTTCAGGACTAGGTTCCATCCCTTGATCCCCGTGCCTTATCCTCAAACAGCCCCTCCCCTCCCCCCCATTTTGCAGCACAGTTAGCCAAACTTAAGAGTCTGCTTTGTGTACTTTGTGATACCTGTGAGGATAGGAAATAGAAGGTAATAGAATACAGGCTGTAGTTAGCTTTGAAAGCTAGCCCAGTCTTCTCTTCAATCCTCTTACATCTTCTCCCTTCCAGTGACAAGAGTGTTTTCAATGATGCCCCCCATCCCTGGACCACTCTCCTTCCTCATCTCGCTTTTATCAAGTCCCAGCTAAAGTCTCCTTTGTGCAAAAAGCCATTTCCAGGCCTTTCCTCTGAGACTATCCCCAATTTGATTTCTTGTTTTTACATGGTTATTTGTAGGCATTTAATCAGTACAAGTTAGTTTGATTTCAGTTGTTAATTACGTGTGTAACTGACCTGGCACTTCATCTGACCAAACCACAGTTTCCCCATCCATAAGTTGCAGATAGTAATTTGTCTTACCTCCCTGAGAGAAATATATAAATATCAACAACTTGATACAGTAAGCAATATTAATCAGCATATAAGTATTTATAAAGTATATATATACAGTAAGTATATAGTTTGATACAGTAAACATAATTATTGGTACTACTAATACAGGTCATCATTCTTCTAGAGTACAGTATCTTAGGATCACAGATTTAGAACCTGAAAGAGTCTCAGAGACTATCTAATCTAATACTCTCATTTACAGATAAAAAAACTAAGTCAGAAAAGTTAAGGTATTTCCCTAAGGTAATACAAAGACTGGGAGAGCCATGATTTGAATGAAAGTCTATTGACTACAAATGAATGAATGAAACTTGCACCTAAAATCTCAGTAAATAAGTCAACAATTATTCATTATATATGCCTGTTATGCACCAGGCATGATGCTAAGTGCTGGAGATACAAAGAAAGGCAAAAAAAAAAAAGTCCTCAAGTTCTCAAGTAATTCACACTCTAATGGCTCTTGGAAAACTCATATTTTGCTGGATCTTCATTCAGATGATGCCTTCTAACTATATATGTCTACTGGATGCTATTCTAGGCACTCTTCTTGATTATCAGCTCCCATAGATTTAATTACTATGTTTATGCTGATAATTCTCACATTTGATTATCCAGGCCTAACCTTCAGTGTCACATCTCCAACTGGTTATCTAGAACTGGGTGTCTTGTAGATAACTTAAAATTAACATGTCCAAAACTGATTTCATGATCCTTCTCTCTAAGGCCTCCCCTCTTCTTAACTTCCCTATTTTTATTAGTATACCACCTCACTTTCTTTCACCCACCCTATCCAATCTTTTGCCAAGGCCTGTCCATATGCCACTTTCATAACATCTCTACATGTGACCTTTATTTTTCTAATTCTGCCACTCCCCTGATCCAGACCCTAAATCTTACCCCCTATCTCAATGGAGACATAAGAGAATAAAAGAATTCTTGCTGCCAAGCATTGACTTAGAAAACCACAAATTAACATTGTCTGTATTGTATTTTTATTTTGTTAAGCATTTCCTAGTTACATTTCAATCTAGTTCCCCAGAGTTCTGCAAACTTCTAGCCAGGGAATGAATTTGTCATCTCTGTTCTCTGAGAATCTTTCCTGATTCTCCTTATTTTGAGTATTTTCTTTGTTGGTTATCTTCAATTTTGTATATTTCTTGTTTGTATATAGTCTCCTTAATTAGATTGTTAATTACTTGAGAACTTGAGGACTTTTTTTTTTTTGCCTTTCTTTGCATTGCCAAAACTCAGCATCGTGCTTTGTGCATAATAGGCATATAATAAATTATAGTTGACTTGTTGATTTACAGAGGTTTTAGCTGCAAGTCAGATGGAAAGATCCATTAGACTTTAGAGTACAAGAGTAAAGAAAATGATAATGCATCATTTTTAATATCATTTCCACTGATAAAAAGCTTATAGTTTTCTGATAGTAAACTATTTAAAAGTACCAAAGACTTTGAGTGCAAGAACTTTCTTTTCTGGGTCTTTAGAAGAAGCAATTTCTGAGTAGCACTTCCACAGGGGCTGCTTCACAGAGTGATTGATAGCTGCAGGGATAAGGCTGAAAGCAGAACCATTGGGCTAAAGTGTGTGGCCACTCTTGGGAAGACGCCCAGGAGTGGCAACTAGTATTACTAATGGTAAGAAAGGCAGGCCCCTCTCTCACAGAGACTTCTCCCCTCAGGGATATCTTCTGTGCCAGAGAGAGAAAGAAGGTTATTGGAGGGCATTGCTATTCACAGAGCTCTTAGGTTCAAGTTCCTGGGCTATTTCCATCAGAGAGTAAGGAATGGTGGTGATTTGACTTGCCAAGCATGAGCTGAAGTGCAGGCATGGAAGGTGGCTTCTGTGAATATGTAGAGACAGGAAGAAAGCTCAGGAATGCTAGTAGTCCATGGCATGTAGGGTGGATAAAGGGGAGTACTGTGAAATGAGGCTAGAAAGATTGGGTGAAGCCAGATGTTACAAACCATACTTTGTAAAAATGCACACAGAGGAATTTGTATTTCATCCTCTAGACTTTAAGGAGCCTTTCAGTGGCTTTTAGCCACTTGGCTTTTTAGCTTGGGATTGACATAGGCAGATTTGTGTTTTATGAAAATTATTTTCAAAGCTTTATAGAGAATGGATTGAATTTAAGCAGGAAGACATATTACAATATGTCTTGTATTGACCAGATGAGAAGAAGTAAGGGCCAGATTTTGAGTGGTAGTTCTATCAATGGAGAGGATACAAGGTGAGAAGTGCCAGAGATCAAATCAGCAAGACTCAAAATTTGATCATACTTGGAGCATGAGAGAGAGGGAAGAATCAAGGATGATTCCAAGATTCAGAGGATATTAGTTTCTTCAACAGAAAAAGGAAAGTCTGAAAAGGGAACATACTTAACGGGAAAGAAAATGAGCTTTCTTTGGTGCTTAAAAATGACAATGAGATTTCCAGATAAAGAAACAGCAGGCAGTGCTGGGAGACAGCAGTTCCAGAACTGCATTTTGTATGGCTAAGTATATTATTATTACTTGTCATTTATATTATTATATATTATTTGAACGTAATGTATTGAGAGAGAGAGAGAGAGATTTTAGAGGCTTTCATGTAGAAATGCTCATTGACTATGAAGTGATGTGATAAGATCACCAAGGGAGAAGGTATAGAGAAAGAAAAAGATTGTAAAGATTGGAGCCTTGGGGGACACCTTCATTTAGTGGACAATGGATGTTAATTCAGGAAAGGAGACTGAGGACAAATCAGAGAGACAGTCAAGATACAGCAAGGATGTTGAGGTAGAAGCAACAGATAGAACAATCAGGATAAAGACCAAGAAAACACCATTGGATTTAGCGGTTAAGAATCCTTTGGTTATCTTTGAGTGAAATGTTTCAAAAGAGTGATGAAGTAACTAGCCACGTGGCAAGATGATTGGGAAAGAGTAACCATAGGTTTTCCAGCATGCCCTCTGATTGCTACACCTGTGCATGCCACTGAATTTATCTGATCAACTATTCATATGTAGTAAACTTACAGAATTTTAGAACTGGAAGGCCCTCGAGATGAGAGAGATAGCATAGTGTATGTAATAGAAAGCCTCAGATTTAGGGTTAGGTGGCGTCTGAGTTCCCGATCCTGAAGTCTGGTCCCCCATTGAGTCTCAATCTCTTCCACTACAGACTGAAGTCAGTACCTCGTAGTGATATTATGAAGATCAAATGAGAGGGGAAAGAGAGTTTTGCAGACTTTAAGTACTCTGTATTTCAGTTGATGTTTTTATTAATTAATCTTTCATTTTACAGATGAAGGAAAAGAAGCTCAAAAAGATTAAATGTCTTCCTTTAAATCAGAGATAGTGACCAAGGTAGATCTAGAACCTAGATCTTTTAGCCAGCCACTATCTATTGTGTACAAATATAAACTAGCACTGTACTAGATGTTATATGAGACAGGCCTTGCCCACAAGGCTTACAATATTTGTAGGATGTGAGGTGTGTCTTTAGTGGTATCCTATCAGTTTTCTTCATTGGAATCATTAGTTTCATTTCTTCATTTGCCATTCTATTTATTTTTTCTAAAAGCATGCTAGGCCTGTTCCCTCTTTTTTTCTCCTTTACAATCAATACTTTTTAGAGTTTTAACATTTACTACATCATAACATTCTTCTCTTTTAAAATTTGTAGCAGGATTTGTCTGTACTAAACTATGAAAATTAAGCAAGATAATTTTTTTAACCTTTGCTTCTCATAAGAAATTTTATCTTACTTTTGTTGGACTATTTTATATAATTTTAGTTACAGTAAAACATTTCAGTTGATCATACATTAAAGTCCAGGAGGAATAATATTTTAATGCAAACCAAAGAAAAAAATTAAAATAATTTAAAGTATTTATTTGTAGAATACACACTTTGAATACTGATATTTATTAATGAAAGGTAATGAATTATCTTGATCTTTCTTTGCAAACAATCTTTTTTTCTGAAACTTGTTCCAAATCATGTTTCTTAACTCTTTCTCTAAAGATTCAGATCTTTAGCAGCTGTACTTATTCCTAATGTTACAGTAATGTTGACTTGTGCAGAGATAGGAACCTAGTTATGCTTAGACAGTTTTATTGCTGATAGAAACTAGCCACTGCTCAAGTTCTTACATTATAAGCATTAGTGGTTGTTTCGCCTTTTGACAAGAATTTAAGCCATTTGGAGTCAGTGAACATTGGTTAGAAATTAATTTTTATATGTATCTAATAATAAATTTGAGTATAAAACAAGTAAATTAGTACTATTTTCTTTAATGATCAAATTGAAATAATGCTACTTGTTTAATTGTGTTGTATTCCAGAAATAAGAAATTTCAGGTCAGAGATTAAATAAATTATATTTTTGTTATTTGGCCACTTTGTATACTATTTGGCAGTAGTCTTACATATCTATATAGTACATTCAGAGTTTAGTTTTTTGTTAAAGTTGTTCATATTCTACATACTTCAGATATTCATATTTATGTGCTTAATATTTGTTGAATTGAACAAGCTCACCTTAACTGTTAAAATGTTATTTTTCTTTATAATTGCAGATTTTTCTAATACACAGACCTTGAGAATAATCTAATCTTGAAATTGAACCAAGTAGAAACCATGAAGAAACATTTTAAGTATTTCTATTAAAATTAAAATCATGGCCTCATCAGCAAATCTAGATGTGGGAGCCCAACTGATTGTGGAAGAATACAGCAACAGCTATAGTTTAACTGATATGACAGATGTTAAAGCGGAGCACCCATTGGATTCAAATCCTGAAGAAGGCCCAGCCCAGAGTGTTGCAATGGGGATGAAATTTATTTTGCCTAATAGATTTGATATGAACGTGTGCTCTAGATTTGTCAAATCTTTAAATGAAGAGGATAGTAAAAATATTCAGGATCAAGTTAACTCCGACCTCGAGGTGGCATCTGTCCTATTTAAAGGTTGAAATTTATGGTATAAGTTATTGCATTTGTTTTGTCTTTCCATTCCCATTGTAAAATTTGTTTTACGTACTACACACATACATATATACACTATCTATATGTATGTGTATACATATTTATTTATGTGTAAGTGTACATATATGTAAATGTGTGCAAACACATGCACATATATGTTATACACATGGTTGTGTAATTAGGAAGGTCCTGGGACATCTCTTAACATTATTTTCTTTTCTAGTACTATTCTGAAAACAATGTTAAATTCTTTAGGTCAGATATAATATAAAAGAATATATATGAATGGGGAGATGAGGTATATACAATTTGCAGGGAAATACTCTAATACACCCTAGACTGCAAGTATTTAATTTGTATTGAGTTAAGAGTGCTGTGTAACCTGCTTGAATAATACAAATCTACTTTTCCATTGATCATTTGGTACTATTTAAAAATATAAAAATTAGGTAATTAGTCTTGCTAGTCATGAGCAACATCATTTAGAGCTTCTGTGAATGTGGGGGGGCAGCGGAAATGTTGTGTGTGGGGGTCAGATGACTGTGGGTATATATTTCTACTCAATCACTTTCTATTTAATCAAAGACTGTAACCAAATAGATTTGTATATATAATTTATATATACTTATACATATAATTTAAATATTTCATAATTTCCCAAGAAAGAAATTGTCACTCCAGTCACATATTATATTGTAGTACATTCAGAGTTTAGTACTCTGAATGTTATAGCATATTGTTTTATCTATTGCTAAGATATGGGTAGTTAATCTAATGCAGTGAATTATTTAGTAATATTCAGAATATGGGGAAATCATCTGTGAATCTGGCAAGGCTTTTTCATTATTATTTTTTTAAAGGCAAGATAACTGCTAAAAATTAAAATAGAATTTTGACTTGCCTTCCAACTTCATGTCAAGAGATGTTTGAAAATAACTCATAGCTTAGGTAATGGATAGAAGGCCAGCCTCAGAATCAAAAACATACCCTAATTCAAGTACCAACTCTGAAAGAAACTTCCCTGGGGAAGTCACTCAACTTCTCAGTGCTCCAGGCAACTAAGACCTACAGCTTAATAAGTGTTTTTAATTCATCTGATTTGTTTTGAATGATCCATTTTTTCCTCCATCTTCTTCCTCCTCCAAAAAAAAAAAGGCTCTGTTAAAGAACAAGTTACTGGTAGGAAAATGAAGAATTTTAAATATACATACATATGTGTATATATTTGTGTATATAATCATGTATACACAAATAAATATTGTTTATAGTAATATATTGATTCACTAGTAAAGCAGTTTCATAAATTTAACTGAAATAGTATCAAAATACTTTTATGTATTCTATTTTATTAAATATTTGTTTAGTCATTTAATTTAAATTAGTCAAAATCCATTTTTGTGATTTTTTTCAGTTAGGGAAAAATTGATATCAGAACAATAAACACTTTTTTTAAGTCTTCAGAGTTATTGACTGGGATTCAAACAAAGCCATTCAAATATACATCCATTTTTTTTAAGTCAGTAATTTTATATATGTGTCTGTATATGTTTTATGTATATATGTGCATATATAATTTTGTGTGTGTGTATATATATGTATATTTATACATATATGTATGCATATGTCTAAGTATATAAGTGATTCCCTTTGGGGATGAATTAGGGTTGTTTGGGTTGATTTCATCACTTTGAAAAACTTAACATGGAAATTCCTTTCAGCAATGCAGGTAAATAATTCATAGTCTTAGGTTACTTGGGGCACTGAAATTTAAGCAATTTGTATTTAGTCACATAGCAAGTATATGTCAGAGACAAGACTTAAGCCCAACTCCAGGAAAACCATCAGTTTTGCCTTTCACTATTCTCTTATTTAAAAGTTACAATTTGTGACCAATTAGGGGGAAAAAAAGGAAGAAAGAAAATTCATGAAATAATAGAAATTATTTAACTCTTTTGTAGTTAAATAATTCTATTTCTATGAAATTCTCATTGTGATTGACTGGAAAAATAAATATACATTTTGATCATAAAATGTATATAAAACAGAAAATCTAAATTGACTTGAAGTTTGGTTTTTTTTTTTAATCATTTAAGTAAGCAGGCTACTAGTATTATTGAATATCTATTGTTCCAAGTTTACTTCTGTTGAAAAAATTTTTTCATCTGTTTTAACCTATTTGATTTAGCTGAATGCAATATCCATACATCCCCTTCTCCTGGGATTCAAGTAAGACATGTCTACACTCCTTCAACAACTAAACATTTTTCACCCATAAAACAGTCAACTACTTTAACAAACAAACATAGAGGAAATGAGGTATCAACAACACCTCTGTTGGTGAATTGTAAGTATTTCTCAATGGCATGTTTACTTTTGTTAGTAAAGTAATTTAACAAAGTAATTTTGAAGTAATATCAGATATATTTGAACATGAAGTTGATAGTTTATTGGGGGAGGAGTAAGGAGGTGGTAACATAATCAGATCTGTTTTTTAGGAAGATCACTTTGGCATTTCTGTGGAGATGGACTGTGCTGGGGAGAAACATGTGGCAGGGAAACCAGGCAGCAAATTGTTGTAATAATGCACGTGGGAGGCCCTAATTCAGAGCCTGAACTCAGGTGATGACAGTCAGGAGAGAAAGGCACATATGTGAAAGATGATACAGAGCTTAAATTAATAGGATTGGATTGGGAGATGAGAGATAGTGAGGAGTTGAGAATGACACTCAGGATGTGAGCTGGGGGACTGGATAGTAGAGCCCTCAAGTAATAGAAGATTTTAGAAGGTAGGGAATATTTGAGGAGAAAGATCATTAGTTTGGGACATATTAAGTTTAAGATGTTTACAGGATGTCCTTGTTCAAGATGTCCAACCGGTAGTTACAAATGCAAACCAAAGGCTGGCAGAGAGGTGGACACTGGATAAATAGATTTAAGAATCATCAGCATAGATCTGATAATTGAATCCATGGAAGCTGATAATATAACATCATATCGGGGAAATCAAATGACGAAACCATATGGACTCTATACATAGCCACAAAGCAGCCACTTTGTCTTGTTACAGACCAATACCTTTAAATTGTGTCTTAATTCATCTTTGGATGTATTTTTCAATAATGCTATTTATTTGTTGTCAAAATAATCTTACATTGCAGACTAATGACTGTCTCTGTAGATAAACAGTATAGCAAATTTTTTAGATTGGGGAAATGGAGGGAAATTGCACAAATAAGCAATTTATATCTGAAAGAAAATATATTTGTCATGTACCCGTGACATATTTCATACTGTTGTTTCAGCCTTATCTGTTCACCAATTGGCTGCTCAGGGAGAAATGCTCTATTTGGCCACTCGTATTGAACAAGGTGAGATAACTAAGTAGTCTGTTTAATCATGTTATTCACTTAGAAGTAATTAATATTTGCAACTATGTACATTAGAGAGGTCCTTTCAGATAGGATTGGCTTTTACATGGTAAATTCCATTGACCCTATTAAAAACTCTAGATCTCAATCCATGACATGGATTTAGAGAAAAGACATTATGGACTTTAACTTTACTATTACATTCTATGTTGCTAGGCCACGAAAATGAAGGTGAAAATCAGTAGAGTTCTGCACAGCTAACAGATTAGGGGGTAAGCAGATTGGAGGGCGGGGTGGTGAATGGTGGCGGGGGGGACCTTCAAGCTGGGTTTCCAGTATACTGTCCTAAATTATTTACTATGCATTTGTATTGTATTCTTTTAGTAAATCACAAGAATGGGGGGGAAAATTAAATTATTTAACATGGAAGCTGTAATAAAATAGTCTCATTTAATGTCTATATTTTATAATCTGTCTAGGATTTAGTATTTAATTTATCAAGTGTCAGATATGAACAAAGTCAGTTGTACATTGGATGTATTTTAATAAATTGTTTTCAATATGATTTCATGGATCAAATTTGAGCTCAAAATAAAAATCCTCACACTTACATACTAAAATTACTCCTTTAGAATGTCAGGATTTATGTAACAAATAATATATATTACTTCAGTGGTACAAATGACAACCCATCTATATACTTTCTTATCTCCTGTGATCATTGTCCGTGTCCTCCAGTAAACCAAGATAACTGACATTTATGTAGTATCTTAAAACCTTATTAAGTACTTTATTATTATATTTAGTAAATCCTCCATAGAGTGTCTACACAAATCCATACCTTTTTCCAAGTCTTAACATTGCATGAGTACTAGGCCAAAGAGATTGTCTTTTTACTCCTTGAGCTTTATTATATGACCAGGTCACCACCTTTCCTTATCATCTGTTTTTCTAAATGATATCTTTTATATCATTTCTTGATTCAATCCATGAAACAAAGAATAAATAACAAAGCATAATTATTGTTAGACACTGAAATTATTTTTCCTTTAAACAGAAAACGTAATCAACCATACAGATGAAGAAGGATTTACTCCTCTAATGTGGGCTGCTGCTCATGGGCAAATAGCAGTAGTAGAGTTTTTGCTTCAGAACGTAAGGAAATTTTCACAAATTTATGTTAGTAACTTTCAGATTCAGTCATCAATATTATTCACTATGTATCTCAAACTGTGCTAAGGTCCTTGAGGTATGCAGGGGGAAAAAAACATCATCCTTGACCTCAGGGAACTTATAGTCTATTCAAGAAAATCACACTAAAATATATGAAAATAAAAAAAATCCTAGTATTTCACTGATTGAGCCACCTATATGAATAGCAGTCCTCTCTATAACAACACTGACAAGTGGTCATCCTACTTCTCCTTGAAGCTCTCCAGTAATGGAGAACTCACCTGCTCTTAAAGCAACCTATTCTACTTTTACTCTAGTTTTAGGAAATTTTTCTTGCCCCTCCTTAAAAAAAAAAATATAGCAAAAATGAAAGAAGGGAGAGTTTTATATGAGCTAGAAAAGGTTTCTTAGTAAAGGTGGGATGAGCACAATCTTGAAGGATAGGTAAGATTTAGAAGGGCAAATGGAAGGAGGAAGAAGTTTACAAAGAGAGAAAAAATGTAAATTTATAAGATTCTCTTATGAGTGCAAAAAGCACATATACTATAGTTAACTTCACTTAAAGTAAACTGAAGAAATTTATATTCTTGTTTGTCATCCTTTATAATTATTACTGATAATAAGTAATGATAATGATAACAATAAGGATTTTAAGTTTTGATAGAACTTAAAAAAATCACTTTCCCTTTTAATTTTTTTCTTTTAGGGTGCAGATCCACAGATTTTGGGGAAAGGACGAGAAAGTGCCCTGTCATTGGCCTGTAGTAAAGGATACACGGACATTGTCAAAATGCTGCTAGATTGTGGAGTGGATGTTAATGAATATGATTGGGTAGGTTGGGTAAGACAGGCTGTCACCTCTAACTTTCAAGTTGTGGGCATATTTTATAATTTGTATTTCACTCTCCTTTTCCTTTAAAGTTTTAAGGAATTATGTAAGTGATATTTATTAATGACAACAAAAATAATTGTAATATAAGATTTTATAAGTTATAGACTTATTTAATCTGAGAACCATTGCTGTTATCAAACATTGAAATTTGTCTTTGCAGATTAATTTTATTTCAGGTTTGGAGGATGGTTGAAAATAATTCAAATTATTTTAAATTGCTTTTTAGCTTCCTAATTCTTATCAATTCTTCTCACATCAGCAGTTTTTGTAAGATTTTTCTAGAGTGATATCAAATGACTCTATATTGACTTTTTTTTAATCTTTCTTTTTTTTTTTTCCAGAATGGGGGAACACCTTTACTTTATGCTGTGCATGGAAATCATGTGAAATGTGTAAAAATTCTACTAGGTAAGCCAAATAAAAATCGGAAATAGTGAGAAATTACCATGTATGACATTAACTTTCTTTTTCACTAATTATTGTTTAGAAAATGGAGCAGACCCAACTATTGAAACAGATTCTGGATATAATTCTATGGATTTATCTGTAGCTTTGGGCTATAGAGGTGGTAAGTATTTTAGAATTTCATCCTATTTAGCTAAACCATACAACTTTTCACTAAAAATCATTCCACCATTATTTATCATCCTGTATTCCAGAAGATTTTGTCAAAAACACCCTTCTTCTGGCATAAACTCTTGATCTGAATAAGTATGATTTATTGTTAATATATCTTTATAGAAAACTTAGGAAAAATATAAATATAAAGAAAATATAATCTCTATTCAATCTGGAAATCACTTTCTGTTCATGTTGCTCTTTTCCAGCTTAAGTTTTTTAGCAGATAAGATTATGTAAGTGCCTGCTTATTTAAAAGGCATTTTTAGCATTTCATTCACAAATTGTATTTACAAAATATTTTGTAATTTTGTTTTCATCCCTTTTAATACCTTTGTTAGAATGGGTACCTGAGTTTTGCAAAGGAAATAGATTATTATTTTGAATATAAATTGTTCTTTTCTTGAAAATCTAACCTATACAAAACCTATCACAATAGAAAGTTATATAAGTAAAAACCAAAAAACTTTTTCCTTTAAAACTTCTCATTTTAGGGATATGGTCTACAGAGCAATATTGTGGTAATAAATACACACACACACACACACACACACACACACAAAAACCCACTAGACTTTTTATGCCATATAGTGTTCGTTTCAAATGCCTGGTGTCCTTATCTACCAAGTTATATATACTTCAGACCTATTGCTTAGAAACCAGTGTTTTCAGAGCTGAGGTCATATTTCTTAAATGTGATATAACTTGTTTACAGTTATAGTGATCCTGATGGTTTCTTTATTTTAGTTCAACAGGTTATTGAGGCACATTTGTTGAGGCTGCTACAAAATATCAAGGAATAGACTTACAGTCAACAGGAAATATTCTGTAAAAACCATTTGCTTTTTTTTTTTTTTCGTAGTCCCAATAAGTGACAAAGTCTTGTTTACTTTTTTAAACTTTACCTCAGTCACAATATTTACTGATTTTTAGTAAATTTTAATAAATTTTCTTCTTTAGGTAATTCACTGGTGTATAGTAAACTTGGTGTGGATGTTTTCTTTGTAAATTTATTTTACTGTGTATTTAAAAATGTAAATTAATATTGTGTTGCATGTAAACTTTTCTGGTCAACATAATTACTTAAGTCTTCATATAAAGTGTAGTGGTTTTATAGTTTCAAAATTTAATTCAAATTAATCCACTAGCATTCACCTATTGACTTTATATGGAATTTAGGTGAATTTCCATAGAAAACAAATTTCATTGTTAAAGTTTTTTAAAAGTGCACAAAGTGTGATTGTTTACAGAATGCTGTTCACTTATAAATAACTTCTGTCTATTTGCATAGTTGTCCTTAAAAATTTAAGATATATTTTGAAATTTCTTTAGGGTTTCCGTTTAAATTGTTTAAATTGTTCTATTAGTGATTTTAAATATTTATAAACATTCTTGTTTTAAATGAACTGAATATAATTAAGGCAAATTTAATATATACTCTCTTAATACTCAAATGTTTCTTTGATTTTATCAATCTGGATGTTTACTCCAGTAATGCAAACTGTAATCTTTCCGTGTCAGTAACTCTTGTTTAGGTCTTCCCACAAGTTCATTTCAGGAGTTCCATCAGTGTGCTGAAGTTTTTTCCTGACATCATAACCATATCAATGGAGCACTCAGACTTTCTGTCACCCTTGCCGTGTAGTTAGCTCTTCTTCTCTTCTCTCCAGTGACAGCTTTCATTTCTCTTCATCATAGTTCCTCACAGCTTATGTGTGACAATGTACCCACTCCCACTGTCTGCCTCTCCCTTGCTTTCTGTGTGGTGTCATTTTTGCTTCTATAGAGACTTCTGTTCCATTTCTCATAGCCTTAAGATAGCATTGTTAGCATATTGATCTTAAAAACCATGAGCCTTTGTTTTTGGAGAAAATTTGGGAGCTTTCCAATTTCCTGAAAGCAGCAATTCTTGAATTTCCTCCTCTCATCTTCCTGTGTAATTCTGGGCCTAGCTCCTCCTTTGTACTCTCTGTTCCATATGGACATACAGATGGACAAATTCTATATAATTATGACATGAAGTTGGATGAGCAATAAACATTCTCTCTCCATGCTTAAATGGTTAAGAATCTATTCAAAGAGACTCCACTGTGTAACAAACTTTGATGCAACCAGCGTAATGTCATCTATCAACAGTAATATCCAGAACACCTCACTATCCACAAGGACTGTGAACTGGATCTTCCTTCTTACAGTCAGTCGTGGACATCTTTGGCAAGCCTGTGGCATCCTGTTTTATGTCTTACCCAGTGTTTGTGATCCTTGAATTATAATTATTAAATAATGTTATTTCTTATTACAGTTTTCAAGGAATCTTGAATGGTTGTGATGTCTAGATCAAAGGTATCTTGTTAGAAGAGATTTTTTGTTCTACCTAATCAAATGTTGTTTGCATAATCAATAAGTAAGCACAGTGGAATTTTGTATCCTCTGCATCTTTCAATCAGTTATAAAATGGTAAAGGTGTGGTCCACAGTAGATGTCTGGTGAAAGCATGCCTGTTTTCTCTAAAAACTAATTGAGGTTGCCCTTGATATGTGTAGAAAAGAGTTTCAAAAATATTTTATGTAGAGAACATAGGCAGTGTACAATGTTGGATCTGGAGCCCTAAAGATCCAAGTTCAGATTTGGCCTGAGCACATCACCCTCTGTCAGCCTCAGTTTCCTCATCTGTAAAGCTGGGGATAATAACCACCTACCTCACAGGGTTGTTGTGGGGATCCAATGATATAACATGTAAAATGGTTTGAAAAACTTAAAGTGCTATGTAAATATTACATATTACTAATTATTGATGTTCTTCAAGTTGCCCTTTTTTTCTATATCAGTAAGATCTGAGATTTTTTTTTCATGCACTTTTGGTATGTTGCCTTTATTAGTTACCTTGTGTAAATCAGTTCTCAACATCACCTTTACAATTGTGTCATTCTTTCCTCTGTGTCTTCTTGGTCTAATCCAGTTGTTTATTCCGTCTTTGTTGTCTTCAGTGCCATCTCTGAAATAAGCACATCTGGGACTGCAATATTAGGGACCAATTGTAGTGGTGTCCCACTTCACGGGTAAAAACCGGAAAAAGCAATCTTCCTTTTTACTTCTATTTGTTTGTTGTACATTCATTTCCATCCTGAAATACCCTCGGGAATCTTTGCTTAGTTGACTCTTCTACAGAGAAGTTGAATTGTGCAATTTTTAAAAAATGCACAGATGGTGATTGTTTACAGAATGCTATTCAAGTGTAATTTTAAATTAGTTTTACCTTCGATTGTTTTCCCCTGGTTTTTGGCATGATACTGCTCATAGTCATCTATCATAAGAATTTTCAAACAACTTTATAGTCTTACCCCGGTTTTGCCTCTCACCACCATATCTCTTGTCAGTTGGCAAGTAAATGACTACGGTGCTTTATTAGGCTTTTTTGGTCTCCTTGTTATGACATTTGGTTTACATCAATTAAACTGTAAAATTCTTATGATCAGTGTTGATGTCATTTGTACTTTCTGGTACTGATTTTTTCATTATCAATTGCTTAGATGATTCAGGATAAAATTGTTTCAATTCCATATCATTGTCTCATTGTTCACTCTAGGTTTTTACTAATTTATACTCTGTTACCAAGTCAGAAGTTTAATTGTACAGAGATGGTCAGTTACCTTCACACCAATAGCAAGTTTGAAATAGAATTAATTTTATTTTTTGTGATGTTTTTCATTTCACCATGCAATATAAAAATATGCAGTTTCTGTGTAATCTGCAAGTATTTGGCCTCTTTCTTATTTTTCTTTCTACATGTTTTCCAATTTATTTTCTACCATTCCCACTTATTCCTACTTTGTTTTAGTCACTGAGTATAACAAAAGCAACATTGATTAAGGCCCTGCCTAGTTTCTTCTAAAAACATGTCGTATAGCCTAGGCTGATTTTTCACTAAAAGGTAGGGAACCTTCCCTGAGACTTGTTTGGGCCAGTAAAGCTTGAACCACTGGCACAGCAGACCCACTTGATTAAGGCATTGAAAAGGCCAGCTCACAAGGACTTGTTGGATATCCCGCTGTCATGAGAATCAACCCACTCTGGACTAGGTTTTGGAAAAGTAGGCTTCCTCTCCTTAAATCAACATTGTATTCTTGAAAATTATTTTCACTATGCTGGCCAAGTAAACTTTTTGTAAACTGTCAACAGCCTTATGAGTGTCTCATTTCATCTAATCCCAAGCCTGAACCTTTTAGGCCCGTCCACAAGTATTAAAGTTTTGTGTTAATTTAATTTGAAGCGTCTTACAATTTTTTTGTAGAATTCTTCTATTTCTTCATTCTCTGCATTCATTGTTAGCTACAATGATTTTCATGATGCTCTTTTTGCAAATACTCATCACAAACACAGCAATATTAGACAATCACATCTCTAATAAAAGAATATTTCTTCTTGTTCTTGGGTATATAAGTAAACCAATTATGATAACTCCTTGGTTTTTGCTAGTCTTTCTTCCTTTTAGTTGCAATTTCCTTCTTTCTTTTGGTTTCTTTTATAGTAAGAATGTCAGCATTGATATAAATCATTAAGTTCACTGCATGGTCAAGTGATCTTACATCGCTGGTCAAGGATCTTACATTTAGAACATCATCAATTAAAATGTATATTGCCTTAAAAAAATTATTTAATGCTTTGTTCCTCTTTTGCCACTATCATTATAGAAGTGGAAGAAACCTGCATAGTATTGGGTACTATTTAATTAATTTTACAGGACCAAAGAGCTAAATGGCAATCCTACTAGTGTTTCCCCACATATAGGCGAGGTTCGTTTCTCAGAAAGCTTATTTCAATCTTTAGCCATTCTCAAATCCCGACTCAAAGCCTATTCAATATGATAGGAGCATCCAAAGCTCATGCTCAACAGGAATGCTTTCAAGAAGGCATTAAAGTAGAACTCTGGAGAAATTAATATATAAATCAGTAAGATCTGTTGATATAGGATCAGTATACCATGATAATGATCCTGGGACAGAATTCCCATTAAGAAAAAAAAAAAAATGAGATAGTTTAAATCTCTAAGAATAGCAAAATACCACAATTCTCTCAGAGAAACTGCAAATCTGATCATCCAAATCTGTTAAAGAGAGCAATTAGGCAAGATTGGCTTGACAGCTGGGTCCAGGACCTAGATCATTAGTCTGTGCCTAAAGCAGCTAATAAGAGCTACTTCTTCCTATTGCTATCAAAGTGCTAAACAGATTTAAAACTGAAAATAACACCTGAAATATGTAGAGTACTTTAGGAGCAGGTAGGTGGGCACAGTGGATAGAGAGCTGCTCAGTTTACTTATTTGTCAAATGAACTAGAGAAGAAAATGTCAAATCAACACCAAATGGGATCACAAAGTCCAAAAGGACTGAACTCAAACGTGCTTTTAAGTTTTCTAAAACACTTAACAATTATTGTCACACAAATATTAGAGGAGATGTGGGGAAACTGGAACACATGCATTGCTGGTGGAGTTATGAACAGATCCAACCATTCTGGAGAGCAATTTGGAACTATGCTCAAAAAGTTATCAAAGTTTGATCCAGCAGTGTTACTACTGGGCTTACATCCCAAAGAGATATTAAAGAAGGAAAAGGGACCTGTATGTGCAAAAATGTTTGTGGCAGCCCCGTTTGTAGTGGCTAGAAACTGGAAACTAAATGGATGTCCATCAATTGGAGAATGGCTGAATAAATTGTGGTATATGAATGTTATGGAATATTGTTCTGTAAGAAATGACCAGCAGAATGAATACAAAGAGGCCTGGAGAGACTTACATGAACTGATGCTGCATGAAATTAGAACCAGGAGATCATTATACACTTCAACAACAATACTATATGAGGATCAATTCTGATGGAAGTGATCCTCTTCAACAATGAGATGAACCAAATCAGTTCTAATTGATCAGTAATGAATAGAACCAGCTACACCCAGTGAGAGAATTCTGGGAAATGAGTATGGACCACAAGATAGCATTTACACTCTTTCTGTTATTGTTTGCTTGCATTTTTGTTTTTCTTCCCAGGTTATTTTTACCTTCTTTCTAAATCTAATTTTTCTTGTATAGCAAGAGAACTGTATAAATGTGTATACATATATTGTATTTAACATATACTTTAACATGTTTAACATGTATAGGACTACCTGCCATCTAGGGGAGGAGGTGGAGGGAAGGAGGGGAAAAGTTGGAACAAAAGTTTTTGCAAGAGTCAATGTTGAGAATATGAACTATTTGCATTTTTATTTTCTTCCCGAGTTATTTTTACCTTCTGAATCCAATTCTCCCTGTGCAACAAGAGAACTGTTCGGTTCTGCAAACATATATTGTATCTAGGATATACTGCAACATATCTAACATATACAGGACTGCTTGCCATCTTGGGGAGGGGATAAAGGGAGGGAGGGGAAAAATCGAAACATAAGCGAGTGCAAGGGATAATGTTGTAAAAAATTACCCTGGCATGGATTCTGTCAATATAAAGTTATTATTAAATAAAATAAAATTCAAAAAAAAAGAGTCAATGTTGAAAAATTAACCATGCATATGTTTTGCCAATAAAAAGCTATTTAAAAATTGTCACAACAATCCTCTGAGGTGTTATTGTCCCCATTTTACAGATAAGATTTCTTATTTTAAGAGCTTATGATGGTCACAATATAAGGGGAAAATTTCAGTTAAAACTTGGCCTCTGATACATTAGTTGTGTGAACTTGGGCAAGTCATTTAAGTGTATGCCAAGTTTTCTCAAATGTACAACGGGATAATAGCAAGCACTTACCTCCCAGTGTTATGAGGATTCAATGAGACACTTGTTTGTTTTTTATTACAGCTTTTTTGTTTCAAACCATGTATGGATAATTTTTCAACACTGATCCTTGCAAAACTTGGTGTTCCAAATTGTTCCCTCCCTTCCCCATTCTCTCCCCTAAGATGGCAAGTAATCCAATATATGTTAAAATATATAATTAAATTCAATATATGTATGTGTATTTATGCAATTATCCTGATGCACAAGAAAAATCAGATCAAAAAGGAAAAAAATGCAAGCAAACAACAAAAAGAGTGAAAATGCTATGTTATGACCCACACTCAGTTCCCACAGTCCTCTCTCTCGGTATAGATGGCTCTCTTCATCACATAATCATTGAACCTGGCCTAGATCATCTCTAAAAAAGAAAAGATCACTTGTAAAAAAAAGTACTTATCACATACTGGACACCTGTACTATGTGCTGAGTCCTTTCTGCAGCTCACCACCACATGTCCAGAAGCCATCTGGAAGTGTATAAACCCTGAAGTTTCCAAACAATGAGTCAACATCTTGGAACCCTGGAGTTTTCAGATGAGCTCTGACTACATGTTACAAGTCAGCCTTCCTGGTTAGTTATCAATCCTGATGAGAGCATCAGTCAACAAGGATTTTGCAGGACTTTTGGAATGAAGGTTGGTCGAGGTAGAATGATATATTATGAGAGGATAGTTTAAAGGGATTTGGTGTTTGGAGAATAAGAAAGGAAGCAGGGGATGTAGAGAAAGTTTTGTAAAGGGAAATGAAAGAACAAAAATAACATTCTTGTAGTGGTTTGGTTGCTTGTTTAAAGGTAATCTGTAAAATCCCTTCAAAACCAATAACTGATGTTCCACTGTCTCAGGTGAGCTGGTTCTCATAAAGTCTTTATGCCAACAGACTTCTCTAATTTTGATCAAGTTGAAATTTACTGTCTGAAATTTTGAATTCCTGCTTAGAGCCCTTTATCAGTTAGGCAAGAGCCCCTAAAAGTCAATTCAGTGGTGCATTAGACCGAAAGAGACTACACTGACAAACTTTTTTATTTGTTTTTGGTAGCATTAGTTAACTGATTTGGTTTAATATTTACCTTCAATTCATCCTATGCTGTAGGCTATATTGCATCAGATATTTAAAGGTTCAGTTAATGTATGTGGGAGAGCAGCTATTAGGGTGCCTATAGGTGCATAGATGTCATGCCCCCCCTTTGCTCCAGTCTTGCTAAATTAAGCTCCAGGGTTGATTTGCATGGACCTAAATTAGCAGTCATAGTCCTGTTTGTGCTCACCCAAAGTCAAATAACAGAGTTCAAGCAGAAGCATAAATACTGAAGAACCTGACAACTAGAGCTTCTACTAGCTCACTGCATGCAGCTGTCTGTGTGATTCACAGCAGAATTGAGATAGCTCCTGGAGCTTTGAGTTAAAAGAGCAGATGTCCCTTCCCCACTTTGGGGAAAAGAGAATGCAAAGCATCTGTAGTTCAGAAAAAGATGGACCCAATAAACATCAAAAGAAATCAGTGAAGAAACAAAGCAGAGCAGCCCCCTGGAGGGAATTGTAGATAATTGTATAGCAGAGATATCAAATATCAACAGAAATATATAATGGAGAAAGAAACAAGCCACAACATCATTGGAAAACAATGCTTCTAGCTGAGACACTGTTCCAAGAATGAATTCCCCAGGCTACCTTTCTTACCTCATGTACTTTCCTACTGACAGTATATGAATTCATGAAAGAGGGTTTCTCGGAATGTATGGGAGAGAGATGTTGATTTTCTGGAAAGAGTACCTATTCTCAGACACAGAAGAACTAGGTTGAAATTCTACTTCTGAAAAGTATTATCTGTGTGTTTACCTGGTTATTTAACTTCTATTTCCTCATCTGTTAAAAAGAAGAAGAAGAAGAAGAAGAAGAAGAAGAAGAAGAAGAAGAAGAAGAAGAAGAAGAAGAAGAAGAAGAAGAAGAAGAAGAAGAAGAGAAGAAGAAGAAGAAGAAGAAGAAGAAGAAGAAGAAGAGGAAGAAGAAGAAGAATTGGGCCATATGTCTTCTGAAATCTAATTTTTAAATCTAGGAATGATCCTACATTCCTTGTAATTTATATTGCTTTGCTTTTACTTAAATGCCTTTGCTTTGACCTAATGTGTTCTCTCTGATCTGTGAATTAGTGCTACTTTTATGAATTCAAAAGATTTTGTCTTAAAAGGGACTCTCCTACCCATTTTATTTTCTATATTTGTCATCAAATGGCTCTAGAGATGAGTGATTTTGTGGTAAATCAATGCCTGTGCTAGGAAGAGAAATGAGAGAGTGTATCCAAATGAAAGTTATTGAAGGATAAGTGACCAGGGCCTTAGGAGAGCTGAACAGGGAGTTCTGCTAGATCTTGGATCCATGCATCAAGGTTGCCTTCTGTTAGCCACCAGGTCAACCAGGTGGCTATCATCATTATTATTAATAGCTAACACTTGTATAATGCTTTAAGGTTTACAAATTATATCTCACTCTCACAGTGACTGACAGCTCTCTGACACATGTAAAAGACATTCTCTCACTTTCCTTATCAGGAGTTCTAGGACTATGCCTTGTACAAAGATGTTATCGGATACTTCTGCTCCCAAATCTATTCTCTGGGATCCTTAAGTACCATAATTGGTTTGGAAGGAAAAGAGAAGGTAGGAGAAAGTATGATTCAGCCCACAGTTGTTTGACAGATTCACTAGGCTTATTCTTCTAGAGATAAGGGATTGCTCTCACATAGTTTTGTCTGAACTCTCAGAAAACTTCCTGGAGTTCACAGATTTATCTCTTACTCAGCTGGCCATTAGCTAGTAACAGGCCTTATACCAAACAAAGAACAAAAGTGCCATTATGCTTGGTCATAACTTCAATTTATTATTTAACTATCTCTCTCCAGACGCTAAAGCATGCTACAGATACAATATACAGGTTACTATTCACTTGAGGCTTTTTGTTCGGTGCTACATATATTGGAAATGTCTTGCATCTGAGAGATAGACCAGCAACAATTTATTTGTAAAAGGTACATATGTGAATTCATAAAAGGTATGTGTGGTCACATAAGTTGTCTTAATTTGTAAATGGAATCTGACCTATTCCTCACTAAGGGAAACTGTAATTTGTGCCTTGACAGAAACAGGAAAAAGATCATGACTCTGAGCTTTGCCTTTCCCTAAGAAAATACTTGGACTATATATATATCATACATTTCTTTACTAGGGGGACAAATTTGGGGGACAGAAGTTATTTTCCTGGGAAGTAGCTGTCAGCTTATACTCACCAATTTAATTCCTACTGCTGATTAAACAAAAGATCATTACACACTGCACTGGGTCTATATTTCAAAAAGATCATTAAAAAAAAAAAAAGGAAAAGGACCCACATGTGCAAAAAATGTTTGTGGCAGCCCTCTTTGTAGTGGCAAGAAACTGGAAACTGAGTGGATGCCCATCAGTCAGGGAATGTCTGAATAAATTATTGTATATGAATATTATGGAATATTATTGTTCTATAAGAAATGACCAGCAGGATGGTTTCAGAAAAACCTGGAAAGACTTACATAAATTGATGCTAAATGGAGTAGAACCAAGAAAATATTGTTCACAGCAGCAACAAGATTATGTGATTATCAGCTGGGATGGACTTGGTTTTTTTCAACAATGAGGTGATTCAGGCCAATTCCAATAGACTTGTGAAGGGGAAACCCATCTGCATCCAGAGAGAGAGCTACAGAGACTGAATATTGATCACAGCATAGTATTTTCATCTTTGTTGTTGTTGTTGTTTGCTTGCTTGTGTTTTTCCCTCATTTTTTCCTTTTTGATTTGAATTTTCTTTCATAGCATGATAAATGTGGAAATATTTTAGAATTGCATATGTGCAACCTATATTAAGTTATTTGCTGTCTACAGGAGGTGGGAAGGGAGGAAGGAGGGAGAAAAATATGGAACATCAGGTTTTGTAAGGGTGAATGTTGAAAACTATCTTTGCATGTATTTGATATAATAAAAAGCTATTATTTAAAAAGACCATTATACAAAATGGCAAATAGGAATTAGAGAAGTTACTATAATATATCAGAAAAATACATAAATGTGAATGAACTCTTTAGATAGGAATGAGATAAAATTTCAGCTCAACCAAGAGGGTGGCCTGGGGAAATTCTGTGAAAGGAGGCAAGATGGAAATCATGTGAAGAAATTGGCTTCTCTATATCTTTTTATCTATCTCTCCCCACAGGATTGTCTGGTAACATGTATGCCAGAAACTACTACTAGTTCTACATCTTATACAGGTACCCAGCATCATTACATTGTGCTCAGCACAATTCACCAATTCAGATTCACCTTTCCTCTTTGCAATACAGAACAGAGGGCTACCCATTCCACCTCCCCCCACCCTGGGCAGTGAGTAGCATAAAGTAGATGCTTTATAAATTTTATAAATTTTTGTTCAGTGACTGACTAATCTCTCACATCTCCCTAACATTGTTGACTGGTTTTTCTTCTTTCCAAGGCCAAACTATATGTATCCTCAATCCAATATTCCTGAGCAGATTGTCCCCACTGTTATTCCCTTTCCTAATCTCTGACCTCACCCCTATTTACTTCTTTCTTGCTGTCTACAA
Organism: Antechinus flavipes; assembly: GCF_016432865.1. Classification (NCBI taxonomy): domain Eukaryota; kingdom Metazoa; phylum Chordata; class Mammalia; order Dasyuromorphia; family Dasyuridae; genus Antechinus; species Antechinus flavipes. The sequence continues at coordinate 162,516,630 of NC_067398.1, forward strand.
ACACGCCCAATTCTTCCCCCTCTTTAAAAATCCTCATTAGGTAGATAATTCCCAGTAGCTATTACACTAAATGTCTCCTCCACTTCTCAAACTCTTTTGAAGAGCTGCCTGCATGTTTTATATCTTGCATATGTATAACTTGTATTAGATTGCTTGTCTCAGGGAAGGGCAAGGACGGAGGGAAGAATAGAATTTGGAACTAAAATTTAAGATTGTTTGAACAAATATGAGGAAGGGGATACTTCTGACCCTAATACTCAACTGAAATGTCTCTTTCCAAATTTATCAATAATTTTTTAATTGTTGAGTCCAATGACTTCTTCCTAAATGCTCCTCTTTCTTGATATCTCTGTTGCCTTTAATGCTCTTAACAGTGGTCTTCTTTGTACCGTCTCTGGGTTTTGGGAACACTGCTCTCTTGGTTCTCTATCCGTCTGACTAACCATTTCTTGTCCAACCATTTGTTGGATCTTAATTTGTGTGATGTTCATTAACTGTGAGAGTCCCCCAAGGCTCTCTCATGGGTCCTCTTCTCTTTTCTCTTTATACTAGCTTGTTTGGTGATCTCATCAGGTCATAGCCATTCTGTTATCATCTCTATGCAGATGACTTCCAGATATATATTCCCAGCCCCAGTCTCTCACCTGAGCTCCAATTCTGCATCATCAACTACCTAGTACACATCTTGAACAGGATATCTTGTAATCATCTCAAACCCAAGATGTCCAAAGTAGAATTCATTATCTTAATCCCCCCATTCCCTTATGAGTCAAGGCCACTGATCCATTAGTGGTGAAGGAAATACCATTCTTTCAGTCACCTAGATTTGTAATCTCGATGTCATCCCAGGTTTCTCACTCTCATTCACTTCACATATCTGTTGCCAAACCTTGCGGTTTCTTTCTCCAAAGCATCTTTCATATCTTGTCCCCACTCACTGGGTCACCACTCTAGTTCATGTGCTCATCATTTCTGAACTAGAATATTGCAATAGCCTCCTAATTAGTCTCTCAGCCTCAAGTCTCTCCCTTTCCAATTCACCCCACACACAGCTACAAGAGCGATTTTTGTCTGACCCTTTTATCCCCTGACTTGATAAAAATCCAGTTGTTCTTTATTCTCTCTAGGATCAAACATAAACTTTCCATTTGTCACTTAAAGCTCTTTCCTATCTTCCCAGGCTTCTTACACATTGCTTCTTTCTGTCCAGCCTTACCTGACCAGCTCGCTGCTCCTCGTACAGGACACCCTTATCTCCTGTCTCTTATACTTTTGTCCCTTATTCCCAGAACACTCCCTCTCCTTCACCTCTTCTCCTAGAATTGTGGATTTCCCTAAGACTCAGTTGAAAGACCCTCTTCTTTAGGAGACCTTTCTCTGTCCTTTCAGGTTTCCTTTGCATGTGTCTTATAAAAACTTTTTATGCTCTTGTTTTCTACCCCATTAGAACTTAGTATCACTAGCACTGAGTGTAGTGTCTGGTACATAATAGGCACTATAGTATTAGTTATAAGCTTGTTAGTTTATTGACCAGCCTAAAGAAGATTGAAGAAGCTCATCCCCAAACTGGCTGTGGAGCAGTGAATAATTTGACCACAATAGCTCTCAAGGACTTTCTGCTAAATGAAATGATACTCTGCACCAAAGAAATGTAGGATTTTTGAAATATTTTGAAATAAAATGTTATAAAATTGTCAACTATTACTGTTATCATAGATATTGTGTTATATTGTATTTCATTGCATTACATTACACTACATTATTTTATCATGTCATATATAACATATCATAGATCTAGTTGCTAGGACAAACAATTTAACTCAACTAAGTTTAAGGAACTCCTCCCAGAGAGATAATAAACTCCAACAGGAGGAGCTTGGTTGGGTAGGATGTCACTGTTGCTAGTCTGATGAAAGCCAGGCTGAGATTAAGTGTTATTGTTACTTATAATTCTCCTTCTCTCATCACTTGGGCGGTAAACTAACAGGTGTCTTAAAGGGGTAGTCATTAACTGAACTGCCTAATTCACCATGAAGCTGCTCACTGTGAAAGAAGTTCTAGATTGGAGAGCTAAGTAAAGGGGTAAATATATTGGGATTCTATTTTAAGTATTTTAATATGCTTACAATTTAAAAAAATATTGATAGTCCATATAAAGAGCAAGCTGTTTTGCCTTTTAAAAAAATAGCAGGTGCAACAAAGAAATTTTTTAAGTAATATGATATTTCCTATCTTTGAAACTGTTTAAAATGTCTTTTGATCTGCCTATTGGTTATTTAGAAAGCATCCTTTAAGTTTTAACTGCAATACATTTTCTTTTTTTAGACAAATACATGAGATTATTTTTAAAATCTAAAAATACATAAATTTTACCTACTTCTGGTATGCTTTCTGTAAATTATACTGTCTAAAGATTTGACTTGCTATAGTTATAGTTGATGTTGAATAGACTTATGACTTCTGAGTGATGCTTTATTTAATTTTCAAATAAGGCATCATTTAAAAGCCATAAATCTAGTTAGCATCAACTAAATGTTTTTGAAAACATGACATTTTTAGTTAAATAGAAGTCTAAGGTAGTATCACCTTTGGGCATTTTCTTTGGACCTTTTTCTTTTATTACTTCATCATCATCATTATCCTAATCAATCATCATCTTTCTTTATCAGTGAAAATAGTTTTCTCACTAGAAATTCACTGAATTGATAAAAGCACCAGTCCAGGTACAATACATTCATTTTGTAGATGCCAAAGAAAGAGAGCCAGAGTAGGAGTGAGATCAGGCACATCCTGGCTCTGATACTCTGATACAAAATATATCTTCTCTCCAGGTCTCATTTTCTTCATCTCTGAAAGGAGAGAGTTCAATTTAATTAAACAAATATTTGAACTAGTTCTTCTAGAGGTATCATGAAATTAATAGAGATGAGCTCAGAGTGAGAAGCCTCTATCTTCAACTTGTTACCACTGGGCACTAATCTTTCTGAGACTTCATTTCTTCATCTGTAAAATATGGTCAGCCACAGGAGGAAGAAACAAATAGGGCAAATGCAGTACATCTGAAGTATATTTCTTGGAATCCACTTCACATTTTATTTTTCACTGGTAAATTCAGAGAAACAGGTGGCTTTGTTATCAGTTTTCACAAGTTGTAATTGACCATTGCATTGATCAAAGTTTTAAAATCTTTCCTACTTGTTTTTCTTTACAGTGCTATGGTAGTAATATAAATTATTCTTCTGGCTCTTCTCATTTCACTCAGCATCAGGTCATACATCGATCCCTTTAAAGGCATAATTTCCTATAATGCAATAAGACACTATAATTATACTACATTATGTTTTGTCTAGTGGTTCCCATCTGGTCCCCTTGACTCTTAGTGAATGAGTTGAACTCTACACATCCTCCTTTCTTGCGTCCCTGAACCCCCTTATCTTTTCACCAAATATGTTTTGCCAAGTCTCACTCTTGGATCACTTCCACCTTTTCCCACGTTTGTTGTTACACACATGATGCTCATTGAAAGTACAGAAAGTCATACAACTGTTCTAACTGGGTCCACCTCAGATTTACATTACACAATTCAAATGGGCTCTGGCTGCTAGGCAGTCCTACTATACCTCCCTCATCATCTCATTATCCCACACTCCAGAGTGGCTCTCCCAAACTTTTTTCATTCTTCCTCAAACTTTTTCATTTCTTTTCAGCTTCTTATAGCTCTTCCCTCCCTCCTTCTCTCAGCTAAGAACTTTTAATAATAGTTTATAGAAAAAAGAGAACATTTTCCCATAAACTCCTCCTCTTTTCCCCATCTCTCATACCTCAGCTGCCATTCTCTCCTCCTGCAGCCCTATCTCACCTGATGAGGCGACCTTACTCTTTACTAAGATTCACTCTTCTGTCTGTGCTCCCATCTCCTCCAACAGATTGTCTTCTTTGTCGTTCCCATTCTATAACTTATTTTTGGTCTCTTTCAACATGCTCCTTCTCTACTATCTACAAACATTCCTGTATTTCCTCCATTCTCAAAAAAAATTCTCACTTGATATTTCTGTGCCCAGCAAATATTATCCTTTATCTTTTCTGTTCTTTGTGACTAAACTCTGAAAAATCTCTCTACAATAGATATCTCCACCTTCTCTTCTCTTAATCTCTTCTTAACCCTTTAAGATGCAGCTTCTGACTTCATTATTCAGCCAAAATAAAACTACTCTCTCCCAAGTTACCATTGATCTCTTACTATAGAAATCCAATCCCAACCTCAATCCGCATTCTCCTTGACCTCTCTGTAGCCTGTGACATTACTGATCACCCTTTTCCTCCTTGATACTCTCTTCTCTCTCTGTTTTCAGGACACTACTTTCTCCTGATTCTCCTCTTACCTCTCTGACTTCTCCTCAGTCTTCTTTGCTGGATCCCCATCTAGATCATACCCTCTAGTTGTAGACATCTCCTGGAATTCTGTCCTGGATCTTAACTTCTATACTGCTTCATTTGTCATTTTTATCAGGTCTCATGAATTTATTTATCATCTGTTCTCATTTATGCTGACAATTCACAAATCTACCTAGATAGCCCAAAGTCTCTGCTAACCTCCAATCTCACAACTCAAACTGGATGTTCAGTCTTGTTCACTTATTTCTGTCTCTTCATGACCCTATGGACCATTCTATTCATGGAATCTTCTTAGCAAAAATACCAGAGTGGTTTGCTATTTTTAGTGAGTTAAGTTACTTGTTCAGAGTCATATAGCAAGTAAATGTTTGAAACCGAATTTGCACTTAGCTCTTCCTAATTCTAGGCCCCATGCACTATCCACTAAACCAACTACCTGCCAATGGATATCCAGTAGACATCTTAAATTCAATATGTCATGAATATAATTTCTTCTATTATTACATAATTTCTTGAAATTTCTTGATTTGTTTAAATATAAATTTATTGTTATATATTTTATATTTTACGTATGTTATATATTATTTATTATTTATATATGTTTTATATATATTTTGAATCCTCCCTGATGTTCTGCTATTCACATGTTCTGTTTAGTTTTGTCTTATTTTTATTTTCCATTTCTGTCTTTTTTGTTTGTTTTTTTCTTATTGTAATAAAATAAAATAAAAATTTGCTAGGTTCATAACACTCCCCACCTCTTACCTTCCCTAGTACTGTAGAGGTCAACAATATCCTCTCAGTCTCTCAGCCTTACAACCTAAGTGTCTTCCTCAACTCCTCATTATCTCTATGTCTATATGCATACATACACACACACACACATACATATGTATGAGTGTGTGGAGGTTAAATGATGAATTTCTCTAGCAAGGAAGGAGAAAAAGAAGACAGTTTGGAACTTAAAATGTTACCAAAAAAAATTAAATCTCTAAAAAGAAAAAAACTTGTTGTACCCACACTGATACCCAACTTCTTTAAATATTTTCTTCAAAATATCATAATATTTAGCTGCCATGTTATCTGACTTTTCCAGTAATTTTAATAATATACATATAACTATTTTTAAAGCAAACAAACCAATCAGTACTTGCAGTAAAAGTTTCTTCACTAACAAGTTGTTTTTCAATAGTGTCTAATTCTTTGTGACCCCATTTGGAGTTTTTTTTAGCAAAAACACTGGAGTGGTTTGCCATTTCCTTTTCCAGCTCATTTGACAAATGAGGAAACCAAGGCAAACAGAATTAATTGACTTGCCCAGGATCACGTAGTTAGTAAGTGTCTGAGATCAGAGTTGAATTCAAGAAGTCTTCCTGACTTCAGGTTTGACATTCTATCCACTGAGTCACCTAGTTGTCTTCAGTTTCCCCTGATAAAATATTTTAAGTGACAATACTGACATTTTTTACATATCATCAACATAGACATAATATCCAATAATTTTTATTTTTAAAATTGCTTTCTATGGCTACTATTTTATAACAAACTTGAATCAGAAATATATTTTTCTTATCCTTTACTATTGTGTTAGGTTAACAATTGTTAAATAGATTAAAATTTTACTTAAAAATATTTAACCTTTCCATTGGGCTAAAACCAATTCATATTTTACACATAATTATTACTTTGAATAGTGCAAATTTCATTAATGTGACCATTTCATGACATTCATTATTCACACTAATTGAGAATTAGCTGTAGATGTGAATGTGTAAAATATGTGAATATAAAATCCTATTATTTTTGTCCCCAAAAAATTCTTTAAACAATCATGATTAAAGAGGGTTAGCTACAGAGGGGCTAAATTTAGGGACCATGGGGAACACCATGGCAAGGAGAGCCACAGTATGGTAGCAAAAACAAAAACAAAAAACCCTTATTAAAGAAATGGGCAAATAAATGAGGGGAAGCTGACACTTCTAACAACAGAGTACACCTAAGAACATCTCAAATTAGTTATATGGGGAGCTTCCTATATCATAAGTTTGATCTGCAGAAGTCAGATTGAGCTAGGTCAGAGTAGTACTTTTTCTATCAAATTAAGTTCTTTGGTACACAGCTCACAGCCTGGAACTTCTACCAGAGATGAGTAATAGTTTAGCTCTTGGGTGTTGTACAACACAGAACAGCAAACAAAGGAATTATGGGCTGAGTTTAGGCAGAAGTCATTACATGTTTGAAATTGAGAAAGACTCTTTGTTCAATCTGCCTTTACATAAATAAGCTCTTCAGCTAGATCTTTCGCTAGCTATAAGGAGACATTGCTAGACAACAGTTTCTGTGGGGATGGGGGAAGAGAGATGACAGTTTTAATGGGCTGCAAGCTCAATATGAGTCATCAATTCCCATGACTTCCCCCAGAGCTAATTCTTTCTATCCTAGACACATTAAAAGAAACATAAAATGCAAATAAGAAAAGGAAAGTGTAGACAAACTGCCCTGATCAGACCACATCTGGACTACTGTGCTCATTTCTGAAGGAAATATTTAGGAGAAATCATAGATAAGTTTCCCTTTAAAATTGTTCTGAGAAATAAGCACATAGAGGACAGTTTGATGGCTCAGTGGATAGAGCACCAGCCTTGAAGTCAGGAGAACCTGAGTTCAAATCCGACATCAGATATTTAACACTTTCCAGCTGTGTGACCCTGGTCTAGTCATTTAACCCCAATTGCCTCCCCCACACACATGCACACATACACACACACACACACACACACTCCCACAAAAACAAAGAAATGAGTACATAGATAAACTAAGGGCAATTAGATGATTCAGTGACTAGAACTCTGGCCCTGGAGTCAAGAAGAGCTGAGTTCAAATGTAACCTCAGACCCTTATTAGTGTGTGAGCCTGAGCAAGTCACTGAACCCCTTTAGCCTTAATTCACTGGAGAAGGAAGTGACAAACTACTCCAGAACCCTTGCCAAGAAAACCTATGGACGGCAGAACTGGACATAATGGTTGGTTAAAGTCAGTTACGGTGTGTCTGACTATGTATGGCTGGCCAGACCAATACAAGTTTGGAATGTTCTGCCACAGGTTGGACACACATAGTCCACATGAACATTTGGGGTAGGCTCTCTTAATCCTGAGCATCTCACATTTCTGGGCTAATTCAATTCTGCTTTGCTCATAGAGCACAGCCCCTTCTCTAATGCAGGCATACCAAGTTGGGTTGTCTTGTGTGATTGTTTAAAGAATTTTTGGGGGACAAAAATAATAGGATTTTATATTCATATATACATCCACATTCACATCTACAGCTAATTCTCAATTAGTGTGAATAATGAATGTCATGAAATGGTCACATTAATGAAATTTGTACTATTCAAAGTAATAATTATGTGTAAAATATGAATTGGTTTTAGTCCAATGGAAAAGTGGAGTAAATATTTTTTTTATTTTTTTTAATTGTTAAAATATTTCTTTTTTTAAATTTTTATTTAATAATTACTTTATATTGACAGAATCCATGCCAGGATAATTTTTTTACAACATTATCCCTTGCACTCGTTTCTGTTCCGATTTTTGCCCTCCCTCCCTCCACCCCCTCCCCTAGATGGCAAGCAGTCCTATATATGTTAGATATGTTGCAGTATATCCTAGATACAATATATGTTTGCAGAACCGAACAGTTCTCTTGTTGCACAGGGAGAATTGGATTCAGAAGGTATAAATAACCCGGGAAGAAAAACAAAAATGCAGATAGTTCACATTCGTTTCCCAGTGTTCTTTCTTTGGGTGTAGCTGCTTCTGTCCATCATTTATCAATTGAAACTCAGTTAGGTCTCTTTGTCAAAGAAATCCACTTCCATCAAAATATGTCCTCATACAATATCGTTGTCGAAGTGTATAATGATCCCCTGGTTCTGCTCATTTCACTTAGCATCAGTTCATGTAAGTCTCGCCAGTCCTCTCTGTATTCATCCTGCTGGTCATTTCTTACAGAACAATAATATTCCATAACATTCATATACCACAATTTACCCAGCCATTCTCCAATTGATGGGCATCCATTCATTTTCCAGTTTCTAGCCATGGAGTAAATATTTTTAAGTAAAATTTTAATCTAACATGTTATACAATTGATTCTATTTTTTTTTCCTGAGGCAATCGAGGTTAAGTGACTTGCCCGGGGCACACAGATTTAAACTCAGCTTCTCCTTCAGGGCTGGTGCTCTATCCACTGTGCCACCTAGCTACCCCTATATAATTGTTTTTAAATTTCTTAAGAGAACTTAAGAATGTCCTTGTATTATTTGTGAGCTTGTCCTGTGTGAGTTCTCCATTAAATATTTTTATTTGGAATTCAAACAATGTGGCCAGCCCAATGGAGTTGAGCTCTCTGCAATGGAGTTGGGATGCTTGGTACTTTAGTTCAAGAAAGGACTTCAGTGTCTGCTATCTTATCCTATCGAGTGATCTTCAGAATCTTCCCAAAACAATTCAAATGGAAATGATTCCATTTCTTGGCTTGGCGCTGGTATACTGTCCAGGTTTCGTAGACCTATATCAATGAGATCAACACAAAGGGCATAATGGACAACAGCAACAATAGATAGACTAGAGGTTAAGATAGTAAAAAGACTAGAGACTATTTCATAAAATAATCGATGGAAAGAATGGTGGGTTAGAGCCAAAATGGCAGAGGAGCAGCTGGGCTCTTCCAGATCACACTTCCACAGATTTAGAAAGTTGTAATTGTGAAACCTAAGAAAATAAATCATCTAACTCAGTTTCAGTTGATCAATGATGGACAGAAGCAGCTACACCCAAAGAAAGAACACTGGAAATGAATGTAAACTCTTTGCATTTTTATTTTTCTTCCCGGGTTATTTTTACCTTCTGAATCCAATTCTCCCTGTGCAACAAGAGAACTGTTCAGTTCTGCACACAAATATTGTATTTAGGATATACTGTAACTTATTTAACATATATAGGACTGTTTGCCATCTAGGGGAGGGGGTGGAGGGAGGGAGGGGAAAAATCGGAACAGAAGTGAGTGCAAGGGATAATGTTGTAAAAAATTACCCAGGCATGGGTTCTGTCAATAAAATGTTATAATTATAAAAAAGAAAAGAAAAGAAATCATGGTGAATCAGTTTTCCAACCCCAGAGGTCCATAGACCTGTAGCTAGGGTCTATCTGGGAACAGCCAAACCAAGACCAGTCCCATACTAGAACCAAAATGGGAATAAGATTGTAGCCCAAGACAAGAAGAGTCCTACAGAAGAGTGAGGCCTTTTATTGGAGGCAGAAATAGATGCCCACTGACAGTGATGTGGTTTAGTAGCCAGTCACAGAAAGGGGATGGACTGAGAAGCAGATCTCTACCTAGGGGTCGTGCACCAGGGTAAGAAGAAATCACAGATCCCAGATTATGCACAGAGCAAAGACCAGTTTCAGAAGGAAGCTGCAGAGTATGGCTTGGACCCCAGAAAGGTCTCCGTTTCAGCCTCTCTATCTTAAACTGATTAGTAGAATAACCAGGACAGGAATCCCAAACCAAAGGAGAGCTCGTAGTTCTGCCTGAAAAGCTTACTTGTTAGCCTATAATGGCTCAGTCCAGCAGTGTCTGACCTGGCTCTGACACTTACTATCTATGTAACTGTAAGAAAGCAACTTAACCTTCTACTCCTCAATTTCCTTGTCTGTAAAATGAGGGAATTGACCTAGATGACTTGTAAAGTCTCTTTCTGCTTTAAATCTGTGATCCCATGACTCTTATCACCTGCTTGGTGAAATCAGGAGAATCTGTTCCAATGCCGTGTCATCCGGTTAGCAGTTCTTGATATAACAAGTTGTGAAAGAACCTCATTTTCACCCTTTCTCCCTGGCCTGTTCATACTTGCTGAGTTTTCTTTGTGAAAATAAAAATATTTTAAGCCTATATAACAAAGTAAAGCATTCCTGGATACTAATCTCACCTTTAGTCATTCAGGATGATATTAATTGGAACTTAAAGCCCTTCCTTAATTAGGGTTTCTGGAAAGCCTTGCCCCTTTCTCATGCCTTTCCATTATTGTTTATTTTGGACAAAGTCGCTGAAAACCAACAGCCTTGAATATCAAGTGTAATCGTTTGTACAAACAAACAAACAAAAAAGCTTTTCATGTCATTGTTTTATTCTAGGATTTCCTTTAGGACAAGGGGGCGGGGAGCACTTCCTGATGAAGCATGCCAGCCCACAGAGTTCATCCCCAAGCCCAGGTAACATGATCACTCTATGAAATCTTCTACCGACTAGAAGAGTATTAATTGTGCTAGAGAGTATTAATGTTAGCTAACTCTGTCAGGGAGACTGTCAACAAAAGCATTCGGGCTTGGAGGTGCAGCCAGTGACTTTCTGCTGCTCTCTGTTGTTGTCATTTTTCAATCTTGTCCAACCATTCATGACCCCATTTGGGGCTTTTCTTGGCAAAGATACTGCAGTGATTTGCCATTTCCTTTTTCAGCTCATTTTGCAGATGAAGAAACTGAGGCAAATAGGATTAAATTACTTGTGCAGGATCACATATCGAAGTGTCTGAGGCTATATTTGAAATTCAGGTTTTCTATCTCCATGCCCTGCATTCTATTCACTGAGCTGCCTTGCCGTCCTAAAGATCACTTAGAGTTTATCAGATATTGCTTTCTAGACTATAAGCTCCTGAGGGCAGAGACATGTTGATCTGTTTGTTCTCTGCAGGTCTGATAACTTATAGTAATTATTTCATGAGACACCTGTGGGCTGTGTGTGAATTTGATGTGTACAATCATGTGGCACCTGGGTTACTGAAGTAGCAGTAACAGCTCAGAGTCAACACATATGCTTCCATGAGGGGAATTACATTACTTTTCCAAAGAGGGCATGCACCTGTTTGTAGTGGCTAGAAACTGGAAAATGAATGGATGCCCATCAATTGGAGAATGGCTGGGTAAATTGTGGTATATGAATGTTATGGAATATTATTGTTCTGTAAGAAATGACCAGCAGGATGAATACAGAGAGGCTTGGAGAGACCTTCATGAACTGATGCTGAGTGAAATGAGCAGAACCAGGAGATCATTATACACTTCGACAACGATATTGTATGAGGACATATTTTGATGGAAGTGGATTTCTTTGACAAAGAGACCTGAGTTTCAATTGATAAATGACGGACAAAAGCAGCTACACCCAAAGAAAGAACACTGGGAAACGAATGTGAACTATCTGCATTTTTGTTTTTCTTCCCGGATTATTTATACCTTCTGAATCCAATTCTCCCTACGCAACAAGAGAACTGTTCGGTTCTGCAAACATATATTGTATCTAGGATATACTGCAACATATCCAACATATAAAGGACTGCTTGCCATCTAGGGGAGGGGGTGGAGGGAGGGAGGGGAAAAAAATCGGAACAGAAATGAGTGTCAATATAATGTAATTATTAAATAAAAAATTAAAAAAAAAAAAAAAACAAAGAGGGCATGCAATATCTGAATTATCCAGAAGATGTCACTATACTCAAGCATCTTGCCAAGAAAGCCCATCAATGTTGCTCTGACTCCTGAATAAATAAAACAACCTTCCTAAAAAGTTCTTGTATCCCCACTGGTCATTCAGCTTGCAAATGCTCATGATACTTATTCAGCTTCCTATCATTTCTGTACCAACATAGCCTTTTACAACAGCCCTAAGTTTTAACTTTAAGCTAAGTGATAAAAATTAAATATAGCTCAAAGAAATTAAAATGTCAAAACTATTACTCAATTTCGTCCTATATCTGGAATTTCTTCCCTCACAACATTTGCATAACAAGGTCCATTTCAAGGTTCATTAATCACCAGTCCCCCATCTTATCCTCCAAATTATTTTTCCTTAAATGGAAACAATCATCCCAAACTTTCAATTCTCACAGAAAAAAAAAAAAAACCACACACACCCAAAGACCTAACAAAGAAGACCCTACCAGTAAAAAGCAGGGTGGTACAATGAACCTGGAGTTTTAAAACTGGGATTCAGTTTCCACCTTTGGCAGCTAAGGAAGCAGTGTAAATGCAGGAGTAGAGTGCTAGGTTTGGAGTCAGAGAACCCCAGTTTGAATCCTAACATTATCACTGGTTGTGTGTATCTCTGAGTGTGTGTCCTAGGAACCTCTGTACCTCATTTTCTTTCTCTATAAAATGAGGGGATTGGTCTCCAAAATCCCCTTTCATTTTAAGGCTGTGATCCTTAGATTTGGGGCAGTCATTTAAAATAATTGAGCCTGGTTTTTTTTTTTTTTTCAAGTGTAAAATAGGAATAGTAGTGTCTATTTAACCTAAATCCTCATGAGGATTCAGGATCCTCATGAGAATCAAATAAGAAAATGTGTGTGAATGTGCTTCAAAGACTGTAGGACGTTATATAAATGTCCGAAATTATCAGATTCCTTCTAAAATTTTGTTACAACAAATAACTTAATTGTTTTATGACATGCATCAAGTTCCTACTATGTGCAGGGCACAGGCTAGGTTTTTACAAACTCCTACTATGTGCAAGGTGTTCTACAGTATTCAATAGACTCTAATCTACTGAGAACTGCTTCTACCTGCAAGGAATCCCCAACATTTTTTTGGCCTGATTGTAGAAATTTGGCCTCCTAGTGGGGACTGACTACCTACCTCAGAGAATATCCTTGGTTTCATGGCAGAACCAACCCTATGACCTGAGTGCAGGTGCTTCTCAGTCCTTCCAAGGGTTTCCTAGCCCTAAACTTATGCACTGGGCAGACTTCTAGTGGCAGGAACATTTTATCTTAATTTTTTTGGCAGAAACGTTTTAGAAATGAATAAGGGCAATTTCCTAGAGAAAGAGAAAGTCCCTCAGGCAAGAATGTTCTAAATCTCCCAGAAGGACAGGCAGGGCTGAGGTTCCAACTCTCCTAGCCTTGCCCCACCCCACCCCCAGCTCCACTGGTTAACAGTGAATGGTGGGCACGAGTCTATCCTCTTTCTAAATAAGGAATATGTTTCAAGACAGCCCTGAAGGGCTTACTGCTATCAGTACAGAGGGCACCAGCTAGCATGGCCTAGCTCAGAGTCAGGATTAGGCTTCTCTTCCCATCCCAGACCGGTGAAGAGCCATGGTTTGGCCCACCATGTCTTTTGTCTTCTCTATCTCTCTGTTCCCTGCACCACTCTGCCTCTCTTTCTCTGTCTTTCTCTGTCAGCTAGCCTGTTTAAGGGAACAGAGTGTTCTCTGTCTGTCTGTCTGTCTCTCTCTCTCTCTCTCTCTCTTCTCTCTCTCTCTGTTTTTGTCTCTATCTCTGTCTCTGTCTATCTATCTCTCTCTGTCTGTCTTTGTCTCTGTCTCTGTCTCTCCCTGTGTCTCTTTGTCTCTCTCTCTCTGTTTCTCTCTGTCTCTTTGTCCCTCTGTCTGTCTCTGTCTCTCTCTTCTCTCTGTCTGTGTCTCTCTCTATATCTATCTATCTATCTATCTATCTATCTCTCTCTCTCTCTCTCTCTCTTCTCTCTCTCTTTCTCTTCCTCCCCCTTCCCTCTCCCCCCCCCCCCGTCTCTGTCTCTCTTCTCTCTGTCTGTCTCTATTTGTTTCTGTGTCTTTCTGTCTCTCTCTGTCTTCTCTGTCTCTGTGTCTCTCTTTCTGTCTCTGTCTCTATGTCTTTGTGTGTGTGTGTGTGTGTGTGTGTGTGTGTCTCCCTTTTTACACAAGGAAACCTCTGAGCCAGCGCTAAATAGGGATTCTGAGCTAGACATCTGCTCCTGCTGGAATATTCATCCTTTCACCTACTCTTCCCCATTGTAACATTGCCCTTCTATCATCTTTTTTTCCTTAGAAAAGTATAAACATTGTTATCCAGCTCTTTATATTTTCTGTTTAGAGCCAAACCCCTGATTTCTGAGCTTTGGTTCCACTTCTGATCCTAAGAAGCTTGAGCAGGAGAAGTTAGAAGCAATTAGTTTGACATTTTCAATGTTCTTTCATCTCTCCAGAGAATCCTTCCAATTTGGCAACACTATTCCTCCTGACCCTTGTTCTGCATTGAGAGCGGAAAATCAGCTCTGCCCTTTACTATCTGGGGAAGGTTAGGCAAACCACTTAGTCCCAAAGGGGCATCTTTGTTTCCTCATCTCTCAAGTCCAGGAGTTGGACTAGATGGTTCTTTCTAGTTCTACTCGGGTGGATGAAAACTTGGCCCTTCCTGATTTACGAACCATTCAGCTCAGTCAGAAACAGTGATGGATTTGGAACCACAGGACCCAGAATCTCAACTCTGACTCCTTCTGCCTATGTGATTTAGGGCAAATCATTCAATCTTTCTGAGTTTTGAGTTTTCTTATTTGTAAAATAAGAAGGTTATATTAGCAAACCTCACTTGTCCCTTCCTGCTCTAAATCTAGGATAATTGTACTTCTGTTAAGATGTCTGTTCAGTTGTTTCTTAACTCAAAGATGTACCCATATACTAGGATGTTCATGGCTATTTCTTTTCTTGTAGGTAGAAGGAGTCACATCATTCTCCATTGCAAAGGAAAAACATGTGAATCTGAATCATGAAAAAGGTGATATTTCTGTTTCCACAAAGATAAATAAAAGGGCCTTACCAAATATCAGCTCGGTTATTCAGGCTTGATTGAAAGGTGTCAAAAGTCAGGAGACCATGAAGTAAGCATGAAAGCATTAGAACAGAGCAACCAAAAAAACCTAACACCCATCTTTTCTCCAGGAATAAACCAAAGACTTAGATAACACTCAAAGAGATTTTTTTAGAATGGTTCCTGGGAATCTTTTCCTAGATCTGTTGAAGGAACATGATAGCTTGTTTTTAATATTTTCCAGATATCTATGTATTTTATACTAACATTAACATACTCATGGTCCCTATTGTTTCAGGCAATAAATTCTTACTCTTTCTCTGTCTTTTCTCAATGAATGCTTTCAGTATTTAGCAGCCTGGGCAGAGGTATGGGATGCTGGAAAGATCCTATGGGTAGAAAAGAGCACAGGTGAGCACAGATTATGATAGCTAGGTGGTACAGAGAAGTGAAAATTGCACTTGGAATCAGCAAGGCCTGAGTTTAAATTCTTCCTGGACAAATCACTTAATCTCTCAGACTCAGAATCAGTTTCTTCATCTGTAAAATAGAAATAATAATAATTCCTACTTCACAAAGTTGTTGTAAGGATTATGAGATATTTGTAAAGAACTTTGTTAACCTTAAAATGCTATATAAATGCTCATTCTTATTCATACCTGGGTAAGATTCCTTGGGATCTTCCTCTAGTTCTGTAGTTGTGAGAAGCATATGGAGTTAATACTTATGCTAGTTTCTCTCTCTCTCTCTCTCTCTCTCTCTCTCTCTCTCTCTCTCTCTCTCTCTCTCTTTCTCTGTTTTTCTCTCTGTTTGTCTTTCTCTTTTTCTCCTCCTGTGTGTGTCTCTCTGTCTCTCTCTTTCTGTGTCTCTGTCTCTGTCTTTCTTTGTCTCTGTCTATCTCTATCTCTGTCTCTGTCTCTCTCTTTCTCTCTGTCTCTCTACCTCTGCCTCTCTTTTTCTCTTTCTGTTTGTTTTTCTCTCTTTCCTCCTCTGTGTGTGTCTCTCTCTGTGTGTCACTGTCTGTCTCTATCTGTTTTTCTGTTTTTCTGTCTGTCTCTGTCTTTGTCTACCTCTCTGTGTCTCTCTGTGTGTGTCTCTCTGTCTCTTTTTCTCTGTCTCTGTCTCTCTGTCTCTCTCTTTCTGTGTCTCTGTCTGTCTTTCTATTTCTCTGTCTGTCTCTCTCTCTCTCTTTGTCTCTGTGTCTCTCACTCTTCTTCTCTTTTATCTTTCTTGAGGGTTTTTTTTTTTTTAGGGGGGAGATTGTTTTCTTTCACAACATGACTTTTATGGAAATGTTTTGCATAATTTCATGTATGCTTTCTTAATGGGAGCTAGGGGTGGGGATAAGGGAAATAATCTAGAACTCAGAGTTTTAAAAAGAAAGGTTAAAAAAAGTTGTTTTAAATGTAACTGGGGGAAATAAAAATATCAAAATTTTTAAAAGAACTCTAAAAAGAAAGAATGGAAAATGGTCTAGAGAAAACAGGAGAAAGAATCTAACCCTAACCCTAACCCTAACCCTAACCCTAACTCTAACATACCAGAGTAGAGTTAGTATTACAAGAAAAGCTTTTTGAGGTTTGAAGGATGCTTGCAGCTCTAATGTCTGTAGCACTAAGGTCTTTCTGCTACAAGAGAAAAAGTCATTATATGCAGGTACAAGTTCAGAGTCCCAACTCAGATTACTTTAGAACCTACAACATGTACCAGAATTAGAGCAGTGAATACCTATGAAAATTGCACTCAGAAACTGGCCTAAAGTTGCCTTTCCAAATTGTACTAACCAAACTTACTATTCTTGTCCCTAAATAAAGGATGCCTAATGGTGAACATTATATATGTGTAGTATATGCATATGTGTATGTGTATGTATGTATTTATGTATGTATAAGGTAGTCAGGTGAGAACGTGAATAGTGTCAGGCCTGGAGTCAGGAAGACACATTTTCCTGAATTCAAATTTGGCCTCAGACACTTATTAGCTGTATGAACCGGGATACTTAACAACATTTGCCTCAATTGCCTCATCTGTAAAATGAGCTGGAGAAGGAAATGGCAGACCACTCCAGTACCTTTGCCATGAAAACCCCAAATGGGGTCGCAAAGAGTTGGACATGCCTGAAACAATTGAATAGTAACAACAACAAAGTGTTGAGCTGGATTGGAATGTGGACCCTAAGCATACATAGTATAGCTGTCTTGTTCTAAGCAGTAGACATATTCCTAAAAAGTTTAGGGTACAATGAACTTTTATAAATCAAATAACATTTCACAACACCAGAGGAACATGCTCTTTGAAAGTTCTTTACACTGTCTCTCACTTTAATGAGGTGAAAATTGCTATCTCATTCACCCTCTCTGTAAATCCAGATTTCCATTTATTGGGTTTGTTTAAAGTGAGGTATCCCTGTGATTGGGATTCATTTTGAGTGAGGATCAGATAACAAAGGCTTACTCCTTTCCATTCCCCTCAGGGGGAAACAAAATCACCAAACAACTAAGACCCAAGTTTTTCAAACCTAGTAGAAAATAAAAGGAAACTGGGAGGATCCAAGGTCGTTTATTATCCCTGGTGATATCAGTTATAATCTAAACATCTCACATATCTGACCTGTGGGTGAGCATCTGTTAAATACATAAACAAGCCCTGATAGCAATCTGGCAACCACATCTGAAAACAAGAGTCAGATAATCTTTCCACTGGAGTTACCTGGATTTGTGTCTCCTTAGTTTCAGTAAGATGGCCTCAATTGATTTGCTGGCTCAGAAAGATAAATATTTACCTACTGTTTATTCTAAATCACAGCCTTGGCCCTTCCCCCGGCAGAAAGATTCTGTCTCCACAATCTGAAAGCCCTTTTCTGGAAAGGAGATGTGAGAGGGAGGGGAGGAGCAGGTTAGAGCCCTCTCCAAATTCTTTTGCATATTCATCTTCAATAGCCAAATCCCTGTAAAAGGTAACAAGAATATCATTTGTAGCATGAGATTTTAGGCAAGACTGGTTCCATCATTTAATACTAAACCTCCCAAAGGCAAATTAAGCCCCTCGGATAAGAATATCAAGTTAATCCCCAAGGATTGAAGACCTAAAGCTGCCTATTGCTGTAATTTATGAACCTGTCCAGTTGGTATTTAGATTAGCTCCCGAGTATGCCCATAGATTACAGCTGTAAGGGACCTTAGAGTAAATGCAGCTCCTTCACTATATAGATTTACTAAGGATCAACCCAGGCATAAATAGTAGAGATAGAATTTGAAGCTAGGTCTTCCAAATTTCAAATCCTGTATTCTTTCTATTATAGCAACTATTGAACCTATTACCAAATCAAATTAGGTCATAGATTTCACATCTTAATTACATTTGAGGTTGTTAATCATTGGTTTGGTACCTTGGCCCTCGCCCACTCCACGTTGTTTAACTGTTTCTCCCACCCAAATATGGTGAAAAAGAACATGTGAGAAACACTTACAGTATCTACATATGAGAGCCTAGACTTGTGTTCCTTAAGAGTTTTCAGTCTGTGATATACCCTTCAATTTGGATGTTCATATTGAGACTAGAGGCAACAATAAATATCCAAGCATATTGCTCATAATAATTTACAAGGTGGAAAGTATGTACGTTATTATTAAGTAAACTCATTTTAATATTCAACAAACACATTGGAATGTACACAAAAAGGAAAGGAATGTGCTCTCAAGAAGCTTACATTCTTCTTATGTATCTTCAAAACATAATGAATAAGGAGATAAATGTATGAACAAAGTAAAAATTGCTAGTGAGAGGAAGCAGTAAAATCCTGGAAGAATAAAGAAAGTGAGAATCATCGAATTTAAGTAATTTGTCCCAGTCAGCCATCCATGCACATAAACACACACACACACACACACACACACACACACACACACACACACACACACACACATACACACACACGAGTGGAAGGAATATTGTGTTTATAGATCAATTATCCTCTGTTGCTTTCTGTGTCACCCTGGAACTTTCCTCAGTATTTGGAGCTTCACCTAGAACATCCAACTACTACCTCATCTTTCTCACCTTGGAACATCCTGCATCTTTATTGGATTGGAGAACCCCCCTGGAGGCCTCCGTTTTGTAAAAGCCCTGCTCCCAACTCCAGACTTTTAAAGCGTGCTTCTTCACTCCAAATATATTCTTTCTTTTCCCTCTCTTTTTAGCTTCTTTTAGCTTGAATTCTAACAGAGAAAGATAATTCCCTGAAAAGGAAACACTTTAGGGGAAAGGAGAATGACTTATACTTAGCCTTGACCTGTTCTTACCTCTGGCCAGAGGAAGATCTCCTGATCTTCAAATGGACTTTTCCATCCATCCATCCATCCTTTGAGCAAGCATCAACTGAATAAGATGAGAAAAGCAGATTCAAGGTTCTACAATAAATTCTAATAATAGCTAACATTTATGGAGCACTCACTGTGTACCAGACACTGTGATAAGCCATCTCCAGTCCTCCTGAGCTATATCTGGCCATTGGACCCAGATGGCTCTGGATGGAAACGTTTTAGGCAGGTGACTTTGCATGGCCTCTCTTACTTAAATCCAATTCACCTGCATGTCATCGAATCCCCTCTCTGATGTCATGGTCCTCTTGGAGAGAGAGGAACAAAACAACAAAAACAACAATTATCTTCTCCTTTGATCCTCATAACAAATCTGGGAGGCAGGTATTATTGTCTTCCACGTTTTATAGTTGAGGAAATTGAGTGAAATGTGTTTAAGTGACCTGCCCAGGGTCAAACAAAAAGTTTCTGAGGTTGGATTGGAACTCAGGTTTTCCTGATTCCAACCTTGACTGTTATTTCCACTGTACCACTTAGCTGCCCCCAAGTCTTTGCTTGAAGACTCTAGCAAAATAACTTAGGAGATATGTTTGCCACTTGTAAGCTAGAGTTGTTTTCCTCTTCAGTTTGTATTTGTGGAAGGATGTGTTGCTGATCTTTGAAGGGATATTTTATGCCAAACATTCTTACTGTATCATCTTAGTAGGATGTTTGGGGTGTTTAGGGAGCACTGGGATCTCTGTATAAGGATTTGCTGAGCCCTTTTTAGGGCTGCCCATCCATTTTTAGCATCCATCCGCCACCCAAATCTCACCTGTGACTTCAAGAAGCTGTAGTCTGCACAGTGGCCACATCCTGGTAAAACTGCCCTGGAAGACAGGTTAAACCAGGTTGAGGATAACCAGCAGACCTCAAAGCCATCCCTGAGTTAGAGGGACTTCTACCCCAAGCATATGAAGACTTCCCCCAGTGGAATGAGTAGTTGAGAACAATTTGTTCCAATAGCCACAAGCAGGCATTGTAGAGAACTTAGAGCTCTGTCAGACATCAAAGACACAAAGGTCATTCACTGCAGCCTTTTTGTCTTGCTACTAGACTTTGATAACTCTGGAAGAGAGTGAGCCTGATGACTTTGTGCAACTCTGCCTCACTTCAGTGCAATCCACATCCAAGTCAAGATACCACCAGGATGATACCAATGGCCCTCTTTGAAAATGAAGGATAACCACTAACTTAGCAAATAGAAAAACATACCCCTTTCTGATTAAGTCTGACTGACTGACTGATATTAACCAATAATCATGGAGAGAAGCTATTCATATTAGAAGGACACCTAATCCTTCAGGGCCAACTATAGAACATTGAGGGAATATATAGCCAGCCTTGCACTAGAGACCCAACTTATTAGCATACAGGGGAGTTAGGATAAAGACCCCAAAGTCTATATATTCCACATAATAAATGAATTGCCTCTAAATTGTCAAAACGATTTTCAAAAAGTTCAAATAAATTAAGGTTCATTTATTACCAACTCAAATATCAATACTTTTGAAAGTTGTCAATTAATAACATAAACAATGTAAATTCCCTGACAGAGGGATTTGCATAGCTCAATGAAATTATGAACTATACCATGGAGGGTTACCCAAAATGGACATGCCATAGTGGAGAGTTCCGACAAAAGGAGATCCACTGGAGAAGGAAGCAGCAAACCATTCTAATATCTTTGCCAAGAAAGCCCCATGTACAGTATTACAATTATTAAAATATGACATTGGAAAATGAGCCCCTCCAATTGGAAGGTATCCAACACATTACTGGAGCACAGTAGAGAACAATCAGGAGTAGTTGCAGAAAGAATGAAGCCGCTGGGCCAAAGCTGAAAGGAAGCTCAGCAGCAGATATGTCTGGTGATAAAAGAAAAATTCCAATACTGTAAAGCTCAATATTATAAAGGAGCCTGGAATATAAGGTAAGCTGGATGTGGTCAAACAAGAGATGGAAAGAGTAAACAGCAACATCTTGGATATTAGCAAACTTTAAATGGATGAGAATGGGAGTTTTATACAGATGATCATTAAATATACTATGATGGCAAGAATCCCTTAGAAGAAATGGAGTAGTCTTCAATCAACAAAAAGGTGGGAAAAAAACATAATTTCAAGAGTAGAATTGGTGTCCATGTTTCCTAAATCTACATTCTTATAATTATTTAGTGCCTACTATGGTAAGATACTATCCTAGAAACTAGGTTTACAAAGATAAAAATGAAAAAGTGTAGGAATAAGGTTAGAGAAGGAAGGAAGGAAGGAAGGAAGGAAGGAAGGAAGGAAGGAAGGAAGGAAGGAAGGAAGGAAGGAAGGAAGGAAGGAAAGAAGGAAGGAAGGAAGGAAGAAAGGATCCAAAAAACATATTTGAACTTGAGTCTTATGATGCTAGGCCCAGCAATATCCAATACAACTACACTATATTTTATCTGTTATTCGGATATTTCAGTCTGTCTGACTCTTAATAATTCCATTTTGAAGTTTTCTTGGCAAAGATACTAAGTGGTTTGCCATTTCCCTCCCGAGTTCATTTTATAGATGAGAAAACTGAGGCAAACAAAGTCAAATGACTTGTCCAGAGTCACACAGCTAGATGAGTCTTCCTAATTCCAAGGCTAGTGCTCTATTCACTGCAACACCTATTTGTCTCTATGTCATTAAATATGTTTTGGGTTTGGGGTTTTGACAGGTTTTCTTTGGAGAAATAGAGCTAGGGCTAGATTCAAAGATAGAATAGACCATTGATAAGGATTGCAGGGAGAAAGGGTAATTTTAAGGAAAAATAAGAGCTAGCAAGCAGGAAAGTTTAGTACATAGACAGAATAGGATTTCTATTAGGTACTTATAATTTTAACTTCTTAGAATTAGATTTTATCCTGAAATTGACTCCTAATGGCATCCAACAAGAAAGAAACTAATTTAAAAATTTACATAATAGACTTTTTCTTAGCCATGGATTTTAAATGAAAGTTATATGATCACTTCTCAAAGTTTTATAAAAAAGCAGTCACATTGGAAAATACTATATTCAAATTCACATTTATATTGAATACAAATCCAATTCTTCTTACCAATCTCTTAATATTCTGCACTATTCAAGTGTACAAGACTACAAGGAAGTGAGTCATGCTCTAACTTAAAGCCACAACACTAGCACTTAGTGAGGATACCTTGTAAAGAAATTCCCTGTCCTCCCCACCCTCTCTCACACTAAAAAAGAATGTGCCAACTTCTTCCATGCCTTTTTTTTTTTCTGGGAGATAGCTAGACAGGAATGAAGGATCAGCAGTCAGAAGCTATTGGTTTGATACTGCACATTATAAAGGCAGTAAATGATATAAATAAATCTTCTCAGGGATGTCATAAGGAAAGAGAAAATTGAAACAAACCAGAAGAGAAAGGAACTCAGGGTGAGTTCTCATCCCTTTTCCCCCTATTCCTTTGGTTTTCAGTCTTCAAGGTCTTTTCTAATGACTCTTATCTTCTCATTAAGTGATCAAAGTGTTTAAATTTCAGCTCCAGTATTTGTCCTTCCAATGAGTAGTCTGAATTGATTTCTATAAGGATTAACTGATTTGATCTTCTTGCTGTCCAAGGGATTCTCAAAAGTCTTCTCCAGAACCAGAGTTAGAGAGTATTGATTCGATGTGCTCAGCTTTTGAGAAAGTAGCAGGAGCACCACTGAAAAGGAGAGCTAATAATTAAATTTTAAATAGCAGAGAGCCTGAAATCTATAATCTCCCAGTTTCTAAAAAAAGAAGGGACATGAATGTTAAGAAAGATAGAAATGGAATTTCAGACAAGAATATCAGATTTTATTAAGAAAGTGCAGAATGATTTTAAATGTAAAGGTGGTCAGAAGAATTTGAAGCCTAAAACATCAACTTTTGCAGGGGAAAAAAATTATCTAGTGACAGAAGCAGCAGAGATTAATAATCCTCATGCTTTTTGAGAAATAACTAATGAGGTCTCACCACTGTATCTGATCCCAACATCAATTTTGTATAAGCATTTTAAAGAAGCGCTATTTGGACCCAGAGCCATTTTCCCCAAGGTTCTATGTCTGCTGGTACCAAGTTGCAACATTCCAGCTGACAAAGAAAATCCACTTTTGGATGCAATTCACTCTTCTTGAGGTAAGGGCTCATCTGAGGCACTGCAATAATCCAGTAACTGGGCCAGATGGCATTAAGCACCAAATATAGACTGATCCAGGAAGATATATTTAACTACTGATTTTAGTATGTCACATAAATAAATTATGTCCTGAAGGAGTAGCAGCTTTTTAATACCATTTTAATTTCAAAGAAAGGTAACAAGCATCGCTCCTACAATTGGAGACCCATAACCTTAAATAAAACTGTACTCAATATCTTATGTCTTGGTTCAATTAAAAAGACTAGGGGACTGGGGTAGTAAGAAAGGATTCATCAGCAGATATCAGAAGGGCTTCACGCCAACTGCTGGTTGATGTAACATAATTCCCTGCTACAGACTGTCTTGGAAGATGCCAAAAATAAAAAGGGAATTTGTGGAGTGGCTTTGTTGGATATGACAAATACATTTGGCTCAGCGCCCCACAGTTCCATCTGGCTGGCCCTGAAATGGGCCAGCTTGCATGATGAGGTTATTAATGTAATACAGTCACTCTACCAGGACAATAAAACCTCTATCCATTCCAAGGATGGTTTTTCTCTGAGTCCTGAATGCAAGATTGCCCCTTCAGCTCCATAGTTTTCAGCTTACCTCTGGGACTGATAATTCTCAGCATGATGAGCTCTGTGTTAGCTTATGAACTACATGGCAGGATAATCAATATTTTGGCTATTGACTGACACCTTAGACTCTCTTTTAAAATTCTGGAAAATACAAATGAGGTTGACACTTCTATAGGGCTACATTTTAATGGGATAAAATGTGTATTCCTACTAACACTCAGCTTAAAAAAAGTAAGTACCCATCACCTAAATCCAGGTTCAAAACCAAGTGATTCTTGTGATATCAGAGGACTTTTCTGTTTCTACCTCAGCATACCTATGAGGTTCCTACGATGTGATACTCAATATGATCTCTGATTTGGCCTAATAGATCCATCTAGCATCCTGAAATAAGTTTCTTAGAGTGAATAGTTTTATCTTTTTATCTCTCTTCATTTTAAGAATGGTGTGGTTCCCCAAGAGTACCCTCAGCATTTTGCATAGAACAATCAAAAAGGATGATAAAAAATCACTATAACTCCCTCAAAAAGCCAACATTGAAGCTCTTTATCATCTCTATATAGAATGGGAGAAGTGAATTGACCACCACTAGTTGGGGGCAATGGATGTTGGACAGATGGTCCATTGGATGAGATTACTGGCCTCAGTGGACTTGAATTGGCTTTCTCACTGTCTCCTAAGTGACCCCTGTACAGAGGATGTTGCCATATTTGAATGGTTCTCCTATGGAGAAATTTGGAATGGGGATGCAATCACACCCAATACTTGGTTCCAAGTTTGAGTGGTCCCAAATCAGTTGTCCACTATCCTTTTGCCCAAGAAAGAATGAAGAGGTGCTTAAATAATTTTATAAGCAACAAGTCAAAAAAACCGATCACAGTAAGGTGCACTTTTATGATCCCAGCTAATTCACGAATTTATTTTTATTCAGAGTCAGTTTAGACTATACTGAATGGGCCCCATTGAACAATGTCAGGAGATTTAGCTCTACAGACAAGTATTGTCAGCATGGATCACCAGACAAAGTGCTTTCCCTATGTTCTCTGCCTCTGCAATCCTCATTTGATTGATGACCTAGTGCCATGCTAGAAAAGTAAAAGCGAACAGAGTCTTAGAAACTTCTGAGGTCCATGTGAGGTGAATCTGACTGATTCAGAATTGGAGGAAACACTTTGATCAAACTTAGCAATCCTTGATCACAAGAACCATCCTGCCAACCATTATAAATGTTACTGTGGCTGTTGAAGTCAGATACTTGGCTTGCCAGTCATCCAGAGCTAGCAAAATTGAAGAAAAACATCATATATTATGCTAGTATCTAGCCCAGGAAGATTATAGTATATACAGGAATAGATAGATGCAAGAGTGTGAGGTTTAGGAGGTTGGGATCTGGTCAATTGCTGATACTATCAAAATGGAAAATTATTCAGAGATATACAAATCTTATAAGGAAAATAAATGTACATGACTCAGATAGGTAAAGGAGAGATAGATACATTGAGTATAATATTGATGTGAGGCAGTGAATAAAAACTTAAAACTGGGGCAACTAGAAGGTACAGTGGATCAGAAGGGCCTGAGTTCAAATTTGTTTTCAGATACTGTGTGACCCTGGGCAAATCACTTAACCCCAATTGCCTTGTCAAAAGAAAAAGAAACTTAAAATGATGATTTCCTTTAACTTTCTTCTTAACTTCCTTCCTATAACTTAGAAGCCATAACTTCCTTCAAAGTTTAGTTTATAAGCCACCTCCTAAAAAAAGCTTTTCCTGATTTTGCCATTTTCCATCGCCTTCTAAAGAAAGCTTTTCTCAGTTTCCCAAGACTCTTTGAAAATTAACTTTTTCTAGCTCTATAAGATAATTTCTTGGCAGTCTGATTGACATGACATTGAATAAGTAGATTAATTTAGGTAGGATTATCATTTTTATTATATTAGCTCAGCCTATCCACGAGCAATTGATATTTTTCCAATTGGTTAGATCTGAATTTATTTGTTTAAAAAGTGTTTTAGAATTGTATTTGTATAGTTCTTGGGTTTGTTTTAGCAGGCAGATTCTCAAATATTTTATATTGTCTATGGTTAATATAAATGGAGTATCTCTATTTCTTGCTTTGGGGCTTTGTTAGTAATATGTAGAAATGCTAATCATTTGTGTGGATTTATTTTATTTTTTAAAATTTTATAGTACTTTATATACATTAACTTGCTTGTGTTAAAACAATTCCATGAGATAAGTATCAAGAGTGTGTCATCTTTCCTTTAATGATGTGTTAGCTGACATTCCTGTGGTCACACAATAAATATAAAAACAGCATCTGAACCCAGGTCTCTATGACTCTCAAATCTACCAACTTCTACTATCATGCAACCTCTTCAGGGCTTAAAAATAGAGCTCCATAATGAGTAATTTCAATGTCTGAAAAGGAACTTTTTTTTTAAAGTACTTAAAAAAAAAAAACAGCATTTCTATATTTATCTCTACCTCTACCTCAGCTTTGTAACAAAAACAGTTAAGCAAGTGAAACTAATGCATTGACACACTATTCCATCTTGTGTTTATATTATATCCTCCGAGGCAACTCTCTAAGAATATATGGTGTGAATGACATATATATATATATATATATATACATATGTGTGTGTGTGTGTGTGTGTGTGTGTATTATCAGAGGAGAGAGCTTAAATATGAGGACTTCCTTAAGGTGATTAAATCACATAGAAAGAAAGGAAGAAAGATGAGAAGAGAAGAGAGAGAGACAGAGATAGAAGAAAGAGAAAAATACAGACACAGAGACACAAAGAGATAAAGACAGAGAGAAATACATAGACAGAGACAGAGACACAGAGACATAGAGACAGAAACACATAGAGACAAAGAGACAAAGAAATTCACATAGAGAAACATAAAGATATAGATACACACACAAAGACAGAAACAGAGACTGAGGTAGAAAAACATACACATGCAAAGAAGAAAAACACAGAGAGACAAAAAGACAGACAGAGACACAGAAAGAGACAGAGACAAAGGGACAGAGGTTGTCAATAGTCAGATGACTCAACTGTCTTATAGGCCCTAGGCAATCATGCATTAGTGAAGAGTATAAATGATTGGGTGGAATTCTTTCACTGATCAAATTGAATATTTGAATGTTTTGAAATAACAAGATAAAGTATGCAATAAGCCTTAAGTATATACCCAACACAGGATATCATAGACCCAGTTAATCAGCCCAAAATGCCATGCACTATGAATCATTGAGCATTTAAGTGCTTTCTCAGTGCCAAGCCCAGTGTCTGGCTTCCTTTAGGAACCCTGCTTTCTAGGGAAAGCTTTCCTCTATCCCCCTTATGAAAACCTAGAGCCTTTGGATGTTTATCTCCAATTTTTAAAATCCTGACTATAGCTTGTTTGTACGTAGATGTTTATAGATTTTCTTCCCCCTTACAGTGTGAGAACAGGGAACTACCTTTGTCTTTCTTAGCATGCACAGATCACAGCACAGAACTCAACATAGCTATTTTTTGCTGTTGTTTTCAGTCTTTCTGATCCCAGGTCTAGAAGTCAGGTGTGCTACATACAGGAGATACTCATCTGGTTTCGGGTTGGATTAGATGATCTCTGCTGTCCCTTTTCCACTTTTGAGATTTTCCAGGCTTCCATTCCAGGCTCCTCTAAGTGTCACTCACTCCCAGATCATACGATGATCAATTCTGATAGACGTGGCTCTTTTCAACAATGAGGTGATTCAGACCAGTTCCAATGACCTTGTGATGAAGAGAGCCATGTATACCCAGAGAGAGAACTATGGGAAATGATTGTGGACCACAACATAGCATTCTAGCTCTTTTTGTTGTTGTTTGCTTGAATTTTATTTTCTTTCTCATTTTTTTTCCTTTTTGATTTGATTTTTCTTGTGCAGCAAGAGAATTGTATAAATATGTGTGCATACATTGGATTTAACATATATTTTTTTACCATGTATAACATATATTAGATTACTTGCTATCTAGGAGAAGGGATGGGAGAAGGGAAAAAATTGGAGCACAAAGTTTTGCAAAGATTAATGTTGAAGAATTATTCATGCATATTTTTTTGAAAATTAAAAAGCTTTAATAAAAAAAAGAAACATATAAAAGTACCTCCTTTGGGCTACTCAGAGTAGCTAGGTGGAGGCATAGTGCAGAGTCAGAATCTCATCTTGAGTTCAAACCCAACCTCACACACTTTTTCCTATATGACCTCAAGCAAACCATTGTTTACCTCAGTTTCCTCATCTGTCAGATGAACTAGAGAAGGAAATAATGTCTCTCTCCAGTATTTCTGCCAAAAAAAAACCCCCACCACCAAATGGGGTAATGAAGAGTCAGGCATGACTAAAATGACTTAACAACAAGAAGGTGCTATTCATGTGTAATTAGGAAGTACAAGAACTACTGAGGCAGGTTTTGATCCTAAGATGCTTATTTATTATATTCTATTATATTGTTTTATTGCATTCAATCTCAAAATATCACTAATCATATAGTATATACATTATCTTTATAAACCTAAACTTATCATCTGTGAATTTATTTCATGCATTAACTATTAAAAGAGGTTTCACTCCTTCTCCCCTCCCTAAGGCTCTGTAGCACACTATAAATATTACAGGATGTCACCTCCACTGCTTGGCTGACCTACAATACTGGGTTTATGCCCAGGCAAAACAAAACGTGAACTTGGCTCTACTGTTCGTGTTTGTTGAGTCACTGCGGTTTTTCTTTTTTTGGGTGAGAATGGGTGTCATTTCTCCAAGAGTATTCCCTAACTAACCCACCAGTTGGAGGGAGGAAGGGATGATGGAATGGTAATTAAAGTAGTTCACTGGCTTCCCCAGAGGTATAGATGAACCAATCAGAGAGAAGCTACATCAGAAGGAATGATCTTACAGGAAGCCTGTAAGATCATCATAGGGCACATGAAGAAATTTGGGGGAAGGGGAGAAGAGCTGACTTTTAGTTAGGACCCAGTCACCTTTAAATAGGAGGAGCAATCACAAATTCCTCAGTATTGTTAATAATCCTGTGCCAAGTGTCTGTCTTTGGAGTAGCTTAATGATTGTCATTCTGTTTGTGTAACAGAAAACCGACACTTTTCCACTAAGAGGTACCTCCTCATTACCTGTGTGGCCTTCCTTTTTCTCGGCAGTATCGCAGCTGTGCTGAGTCTCTCAGTTATCTTTGGAATACCTGTGAAACCTACAAGTATGTGTCTCATATGTATGACATGATCACCCAAGTTTGTGGAGCACATGGTTTTACAGAAGGACAAAATACTGCCCTAAACTTGTAGTCCCTTTAGGGAGTAGATAAGAATTAAGATATGTATACTGAGGCTAAGGAGGGAAGTATTCAAAATCTTAAGAAGAAATCTATGATGTAAAATATGGAAAGACTGTTACCTATGTCTTGAGACAAATCACTTAATCCTTCCTAGGGCTAAAATTCATGTGGTATATATCTGAGGAGTTAGCTTAGATTTCTTCCTCAACATCTCTTAAGGTAGATTTTTTTAAAGGGGTTCCAGACAGCCACCATTGGCCCCAATTGGGGAAGTAAATAAGTATTTATATAATTAACTATGTGCCAGGCACTGTGCTAGATATTTTTTATAAACATCATCTCATTTGATGGCAGGCACTATTATTATCCCCATTTTACTATTGAAGAAATTGAGAAAAACACGAGCGACTTACCTAGAGTCACATAATCTATGTGCAGTTTTGAATTCAGGTCTTCCTTACTTCAAACCTAATATTCTATTCACTGTGCCACTAACTGCCTCCACGTTTACATTCAATGTTACTCAGTCTTCGAGGAGAACACATTTATTCCAGTATACTCAAAACTAAATACTAGGAGATTGACCCAATCAAATGTATTAATATAATAAACTATTACAGAATTTAAAAGTGCAATTTAATATAGTTCTTTCCAGCCTAATATTTGTGGACTGCTCACTTACCAAGCTGCAACATCTAATCAGAAAATGAGTAAAATCAGTATCTTGTTCAGTCAGCAAATCCATGGTTGCAGGTAGAACCACTGATATTTTTAGAATTGTTTTCTGCAAAGACTTTGCAGACTATTTTTAGGCCTGCTTCTCAAGCACTTTTTTGGCTTGGGCAATTTTTTTTCTTATAATCATTTCAAGAAGAATTCAAAGAGTGTTATTGTCCTATGTAGGTATGAATGAGTATACACTGAAGTTTAGTCCCTAGTGAATATGGGTTGCTTTATATATGGAGAGCTAATGCTACATAAACTACCTAAAATAGAACAGATTTTTAACAGTATAGAAAATTGATTCAAAGCTTACTATTTCAGCTTATGTACTTCTATTGCTAATAATCAATTAATTGATCAATGAACAAGTATTCAATGGCCATTGTTACAGATGCATACCAATACAGTATTAATAATACTGGGGGAATTTTATATTCTCAGATAAATATGCCCTTGTCTCTATAATGGGAATGAGTATCTCGTGTCCATGAGATCTAAGCTATGGTGTTCTTTGTCCCTTAAATGTCAAATGAGTCTGGAATAAAATGTTAAAAGACAGAGGATAAATCTTCATCAAATGTCTATTAACCTTGAAATAGGTATTCTGAATATTACTAATATGATTACCATCAAACTGTCTGTCCCTCAAGAAGGCAAGCAGAGTCTGTGAATATTAGAAAATAGCTTAAGTGTCAAAGTACTTGATCCTCATAATATTCCTCCAAATGTAATATTTTATCCTTTTATGATGGGTAAAGAACAGATATATTGAGTTATATGTTGTGCAGTTAGTTAAGAGCAGAACCCAAACAACACATCTCTAGGATTCCAGCTTAGACTCATAATAGGCAAAAGCTATCCATTTACCAAGAAATATAAGCTCAAACCAAAGAAAAACATATGCCCCAGTAGACCTTGAGTGCACAGATGGAGAAAAAAAATTCAAGGTATAATGTGTAGAAAGTGGCTATGGACTCAGAGGACCTAGATCAAGTTTGCTTCTGCCCATCCTTACATGACATTCAGCAAATTATTTAACCTTGGATCCAAGTTCTGTCAAGGGAAGAACTCTAAATCTATGATCCTATGAGGTCTGGCTAAGCAGGTGTGTGTGTGTGTTTGCACTGTGCACAAAGTTACCCCGAGGCGTTTCAGACACTGCAGGAAGGCAGTGGAACTCTGGGTTCCCAAACTTAAGATGTATAGAGTAGATGCATAGTTATTCAAAGATGATACCAATAATACTTTTTTACAACTTCTCTAGGCCCATCATACCGACGATGTCAAACAGCTTCAAAGCAGCTTGGCTTTTTGTGTGATGATCTCACCACCTGCTTACCACCATCCCTGCTTTGTAATAGAAAGCTAGACTGCAATCATGGAGAAGATGAATCCACAGCATATTGTGGTGAGACGATACAAAACTCTAGACTGAAATATATCTGCTATTAATCACTAAAACTCTACTAACTACATAATTTTCACACCCTAGAATTAACATGTTTGTCTGAAACAGGTCAAATGCCCAGCAGTCTACCTCAAAACCTGCTATTTAAGTGCCCTAACCAGAAGTCATGGACTTACATAGACAAAGTTTGCGACATGAGAAATGATTGTGGAGATTGTTCAGATGAATCAGGTAAAAATGAAGATGCTTAATTTGTGTCAAAGGGCTAGCAGAACTCCATTTATTCAACTCCCTAAAAACCTTCCTTAGACATTTCCACTCATAAATTGTCAAGTTCATCAGTCATTTCTTGTACAAAATTCAATGCAAATTAACAGATGAACCAAGCAAACTGATACAGCCATGGAGCAGGTTCAGCCAGTTTTAGAGTTAAGAGATTAGGACAAAGGCTGCATGTGAGCTGAAAACAGTAAGTCCTTCCCCTCTTTTTAAGCCGGAACTCAATTTATAATTCCAAGTATAATGGGTAGAAAGTGGCTATGGACTCAGAGGACCTAGATCAAATTTGCCTTTGCCTATCCTTATATGACATTCAGCAAATTACTGTAACCTCCTTAGATCCAAGTTCTGTCAATTTATAATTTCATTTTAGGTAAAAGTTAGGAGGAATTCTGAAAGTTTCTGCCCTTTTCTAATGTTCATTTACCTTGGACTTTACCATTACCATTCTCACTCCTCCCCTCTTTCCCCCAAACTTCTCTACAAAGATTATTAAATGTCTGATGACTGAGTAGAAATTTTTTTCTCTGGAAAAGATTTAAAAAAAAAAAAAAAGACCCCCAAACCATAAATGAAATAACACAATTTCATCTTGGTCTTGACCATCATGAAGTAATAGGTGTTGGCAAAACATTCCAAGTTCCTGAAAATTCTTTGTTCTTATGAATGTGGAGCTATAAAATCACTTCCTTGGGAGTTGAAATAAGTGGAACATAGCTGCTTTGATCATTAAAAGCTTTTAAAACATAGCGCTTGGGGCAGCTAAGTGGCCCAGTGGACAGAGCAATGGCCCTGAAGTCAGGAGGACCTGACTTCAAATCTGGCCTCAGACACTTAACACTTCCAAGTAGTTATGTAACCCGGGGCAAGTCACTTAACCCCAACTGCCTTAGCAAAACACACACACACACACACACAAATTTAGGACTACTTGTTTGCTCCTCTTTCCAATGTCTATTAAATATAAATATAGTGGTTTTTCCTTGTTTGTATAATAAATCAGGACACTTTTTAAAGTTGAATATATTCTTCAATTTAGCTTTTTGTTCACAACACCAATTATTTTACCCAAAAGTGTGTAATATTTGGCAGACAGTTGCAGTTATTAGTTTTTACTAATACACCCTAAATCTCTGAGGTATTTCTTTTCCAGCTGTCTTTAAGCCTGAATTTTAATCTACTTGAACACTGGATAAACATTTTAAAATAAGCTAATTATCTACAGGTTTGCAGTGCCCAATCTGTTCAGGCTGGAGGTGCAATACAGTTTTCTTTGCTGATTGTGACTGCATCCCCAAAGTGCGCTGCAAAGATGGCATACAAGACTGTGCTGACTGGAGTGATGAAAATACATGTGTGTAAAAGATTAATCCCACCCATCTCTGACTTCTAGAAAGCCAAAACTTTGTTTCCAAATCAGCAAGACTTAAAAAAAAAAAGTTCTATGTTTAAAAGATTTCCTAAACAAATGAATACACAAATACATGAGTCTTGTTTTTAACTGCTGGAGTTCATTTCTGGAGACTGATCCAGACCATATAATACAGTGTAACATTTGAAAAATGTTAAGATTCCATCACTAATACTTAGTCATTAATAAGAATTTTCTTCTACTAACACAATTCAAGTAAAAGGATCATCCAATTCCATATACTGTCTGGCTAATTCAGTCCCAAAAAGATATATAGTTAAACCCAAAGAAATTCTTTTACTTGGAAGAGGCATACCAAATGTCTTAATTTTATAATTCTTCCAAGACGAAAGGAACCTAAAGAAATTTAGTCTATTTCAGTAATTGTAGACATAGGAATTCAAATTCAAATAAGGTATAATGTACTGAACACAAAATAACCAGAAATCGATTCTAAGTATCCACTAACTCCAAACTGTATCTATACCCAACTACTTGCCATGTCTTAAAATTCCTATAACTACTCACTTCATAAGGATCTACTAAAGACATGTATTTTGAATGAGTTGTGGCAATCCAATCTATGAGATGTAATTTAGTTATCCAGTCTTGAAAAAAGGATAAATAGGACAATTATTTAGAAAAGCTCCTAGAATGCTTGAGAACTCTGGGATAGCATGAGGGTATTGCTATATTTGGGTAGTCATCTGTTGCTAATTGTCCTGTAATAGTTTGTTATGAGATATAATTGGCCAAGAATTTTGTGCTTATTTATAAATAGGGTTGGAAAGTAACAAGTGGTCAGAAACTTCATTTAAATTTTTTTAAAAATTTAGACTACAATTAAACTGGCATTCCACATGTGAGTAAACAACACAAAGCAAAAGACACAAGATTCATTCTGGGTTTAACAGAATCTGACATTTGGATACCTACTAATTTGGGAGCTAAATTTGTTAGGATAATTACTGCTTTAAGGGTGAGAATAGGTAGCAGTTTGCAGAAGGTTCTCAAATATTTGTTGACTGAAGGAGACAAAACTTGTAACAGAAAACTACTGGGAAACTACTTTTAGGGAAGTTATTTTTTACCTTATCCCTGGTAACATCTTTATAGACTTTTAGGAACAAACTCCTCCCCACACAACCCCACAGGTTGTAATTTTCAAACTTCTAATAAAGGAATAATTTTTTAAAACTCACACTTTTGTAGGATACAATAGTAGAGAGAACAGTTGTACTTTTAAAGCATGTGAAAACAAAGGAGTGGGTCTCCTAGATTCTAAAACAATCTCTCCATTTTCTAAACTTTTTAATTCTGCTAGAACATAAGCATCCCTCCCTTAAAAAAAAAAATAACACATTATTTCCCAATAAGGATATAAACTTCTCACGAACTTAGTACTTTGTGCTTAAAAAGATTCAATGGATGGATTTGCTCACTGTGAATAATTTACCAAAATTAATAGTGTCACTTTCCTGAAAGATCATATGTTTCTATCCATTAAATACTTATTAGATTAATAGAACCAGTTCTTAAATTTTAAGTATTCCTATTAGTTTTTTGATGTTAAAAAGAAAATGTTTTAAGCTACCCTAATGCAGTATTTCTGATAAGGGTCATTTCTAAAATACAATTGAATCAAATTTATAAGAATGTAAGTCATTTTCTCATTTGATAAATGGTCAAAGAATGTGAAGATTTTTCAGATAAATTAAGGCCATCCATAGTCATAAGAAAAAATGCTCTAAATCATTTATTAGAGAAATGCAAATTTAAACTAAGATCCTACATCACACCTATCAAATTAGCTGGCAGATGATAATGATTAATGTTGAATTGGACGTGGGAAAATTGGGAACCTAATATATTATTGGTAGAGTTGTGAACTGAGCAAGCCATTCTGGAAAACAATTTAGAATCATGCCCAAAAGGTTATAAAACTGCACCCAGCAGTGTTATTATTGGGTCTGTATCCCAAACAAATAATAAAAAAGGGACAAGGACCTGCATGTACTTAGCATGAACTCAAAATCTTACAAAAATACATGTTAAAAACTATCTTTACAAGTGATTAGAAAAATATTTTTAAATTATTATTAAAATTTTAAAAAAAAACTGAACTCAACAGAACTAGGGGAACATGGTACACAGACATTAACAGCAAGACTGTGTGATAATTAACTGATATGCCCTAAATTCTTCTCTGTAATGCAGTAATCCAAGACAATTCAAATAGATTGACAGAAAATGCCATCAGTCTCCAGAGAGAACTACGGAAAACTGAACATTGATTGAAGTATCCTATTTTCACCTTTTTCTTTAGCTTTTCCTATCTTTTGTCCTGACTTTAATAACATGACCAACATGGAAATATGTTTAACATAACTACACAGATACTCTATATCAGATTGTCTGGGAAGGAAAAGAAAAATTTGCAACTCAAAAATTTACAAAAAGTAAATACTGAAAACTATCTTTACTTGTAAGCGAAAAAATAAAATACTATTAAAAAATCTTTTTTAAGGTGTTCCAAATCATTACTGATTAAAGAAATGCAAATTAAGACAACTCTGAGATACCATTATACACCTGTCAGATTGGCTAAGATGGCAGAAAAGATAATGATGACTGTTGGAGGGGATGCGGGAAAACTGGGACATAGATACATTGTTGGTGGAGTTGTGAATGCATCCAGCCATTCTGGAGAGCAATTTGGAACTATGCTCAGAAAGTTATCAAACTGTGCATATCCTTTGGGATATAAACTCAGTAGTAACACTGCTGGATCAAAGAGATCTTAAAGGAGGGAAAGGGACCCAGATGTGCAAAAATGTTTGTGGTAGTCCTTTTCATGTTGGCTAGAAACTGGAAATTGAATGAATCAATTGGAGATTGAGTAAATTATGGTGTATGACTGTTATGGAATATTATTGTTCTGTAAGAAATGACCAGCAGGATGAATACAGAGAGGCTTGGAGAGACTTACATGAACTAATCTAAGTGAAATGAGCAGAACCAGGAGATCATTATATGCTACAAGAATATTATATGAGGATCAATTCTGATAGAAGTGGCTATCTTCAGCAATGAGAGGCTCCTGATTCAGTTCCAATTGATCAGCGATGAACAGAACCAGCTACACCCAGCGAAAGAACACTGGGAAATGAGTGTGGACTGCTTGCATTTTTGTTTTTCTTCCCAGGTTACCTTTCTAAATCTGATTTTTCTTGTGCCAACATGAGAACTATATAAATATGTGCAGGTATATTGTATTTAAGATATACTTTAACATATTTAACATGTATGAGACTGCCTGCCATCTGGGGGGGAATGGAAAAATTGGAACAGAAGTGTTTGCAAAGGTCAATGTTGAAAAATTACCCATGGATATGTTGTGTCAATAAAAAGCTATAATAAAAAAGTCTTTTTAAAAACTACAACGTGTATTAAAAAAACAAAACAAAACACTAGAAGAGCTAAAAACCTCATATAACTGCTTTAATTTATGAAACCCAATCAAAATGTGACAAAGTTAATCTGCCACAAAATGGAACAAGTAGATTTTTTATGGACTTTTTAAGAAAAATTTGGTTATATTCTTTTTCCATGAGAGCACATTATACTATTATTTCTATACATAAATTCACCATGAGAGATAAATGTGACAAACTATTTTGTTCTAAGTGCTTCAAATCATTAGGCAAGAGGAAAAAAAATAGCTTTACCACAAACTCCAAGCCAACATTTTTTCTCTCTCCTCTTCACATAAAACATTCCAACCAGCTAAATTTAACTTAAATCTAGAGGCATCTAAAAATTTTCATAACTTTGCTAAAATATATGGGAATCTGACAAAACATATAAAGAACATAGCCAGTTATATTACTTAAAAACAATCCCCCCTGCAATCTATATTGCTTTCATATACAAATTAGAATACCAACAAAATCAATTCAACTGTATACTAGGTAAAGATTTTATTAACCTTTTTTTCAAACTTTAATTCCAGGTTTGTTCAGCATAGTTAGGCTGCAAAGAATGAATTGTGTATAAGCAATAAATGAAAAGAGCTGCAATGTCCAATGGGCTTCAAAATATCAGAGATCTAATTCTATAGATCCGTAAACAAAAACAAAAACAAAGAAAGAAAAAAGGAAAAAAAAGCAGTCACACGATATAAAATAGCAGCTCCACATAACTTTCAAGTTTTAACTTTCAGAAGTTGATACTCAATTCAGTTTGCCTCGTTCTTAGAAGCTTCATCAAAATTCTCAACGAGATCTAGGAGAAAAAACCAAAACATTACATTATGGAAATATTTTTATAAGCTTATCCCTAAATCTTATGAAGGGGTAATTTCCAAAGCATATCTGATGAAATCATTCATATAAGACACAAAGTAGGACTTTAACACAAAGTACAACTACAACCAACTTAGCATTATTCACATTAATTTAGTCAATTTAGGCATAAGCATAAAACATATAAACGTCGATAACCTATTGCCAACAGTGGAAATATCACAACTGAAGAAACTATATTACTCTCCAAGAGTTGTAACTGGGCAATACAAATTATTGTATTATTTTATTATGAAGAAAGAATCCAATAGGCACCCAAATTTATTTTTAAATGGTTTTTTTTTTTAATTTTCCAGACACTGAAATTACTTGTGATATTTATTAGCAATGAATGATCACCTACAAAACCAAACCAAAGTTCTCAAAATCTGGTTCTAGACCAAATCAGTTCCAATGGAGCAGTAATGAACTGAACCAGCTACACCCAGTGAAAGAACTCTGGGAGATGACTAAGAACCATTACATTGAATTCCCAATCCCTATATTTTTGCCTGCCTGCATTTTGGATTTCCTTCACAGGCTAATTGTACACTACTTCAGAGTATGATTCTTTTTGTACAGCAAAATAAGGGTTTGGTCATGTATGCTTACTGTGTATCTAATTTATACTTTAATATATTTAACATCCTGCCATCTGGGGAGGGGGTAGGGGGAAGAAGGGGGAAAATTGGAACAAAAGGTTTGGCAATTGTCAATGCTGTAAAATTACCCATATTGCATATAACTTGTAAATAAAAAGCTATTAAAAAAAAAAAACTGGTTCCAGGACCACTAGAGGCATTTCAAAGGTTCTCTCTTTATTATTATTATTATTATTAAAACCTCTTATTTACAAAACATATGCATGGCTAATTTTTCAGCACTGACCCTTGTAAAACCTTCTGTTCCAATTTTTCTCCTCCTTCCCCCACCCCCTCCCCTAGATGGCAAGTAATCTAATACATGTAAAAATATATTCAATGGTTCTCTTGTAGTACTAATATGCTAGGAAGAAAATTTTATTTGATTTATGAAATTTACTAAAATGCATGTATTACTATATTGCTAAAAAGAAACTACCATTCTATTTATTCTACCAAGGTTTTAAATTTTCTTGTAAACAAACCATAGACTAATCCTCAAGGATATGCCTTATATGGTGGGTTCTAGAATGAAAAAGCACAGAAACAGTGCTCTTAATTTTATCGAACTAATGTTAAAGAAATAGCCTGCCTTTTTTTTTTTTTTTTTTTTTTTGTGCGAAGGCAATTGGGATTAATTGACTGCCCAAAGTCACACAGCTGTGAAGTGTTAAGTGTCTGAAGAATTCAGGTTCTCCTGACTTCAGGGTTGGTGCTCTATGTACTGCGCCACCTAGCTCCCCCTGCCTACTGCCTTTTACTCTGATGTAAATAAATAATAGAATTTTCAACAAGTACAGTCTTACCTGGAACTTCATCATCATCATCCTCCCCAGTGGCAAGTGGTGCTTTCCCATCAACAGCTGTAATACACACAATATAAATGTTACCTACATTTTCTCAAATCTTCCTAAAACAAAAAATACAGTACTAGTAACATAACAAAACAATTCAAGATATTCACCCAATCCTTATGAATAACAGAAACAAGCAATATTCTACATTTAGTTGATAATAGCACAAGTTGATAAAATCTTGTTATTTTTTTAATGTCCATTGATAATTACAAAAAATTACAACAGCGATTTATTACTTGTTATTGAGCATCATTATATTAAGTATAAATAAATACTCATACTCATAGTGACTGCCAGAGTTTAAACATGTAAAATAACTTTTCCTACCTACTTCAAATCCAAATGAACAAAAGTATGAAAAAAGCATTCTATCAAAGTAGAACTGTGTCATAGTAAAGATCAGGAAACAACTTCATTTTTTGAAGAGTATTAACTCAGAAATTATTTCATAATTAAAATTTTAAGATGACAAGTCCCTGCTCTGAAGTTAAAGCACATTTATAATGCTTTGGGGATTTAAAAAAAAAAAAACAAAAAAAACAAAACTTCTACACCACTCATATTCCCAATACATGATTAACTTACGTTGTTTGGGCAGAGCTTCTGCCAGTCTTCTTAAGCTAGTCAGACTGTCAGCTCCAAGCTGGTTTAAGATGCTGGGGAGCATTTCTGTTAGCTGCTTTGTCTCAGCATGGCCTGTAATAGTGAAAGTGTTTGCTGCCAATGATGCCTGAACTTTAGGATTGTTAAAGTGGATCACTGTTCCCTGGTTGGTAAACATATTCACCTGTGAAAAAATTAAAAGAAAAAAAATGAGGCATGCCCAATTTAAAACTTTAAATATTTTATTTCAACAACAAAAACAAAACCCCTAAGTTTAAGTATTGGTAAGCTAATAAATGGAAGGTTTAATCAGAAAACAAATTCAGCAGACGCTACATTACCTTCAAGACATTCCAATCACTGACATTTTATAATATCAAACACATTATAAATCAAACCACAAGGATATTCACATATGAACTTAGCTCTAAAATCAGCTGGTGTATTAAATTACTTTTTATGAAACACTCCTCTATTAACAGTTTTGCCTATTATATATTCAAGTAAACAATCATATTAGATGGGCCTGCCTAGCAATCTATTGGAATGAAACTGCTGCCAACAGCTTTTTTCCCTTCTCAAGTTCCATACATAAAATTCTGATAGATGGAGGAATGGAGGTCTTATGCTGTCCCAGAAAAGCAGTTAAAAGTGAAATCTGGGAGGGAAGGGAAAGGTCAGAACATAAGATGACTTGCAGATAGAAACTAAGATAATATATATGTAAGGTACTTTGTAACCATAAAGTTACATCATTTGAACACCAAATATAAGTTATTAGATAATACACAACTAGCAACCACTGGAGTTTAAGCCCACTTCTATTTTACAAACGGAAAAAAAGTAAATACAATTTAGGCACCCAACTCTTGTTTGTAATTCTCATCTCTCCCCTATTTTGAAATATGAAAATACACAGAAAGAAAATATTGCTCGATATTTTACGCCATAGCTAATGCCTCCTACAATAGAAAGTCATTACACGATAATTTTCTATGTTAAAGTTTTTGAGAGAGTAAAGAACTTGTAAAGAAAAAGGCAGATCCTGAAACAAAGATGGACAGGATATATATATATATATATATATATATATATATATATATATATATATATATATATATATATATATATATATATATATATATATATATATATATATATATAGAGAGAGAGAGAGAGAGAGAGAGAGGATTGCTTTTCTTTTATTACCAACCATTCAGCAATTTTCACATTTCCCAAATTAAAATATTTAAATCTTAATGCAGCACTTATCCAAAGTCAAAAATAACTCAAGACTAGAATTAAATGACCATAAAAAGCCATGTCAATTATCAGCACGCTAATATATTAATATCTCAATTTTTCATTAAATAGCTCCTGAAGAGACTATAATCCCAGTGGAGGAATTATTTTCTCTTGTGCCTCATTTTAGGGGCAAAAACAATTACTCTATGTAGTTGGCAACTCACATTCCTTAAATAAAACAATAAGAATTCATAATAAACTATATCTGTTTCCTTTATCTTTTTAAAGGAAAAATATTAAATCAAAATCATGAAAGTTACCTCTTCAATACCAGAGATATTGTTTACTCCTAGTTTCTTTAAGGAAAACTGAAGTT
The DNA here is from genome assembly GCF_016432865.1 of Antechinus flavipes. Lineage (NCBI taxonomy): Eukaryota > Metazoa > Chordata > Mammalia > Dasyuromorphia > Dasyuridae > Antechinus > Antechinus flavipes. Next base: position 162,557,946 of record NC_067398.1, read on the forward strand.
TCTTATCATCTGCTGTAGCTGTTCTATGAACCACCTTCTTCTTTCTCCGAGCAGTCCCCTAGAAAAGGGGAAAAAAAAGTCTTTAAAGATATTATCATAAGGGGCAGCTAGTTGGCACAGTAGATAGAGAACCAGTCCTAAAGTCAAATCTGACTTCAGACACAACACTTTCTCAATGTATGACCCTGGGCAAATCACTTAACCCCAATTGCTTCAACCTCCCTTCCCCCCCAAATCACATAGACCAGGGGTCTGCAAACTTTTAAATAGGGGGCTAGTTCACTGTCCCTCAGAATATCGGAGGGTCGGACTATCGTAAAAACAAAAACTGTTTTGTGGGCCTTTAAATAAAGAAACTTCATAACCCTCAGCTGTGGCATCTGGCCCACGGGCCGGAGTTTGAGGACCCTGACATAGACCATTTTCAAATGAACTCTTTTCCCTTCTGATCTTTCTTTGAACTCTTTAACAAAATATCAGTGTGCTAAAGTGGGGTTAGGGGAAATAGCGATAAAAGAGAAGTGGAAGTTGAATGTCTTTATTTGGTTTAAACACTCAGGAAGTCCTATATAAAGACAAGTTAATTTGATTAATTTACTGGTAAAAAAATGACAAGCACAGGAGCAAAAGGTACATGAAGATCTTTCAGATAACCAAAAGTGTTAAGGAGCTACTCAGGGAATCCTAGTACAAAATTGAAAACCTTTGCCAGAAAGATAGTTATGTCACTGCCAAGTCCTAATACTTATTTTATCCCAGGGCACTAACGCTAAAGAGATAGTCCTCAAATAGCCAGATAGACCAGAGCTCAACATTGTGGCTCAGATTCAACTTGGCAATGGACACAAAGCTTAAGTAAACTATTCCTAGCAATCCCATTTTAAACAGACTTCCTTTCTATACAAAATGGATCATAATGTATTCTTTAGAGCAAAAGTAATTTTTCACAGCATTATACAATGCTGTAATCAAGTCTTACTAGTCAGTTAAAAAAAAAATTTGAACTCAATGTCACTAAACTGACCAAAAATGCTAGGTTTTATGATGTTTTTGGAAAAGACTGGAGCATCTTTAAGTTCTGTTAAAAATTAGCTACTGTTAATACCTCATCTTCCCCCACAATAAAAGACTAATACTTTTCTAAAAGCCTGGAGAAATCACCTTTCCATATTTATTGAACATATTCATTTAAAAAAAAAAAACACTATCAAGATTATGCCTTATGTCAATTATTCCTGTAAACCACAATACTGAAAATCATTCATCTACCTCATTACATTTCCCCCAAAAGTTAAATAGTTTTATCCATCAAAAGATATAAAAGAAATTTAATTCTGAAAACACTAAAAGAACCATGGCATAAGAACACCCAACCTCTGTCCCATTAAAAAAAAAAAAAAAAAAAAAAAAAAAGATCTGAAGAAAAATTTCCCAGAGAATGTAAAGCCACACCTAGCTTATAATAATTGCTAAAAGTGCAAAATGCAACCAATCTTTAATATGTAGGTGTTAACCTTAGGGAACACAAGTTTCAGCATGCAAGAATTAAGATCAAATCACTAAATTCAAGGTCCAGCTCATTCCTTAAGACTAAGTGAAGTTCTAAACTATGTCTTAAGATCAATGATTATCTCTACCTCTGCTGCTATTTTTTAAAAGCCTGTAGCATAAAAACCTGGAAAACCATACCAAATTAAGAACAAACACTATTCTATTGGCAACATATCATTAAGTAGTAATAAGTTACTGGATAGTTTCTGTCCAGTGAAATTGTTATATAAGAAAATCCTCAATTTAAAAAGTAAAAGTTATAACCATCTGTTGTATTTGGGAACAAACTACCAGTCATTTAAAAACTTCCCCCCCTCTAGATTTTTGGACCCAAAACTCAGAGTTAAACCACCCATTAATCCTACTCTCCCCCTAAATTTTCCAAGATATAATGACCAAAAACATTTAAGAATTTACTCTTTCAGGAACGGTTATAAACACCATAATCCAACTGTATGAAAGACGCAAAATAAAGGGAGAAAATTTTTTTCCAAAGAAAAAAAAAAACAATTATCCTGGCTCAAATTCAACTTGCAAAACATCTGTTACATTTGAAACCTTATCTCAAAAATGTACCAGAAATGCACAAATAAAAACTATTATCATGATTCTTACTTTGGGAACTCTAACTAGTTTAGAGAACTAAACGATTATTGTGAGAATAAAACCTGTTCACTTGGGAAGTCTCATTTTTGGTTTTATACAGACAATACACACATAGATGTAGATTTTTAGCTGGACCTTACTGATGTAAGGTATTGCTATTAATTATACAGGTTAGCAACTGCTCAGTTAACTTAGTCTTAAAATCATTTGACAAGGTCACAAAGCTTGCATGGGTCAGTAAGACCTAGTTCTTTCCTGATTTCAAGTCCTAGTCATTAAGCTTAGCTGTCCAAAATAATTTTAACAGTTTTAAAAGAGGGTGCAGAGGCTCCTAATATTGTAGCAAATTAATACTGTCAGTTGTTTCTTTGTATTCTTAAAATGTCAAAAGTGTAAAATGAGCTTCAACTGACAACTTATAGATGATAAGAGTAGCACAGTTGACAAAAATTGTTGTTGGATTTACTGGAATACCTACAGTAACCATCAGATCAAAAAATTAAGAAAATTGTGCAGCCCAAATTTGAATTTTCATTACATGTGAACTTTGAAAAATTTAAGATTGTCTGTATAACTCAATTAAAAACAATAAAGTTTAACCTTCCCTGATAGTGACTTCTTCCAGAAGATGTTTTCTATTTTCCCATTTGCTTATCCTTGCCTCTTCCCAAATACACAGCTGACATATCTCAACTGCTATATCCCTCTCCTGATTTTCAACAAACATTTATTAAATTATTAAATATCCACGTCTATACCAGATGATGAAGTAAATAAAGTTTGGATATGAACAGGTAAAGTGTCTGTCACACGTTTCCAGGGTGGGGAGGAGAGAAACCTCTTAGTAAAACACATTAGATATTTTAGAATTATAAAACAAAGAGCTAGCATATAGTTCCATCAATTCACAAACATTTATTAAAGGCCTATTGATTATAAGCCAGGCACCACGTTCCTGACCAATTGGGGAGTGACTAAAGGAAGATTGGAAAACATGCTTCCCTGCTATCAGATTTAGATTTGGACTCTGCAGTGTTCCATAATAAAGTTAAAATAAAAAATAAAAAATTACAAGCAAAAAGTTCATTAAAGAAAGCAAAAGCACTACTAAAGCCTTGACTTTTTTGAGCAAAGTAGTAACACTAGAAAAAACTTACTTTCCCACCAATGCGCACTTGTGCCTGCAGCTTGGCAAGTTTCTCTTGGTTCATAATCGTTTCTTTCATCTGTAAAAGCAGAAAAAGGAGTCAGCGTGACCTCTCCCCGACTTAATACGGCCTTCGGGCCACCGAGCTCCGAGCTCCAGCTGCCACCCCACCCCCGCTCCGAGGGAAGGCCGGTCTCGCTCTCCCCGAAGCCCATGAAGGCCAAGGTCTCTCTCAGGCCTGACCCCTCGTGCGGACCAGCCGCCGGCCTCGCCTTCCCCTAAGCCCCGCGCGGCCAAAGGGCCGCAGCCATCTCCCCTGAGAGTCTGCGGAGGCCCAAGCCCGACCCTGCCAGCCCGAAGCCGGCAGGCGCCCTAGATTCCGCCGGCGCAGGAGGAGGCTGCGCGTCACCTGCGGCTCCGGGTCTCCTCCCGCCGCGCCCTGAGCCATGGGGTGGGAGAACATGGCCCAGCCGTGCTGGGGCGGCCTCGCCCCGCTCGGTCGCTCGGCCTGCCCGACTCCCCGGCTCCCTTCCCTGCTTCACTTCCTCCCTCCCCGCTCTTCCTGAGCCCTCGCTTCCGGGAGCTCTCCCGGGGACCACCGTCCGCCCAGACCCCGGCCCCGCGCCTTTTTGTACCTTGCCGGAACGGAAACGGAGCTGCGCAGATGACCGGGGGTGTTACTCGCGGGGTCGCAGGTAGAAGAGCCAAAGATAGGGGAACACACGCGGGATAGCAAGATGGCAGCCAGAGAGGAAGCCGGAAATGACGCCTAACGACTTCCCTGCCAACCTCCGATAGGAAGGAAACGTCTCCGCCCCGTGCTCTGCAGCGCGCGCAGTACCTCTCCTTCTCTCCCCACCCCCACCCTTTTTTTTTTTTTTTTTTTTTTTTTTTTTTTAAGTTGGCTAGGTTCCTAGTTTGTGACGTTTTCCCAGCTCGACTTTGCTGGGGGGTTGCTGGGGAGCATGCGGCCAGGGAACCTTTGTCTTTACGCAGGCGCACTCCCGAAGAGACTTTCGCCTTTTCCTATTGCCGAAGTGCTGGGTCCTAAAATTAATCTCTAGGCAGTTAAGATCTGTGTTTTCAAGGCGGAGTGCTGCTAACACTTTGAAGATGCTCATTCCCTAAACCATGAGTTCTTAACTTTTTTTTTTTTTTTTATGTCCCAGAACTTCTTGGCAGAATATTTTTAAGTGCATAAAATAAAATACATAGGGATTGCAAAAACAATCAATTAAAATATAGTTATCAAAAATACTTTTAAGTTCACAGATTAAGAACGCCAGCACTAGAAAAATTAAATAATTAGGCAGTCTTCCTACCACCTCACCTCACCTTTCAATATAAAAATACGGCATCATTCAATTAATGGGTGCCAAAATCTGTAGACTTGGAAGTTCAAATTTGCGGGATTTTTGCCAGGTAAACGATTCAGACAGTCACCTCCATTTTTTTCCTTTGATTTATTAAGTACAGTTGCTCTTTGAAGATAAATCAAGTTTCTTAGATACTAAGAAGCAAATTTGGTGGAATTGGGGTAAAACAAAGAAAACCTCCCCAAAAATCACCTAATTGTAACCAAACGAGATTTTTGTGCCTGAGGTGAGGTGACTGGATTTGGTGATTAACTCTACTCAACTTTGAAACAGGATCTAATAGCAGTACTAATTCAAATTTTGACAGTAAAAAGAAATTGTGATAAAAATGCTATTGACCAAGTTTCTTGCAATCTGGGCTACAACATGTAAGCCTTCTGAGTAATGTAGAGAGATCATTTTATCTTTTTTTTTTTTCTCACTGTCATCTAATAACACAGAAGCTACAATGAGTAAATGACTAACTTGAAATGTCAAAGTTAAAGTAAACCATAACTTAACTAAATTGGGAAAATTGCCTGGAATTTAGGAAAAAACAACCCACTTTGGGTAAGTAGAAAATAAAAATTTCCCCAAATATAAGGTTCTTGAAAAGAAATTAATAACGTCCTTTCCAAATACTGATTAATTTCGTATTGTCAAATATTCTTCAAAGAGAAACTGGGGTTAAAAATCAGTAATGTTATGTGGTATGAAAATAATTATTTGTTGTATTGCTTTTGAACTTTGAGTCCTGTGGATCCTTCATTTTGGATGTATTCAATGCTTAGGTCATTTGCCCAAAATCATACAGTAAATTATCAAAGGTGGGATTTGAACAGAGATGTTCTGAGGCAAGAGTAAGTCTTCTTGCCACTGTAGCACACTGCATTCTCCATGTTAAGACACAAATTCCTTCCCAAAGAATAATCCTGATGGTAATTCCAAAAGACAGAGTCTGGAATTAGATTCTGTGCCTAGAAACAGACTAACAAAGAACTGGTGAGCTTCCAATTAACAAGCTATATATATATATATATATATATATATATATATATATATATATATATATATATATATGTTTTATTTTTAGTTTCTTCATCTTTCTGAATGAAATTGTCATTTTTAAAATGATAGTTTTTTAAAGTGTCAGTTACAGTTCATTTTTCCTTTCTCCAGTTTTCTTCTGTCTCTAGAGTTTCATTCAGATTCTTCTGTGCAAATAACATTCTCAAATCATAACCCTAATAAGCCAAATTCAAAGTTGTAACAGCTGTTTTTCTTTATTAACCTCTCTAATCATTGAGCAGTGCCTGTGGAACAAACTATATGGAGCTTCAAAATGCAAATCAGGTGGTAAGGGATAACAACAAATATTTTTCAGGCTCCTACAATTTTATATAAGGTGAAATTAAAATGTACTCACTCCTTGTTTTCTTCTACTACACAAGCTGTTTTGTGTCTAGATCTGCTAAACAGATGAAAAGGGTGAAATTTGCTTTAAATCCTTGTTAAATTGCAACCACAATCTGTGCTTCTTTGGGAGGCTAATTTTCAACTAGTTGCTGATTAGAGCATATGAGAAATGAGAAATAACCATATATGTACATAATATACATATAATTTTCATGGTACTGACTAGAGAAGTATCGTAGTTGACTTTAAAACATTATTATTATAAGCAGCTTTCATAGATACATCTTAACAACTGAAATGAAAACATTTTTAATTATCTTATAGTCACTTTAAACTCTGTGTAACCTTGCATAAATTAATGTAATTTCTTTGAGCCTCAGTTTCTTCATCTGTAAAATGAATGGGTTGACTAGATGGTTTCTAAGGTTCCTTTTTCTGCAAAGCTCTGTGAAGTTGAAATACGTGTGTGTGCATGTGTGTATACTCTTTTCTTGTGGTACCTCCGTCAGCCTCATAGCCTGACTCAAGTCCTGACTCATCAGTTCATTGTGAACATGTAAAATTGAATGGCAAAAGGGTGAGTTTAGAGTCAGCAAGAACTGAGTTCAAATCTATCTCACACACACTTACTAGCTGTGTGATCCTGGCTAAGTCATTTACCTTCTCTTTGCTTCAGTTTCCTCAATGGTAAAATGAAGATAATAATCTCGTAGGTCTGTTTCAGGGATCAATTGAGATGCACAGCACCTGGCACATAGTAAGTGCTTAATAAGTGCTCATTTCTTTCCTCCAATCATTGTTCAACTTGATTTTAACAACAAATAATTCCAACAACTGTTTACTTCTTGGTACCTATAATGGAAAGAGAGATGGATTTGGAATCAGAGTCCTACCTGCCACTTACTAGCTATGTAACCATGAGCAAGTTAAGTTATCAGTTTATTCACTGGAAAGTGAAAAGTTAGTCTCTGATTCAGTACATTACTTGGGAGGTTCCATATTGCCTAGCAACTTCCCGAAAACACAAACTTAAATGTAAGATATATGATGTCAGATAAAATGTGTATGTCTGCATGAGATGTCTAAATGTATAGACAGATGACCCAATGGAAGGCATCAATACATATAATTAAAGGTCTGGGTCAGCCTTCTCAACTAGAGACTGAATTCTGTCTTGAAGGGAATAGGATGAGAATAGGATAAAATACACCCTCCCAGGAGACTCTTCTCTAGTGTCTAAAAAAAGGTTATGGAAATAGAATTATCTCTATTTGCCTCCCCTAAACATTGCTGGCTAAGAACACTTTTGGTTCAGATTAAAAAAACACTAACTTCCCTAGTCACTATCCCTTAAAAGGATAGGGTACCCCAAGCTTAGAAGATAGGTAGAAAGCTCAGTGAATAGACAGCTAAGCTTGGAGTCAGGAAGACCTGAGTCCAAAATCAGCCTCAAACACTTATCGTTGTATGCCCCTAGGTACATTTTGCCTCATTTTCCTCATCTGAGCTGGAGAAGGAAATGGCAAACCATTATGGTACCTTTGCCAAGTAAACCCCAAATGGTCATGAAGATTTGGTGACAACTGAAAAACAACTGAGATTCCCTATCAAGTTCATTTCTGGGTATGGTGTAGCCAATGCACAAGTCACTCCTGTCCTTTCCAGCTCTAGGAACATGTCTCTAGCAAGAAAAAATCAGAGTAGTTCATCCATAGTACCTTTTTCTTTTGCTTTTTTAATCTGATGAAATTTGTTACAAAGTGCCAAAATGACTTTAACCTCAATATACTGTTATCTTTAGTTGATACACAGCCAAACTAATATTTAAATATTAGTCCATGCTCGTAGTTCAAATCAGTTCAATAAATAACTACTACACTTTTGACACAGCATTTGACTAATTGACAATGCATACAAAAATATAATCTCTCTCTCCTTTCCTTGAGTTAAGATAATCTGCTTCCATCAGAGTTTAGAATTGCTAACTGAGCCATAAGATAGTAAACTTACCCTATCTATGCTAGTGAAACACAGGGTAGGATAGGATACAAAAAAAGTGAAGGAAAGCTATGAATCCTATCTGGTGGTAGTAGTGCTGCTCTGAAGAGGTTAGAGGCCAGGAGTGACTGCCAGATGTTCTCCAACAGTGGCCAGACTCTGTTACAGAAACAGATGCTACACATCTGTCTTCTATCAACTGGGATCAAAATAAAGCTCTACCCACTCAATGAGTTAGCATATATAATCTAAACAAAGGCTATCCTATTGCTGGATCTAACAGAATCTGATAATAAATCTTTTTCTATCCTTTCCATAACTCGGAAATGAAAATCTAGGTACTTTTCAGGTAGCTTTCTCTTTGATATCACTATCTTGTTCCTCCTACATCTCCAAGACACTTTTTTAAATGTGTTTTTCCTTTTTCTCTCTGGCTACTGTATACATGCCTTAGACTTAATCTTAAAATGTATTCTCTTCTTTCCCTATGTACTCTTCTCTCCTCCTCCTCTCTCCCCCTCTCTCCCCTTCCATCTTTTCCTCTTTCTCCCCCTCTTTCTTTTCCTCCTCTCTTTCCCCCTTTTCTCTCTTCCTCTCTTTTCCTCTTTCACCCTCTCCCTCTCCTTCTCTCTTTCTTCCTCTCCTTCCCCTTTTTCCCCTTCTTTTGCTCTGACTTTCTGCTTTGTCTCTCTGTCTCTGTCTCTCGCTGTGTGTTTCTGTCTCTGTCTGTTTGTCTATCTGTCTCTCTCTTTCTCCTTTCCTCTCCCCTGTCCTTTCTCTCCCTCTCAGAAATTTTATGTCTTTTCAGTTTTAAATACCTTCTCCATGCTGTTGCCTCCCAAGTTTGGAGTACTATCCCTGATGATGGCACTCTCTCAGGTTGTTGTGTAGTACTATGTACAACTAACACAAAGATATCCCAGAAAAGCTATTCCAGGTTCAAGGTTCAATTCAAGGCCTTTCAATTTAAGTTACACACTGCTAGAAAATATGTTTTGTCATCAAAGAGCATTTATTAAGTAGCTAATTTAATAATATGACAATTCTTGCCCTGAAGGGACTGTAGTATCATAGTATGGCCAAACTCAAAATATGTAATAGACTCACAGACAGCAAATGAACAATGATAATCTGAATCCTGATTTGGTCTAACATGGATTGTCCTCAAGTGTGGGCTTCTCCTAAGAATCTAATCTGGATTCAGGCATATTTTGAGTCAGCATTCACTTAAAATCACATAAGCCCTCATATATGGTTGGTGTTTTTTTTAAACAAATCAATCATCAGAAAACATAGCATTTTAAAGAAGGCATTTATGTGAACTATAAGACAAAATAAACAACAAAGAGTTAAATAAATTAAGAACATCCTTGCCTTTCATTCTCTAAATGGATTTCTCCTTTCTACATGTTTCCTAAGAGAAGGAACCCTGGTGTTACCATCTGACTCCACATCATAGTAGGAGCATCATACAGTAAGTAACAACAGCTAGGTATTAGTTAAGTGTTCACATCAGCACTATTGAGCAGAGTAGATCTCCCAGATTAGCTACTTAGCAAGAAGGTAAAAGCAAGGTTACCAGGAACAAAGAATCTCAGGCTTATTTTTCTTTGCCAAATCAATACCACCCAGTTGTCTGTCCTACACAATCATTTCTGCTATGCCTTCAAGATCTGATTTACATCTGCTCCAAATAAAGTGACAGGTTAAGAAACAGGTTAACTCTTCCCTTTGCTAACCGATCATTTTTCTCTCTTTCCTTCCAGCTCTCTCTCAAATATCTGTTTTCTTCAAGTCCTGGGATCACTTGTCACCTGGTGTCCAGTGATTATTCATAATATTGAGCCCTGTTCATAGATAAACCTCCTCTTATAGACATTTGAGAATAAAACATTAACAGTTCTTATAAATTACATGTCATTTCCTGGGTTTACCAATGACCTAAGGCAGCGATCCTCAAACTTTTGTTCTCAATATCTTTATCCTATTAAAAATGATTGAGGATCTGTCCAAAGAGTTTTTGTTCATGTGGTTTATAGTTATAGATATTGATCACATTAAAAATAAAAACTAAGTATGAATTTGTAGACTCTCTGAAAGGATTTCAGAGATTCCCAGGATGCTCTGGACCAGACTTTGAGAACCACTGACGAAGGTCATTGGTAAACATATTTAAAAGCATTGGTCGATTGACTTATAAAATTTCAAATGCACAGGTTATATATCCATACCTAGTACAACTATCTCTTCCATATCATGAAGGTTGAGAGGCAGTGACCCCTGTGATGTGAAAAATCCATGTAAAATTTTTTTCATTTTTTTTCATACCAGAGAAGAAGTATAATTTTTTTTTCTTTTTCTTTTAGAGGTGTTTATAGTACCTTATTGTGAAATTTGGGTATTTGGTCATAGGCTCTGGGTCATCTTCTGGCTTTCATGTGTCCTCTGTGACTTCTGCAAAACTCCCCCCAATTTCTTATGACAACCTGTGATATATCAAAACTGCAATGGGGAAATGTGATGGGGAAGAGAACTGTACATATCATCCACAGTAGCATTGCAAGGACAAACACATGAAGGAGAATATGGCACCTAAAACAATTCAAAAACTGCAAACTGAAGGGTGCATGTATCTTACATAAAGCACATTGCATCACACAGGATTACATGCCAATCACATATGACACATGCAGAAACATAATACATGCATGTATAATAATTGTTCGTGTGGTAAAGATGCCTGATTCAGCAAACCAAATATCTACATCCCATACAGCATATGGCATCCTATGTTGTGACTATATAAAAGAAATATTAAATGCCTGCCCTCAGTAGACATCATCTGACAACATGTGTTGCCTTTCTCCTTACTTCCAAAGCATTATAAGTTATGGATGATGCTCATGTAGTCTTGATACTTCCACAGAATTCTTATGTTTTCTCTATACCCTTGGTATCTTCAAATTTGTTGAACTTTAGTTCTAATATAGTGTTTTAGATTTTCCATCCATATTAGCTCTCATATCCTTCCCAAATTCATGTCAGCATAACTTCTCATCTAGATTATTTAACTAGCATTCTGATTGCTCTGTTTCCAATCTTTCCCTTTTTCATATCCACCTTTGCACACTTTCCAAACTCATGTTCCTAAAGTACAAGTCTGACCCATGTCATTGTCCTCATGAAGTTTTGTGGTTCACTATTATCTCTGAAATGAAATACAAACTTCTGTTTGGCTTTTGAAATATTTTACAATATGATCCCAACCTATATTTTCAGACTGATTTAATTTACTTCTCATGTCTTCTACATTCCATCAAAACTGGCTTAATTACTATTCTGCATGTAGGATATTCATATCTCCCATCTCTGTGTTTTTGCCTCATGTCTGGAATACTTCCTCTCTCCTCAGCTTTATCTCTTGAAATTTCTATTTCCCTTCAAGCTTCATCTCAAGTGCTACTTCCTACAATAAGTCTTCCTAGATATTCCCACTTATTAGTGTCAGCACCTTCCTCCATTAATTTTAATTTACCATGTTTGGTATTATTTGTGTTACACACTGCCATCCCCTCCCCTTAAAACATCAGTTCTCCTTAGGGCAGGATATATTTGTTTTTATTTTTATATCCTTAGAATCTAACCTAAGATCCATCTTTTAGTAAACAATACTTTTCTTTTAAAATTTTTTGATTTATAAAATAAAACAAGTTTTTCTATAACAGTATAATATAAAAAAATAATTGCACATGACAATGTAAATCTATTATTTACAGGTTGTGATTTCTATTAAACATATAATAACATTCTTCCTCTCTCCATCCATCTCTCTTTTCCTTTCTTCCTTCCTTCCTTTTTAAAAACTGACCTGGTCCTTGCCTTGACCATGGGACTTATAGTACCAAACCTAAAGCTTGACACACAGAAGAGTCAAATCAAGCTCTAAATAATTGTGAGGAAGAAAGTAGTTCCCCGCTCCCCCCCACCCCACCCCCCCACCACCAAGTCTCTACCCCTGTCATCTTAGTCCAGAGAAAATTACATAAAAATGTTGCCTGGGAAAGTAGTCTTACACCTAGAATCAAAGAATCCAGGTTTAAATCTTAATTCATCTATTTTAATTTGCAGATATAATATCTTTCATCTTGATCAACCTGTTACCTTATCTGTAAAATTCAAGAATTGAACTAGATGATATCAAAGGATGTCTTGGTTCTAAAACTCTTTAGCAGAAATAAGCAGAAATATGGGACCTCTGGAAAGGAGATATATTCAGTTAACAAAAGTTTTAAGGGCCTACTGTATTTCATGCTAGGCACTGAGGGAGACTATAAAGATGGACTTGGCATGGTATAGTATGGTAGGAAAAGAGAGGCAGCATGCCAATATGGAGAAGAGAGTCTCTACATAAGGTAAATCTAGGTTTAATTTCCTTTGATGACAAATACTGGTTGTGGGATACTGGGCAAATCGCTTACTATCTCAATGCTTTACCAAATGACCTTCTAAAAATTACAAACTGGAGAAAGTTGCTGATTTATATTCATTGAGCTTCTTCACAGAGTACCAATGAAATCATAGGCCTGGAAATGACAACTAAATCAATAAGGGAAAAAGCTATTTCATAATTGAATATCATACAAAATAGATCCATAAATTTATATAATGATAACCTACTATGAGGAAGCACCATGGCATCATTTGCTTATTTTATTTGCATTAATATATGCTCCAGGATATAGAGTATTGGGGATAGCTGATGATGCAATAGATAGAATGCTGAGCCTTGAGTTAGGAATCTTGAATTCAAATTCTGCCTCACACACTTACTAGCTATGTGAGTCTGGGAAACTCACAATTTCTGTTTGCCTCATTTTTCTAATATGTAAAATGCAGATAATGATAGCATCTCCTTCCCAGGGATTTTGTAAGGAACAATAAATATATTTGTAATACTTGTAAAAAAAAAGATACTTCTTGAATCATAATAGATGCTGTATAAATACTCAATCTTTTTCTTTTTCCTTCTCAGGATTCTGATGTTTATAAATAGGGTCTGCCTGGGGGTTCAACTCTATTCCTTCCAATAAGATAGTATATTACCAGATCTTAATGTTTTCCTTGCCAATGACTTCTAAGATCCTCAAGGCCTTACCATTGCTTCTACATGCTAAGACCTTTCTAACTTTCATTATACCTACTTCTGTCAGGCCTTAAGACCTTGCCATCCAATCTGAAAGTGAATCCTTTGAATTTCTGGTTCTTTCCCTTGCACCACAAATGAACTTTTATGTGGTGTCTTCCCCAGTTAGAGTATGAGCTCCTTGAAAGCAGGGCCTGCCTTTCTTTTTTTATATATATATTTGTATCATAGTAAGCAAAATTTGCATTTATTTAATTCATTCATCCATCAAATTACGAATTTTTAAGAACTACCAATCACTCCTCTTCCATTCTTTTTAGATTTGTCTAAGCGAATTGACTTACCAAGAGCGTTACTTTAAACATTTTTAATAAAAAGAGCAAAAAAGAAAGAAAAAACCCAAATCCAAAAGGTTATTACTATCATGAGTATTACTTACATGGAGCATAGACTGTGTATTCCATTTAATCTTATGTCCAATCTTCAAGGCAGGAAAATTCCAAAAAAAGCAATATGCCCTCTTCCATGGAACTATGGGAATTAGTACCTAGTCATGAATATCCCAAATTCATAGGATCATGGATTGAAAGCTGGAAGGAATCTTAAAGGATATGTTATCCTCATCTTATAGATGAAGAAACAGACCCAAAGAATCTAATAAGAGTGATTTTGCATTATTGTATAATATATGGTAAAGCCAAATACTCATATTCTCTCAGCAACCATACAATCATGTGCACCCTTCACAAATGCATCCATACAGTCCATGATATTTATATACTATGTTTGGTTCCACCATCTATCTCTGAGAGTGAAATATTTTTCTATCCTTGAAGCTCCAGTTTTGCTGAAAAGGATTGATGCTTAAAGACATCTATGTCAGACTAGCCAATCTACACTGGCAATTAGCAGATTAGGATGGCTGTTATCCATTTTTCTTCTCTTTTCATCTTCCAAAAAGTCTCTTTGTAGAAAGTACATAGCCCATCATGTTACCATCCTCCATTTGTTCTTCCTCCAGATTGTATCGGACTGGCAGTTGGCAAGTGTAATGGGTTGAAGTTCAAGTTGATGCACTGAGGACCTAAGAATGAGAGGCTAAATAGTAATTCAACCATACTTTATTAATATATGCTTGGCCCCCAACCACTCTTTGTGCAAGTTCAGATGTATTGTATAGGAAATGATGTAGGGACGATTTTGGTGGGTGGAGAGAGAGGGGCGGAGAGAGAGGCAGAGAGGCTGCCGGCCCCTCACAGTCCACTAGCCATCCCCTTTTACCTCCACAAAGAATAAAGATCCAAGATTTTCCCTTAACCTGAATTCCTGACACTGGCTGATTTTAAAATGCGCGGTCATCACAGGCAAGAGCCAGAATGTTTATATTATATGGCAAGAGAGGGATAAAGCAATAAACTTTTCTCTATAATGGATTCTTATCATACTAAGGATCCAAAAAATCCCTAGATAAATAAATTAATCCACTGAGTCCTTGCTAATGCAGAAGGCACCCTTAAGAAAAGCTCCCAGAGTGCCAAAATGTTTGTAGCAGCCCTGTTTGTAGTGGCTAGAAACTGGAAAATGAATGGATGCCCATCAATTGGAGAATGGCTGGTAAATTGTGGTATATGAATGTTATGGAATATTATTGCTCTGTAAGGAATGACCAGCAGGATGAATACAGAGAGGCTTGGAGAGACCTACATGGACTGATGCTAAGTGAGATGAGCAGAACCAGGAGATCATTATACACTTCGACAACGATATTGTATGAGGATGTATTCTGATGGAAGTGGATTTCTCTGACAAAGAGACTTAACTGAGTTTCATTGGAGAAATGATGGACAGAAACAGCTACACCCAAAGAAGGAATACTGGAAAATGAATGTGAACTATTTGCATTTTTGATTTTCTTCCCGAGTTATTTTTACCTTCTGAATCCAATTCTCCCTGTGCAACAAGAGAACTGTTTGGTTCTGCAAATATGTATTGTATCTAGGATATACTGCAACATGTTTAGCATATATAGGACTGCTTGCCATCCTGGGGGGGGGAGGAGGGAGGGAGGGGGAAAAAACGAAACATAAGTGATTGCAAGGGATAATGTCGTGTAGAAATTATCCTGGCATGGATTCTGTCAATGCGAAGTTATTATTAAATAAAATAAAATTTATTATAAAAAAAAAAAAAAAAAAAAAAAAAAGAAAAGCTCCCAGAGTTAATACCTCCCATAATTTGCCCCTGTAATGCAATGCATAAAATGGAAGAAAGAAAGAATACAAGCATCTATTAAGTGCTTAATTCAAAGCAAGCACTATGCTTAGTGTTTTACGAATAGTCCTCACAACAACCCTGTGAGATAGTTGCTATTATTATCCCCATTCAATAGATGAGAAAACTGAAAAAGTGGTGACTTGTCCACAGTCAAGTATCTGAGGTAACATTTGAACTCATGTCTCCCCAACTGAAGGCCATGTTCTAGCTATTGCACCACCTTACTTACCACCATACTTCTATCAAGGCCTGATACAATGGACTTTCTAATGTTACTCCAGGAGACTTGAGGAGTTAAATGTCATCCATAGCCTCAGCAATATAAGTGGAAAATATGTGTGTCTTCACTTCATCAAATGACACTACTTCTCTGGATTTGGCTTGCTCAATCCAACCTGTTGTCACTAGTGTGTGGGCCTAAATTCCCAGAGAAAGACCACTACAGCACAATTAAATTCAGACTTTTTCAGGATCATAGAGGTAATCCCATAGAGAGGAAATACTTTTCCTACTTCTCTGACTCCTGGATCCCCATACAATGTGATCTGATATCTACATATCAGCCCTTCACAAATGCACCCACACAGTACATGATATTTACATACATATAATTCACTATAATGACACTTTGTAATCTTAAGTATAGCCAAAGTTACCAATACATTAAAGCAAATGAATACATGTTAAACTACATCACAACATGCATATATATCTAGATCACATGGAACCAATGAATTCAATAGCTTCAGTGGATACACACATCAATGTGGCAAAGAAACAAAAAGGGAGCTATCCCAAACTCATGTGTTTAGAATTATTCACACCTTTTGGCTGCAGGTTTCAATGTTATTGGTCTATTCAGGAATCTCTTCATCCCAACAATCTGCTTTTCTGCTCCTTGTTGGATTGTTGATCCCTATTATTCGCTTTTCTATTAGAATATATCAGTTAGCCATCACTCTTCAAAGAGAATTTAAGAAGTCTTTTTAATATGAACATATTAAGCTAGAGAGATGTCAAGTTGATGAAACTTACAATTTCTGGGCTATACAAACCATTCAGGTACTGATTCACCCTCTGAGATGTTACACTATTCCATCAGAACGGAGCTCACAGCAGCACAGCACTAGCTCAACAGGGTACCTACAGAAGCGGTTAGAAAGCCCTCTCGACTTCTCTCGTTCAAGCCTCGGATGGTTTATGAAAAGCTTCACATTCTTTCCGGCTAGATGCAGCTGAAGGGCAATAGCCGTGTCTGGAGCTCTGGGCCAATGAAGTCAATTTTCTCTCCTACCAATCAGGAATCAACTCTGATGAAACCCTTCTATCAGCTGATGGGCTCAACTGCCACAGCTTTTTCAGCTCCGCCCTTTTGCTGTGTCTTCAACTTTTAGATTTTTTTTTCCTTGTAGCTCTCCAATTGTTGCTCTTCTAATTGACGGCTTATAAAAATGCCTCCTGAGTCTGCAACTCACCTTTTACTTGAGAAACCACTGATGGTTTTTTTTTTTTTTTTACTCATGCTTTGCATTTATATTCAAATTATCAGACACATGATGATGTTGTGCAATTTTCCGAAATCTCTTGTATGAGCCACTATCTTTTTGGTACATTTAAATTGTTTCTTCACATTTCTCTAGGTTTTAATTGATTGATCTCTCTATGTCCTTTAAACAATTAAACTCTACACAAGCAAGGCATCAACCTATCTTGCTGACAAAGAGACTCAAATCCTCAAACATATTACAAATTACATTCTCTCTAAAACTGTACAAATCCTGTCAAGAAGTGGAGACACCTAATGTAGACACCTAAACTCAAGTTTAGTCAAGAAGAAGAAAAAAGGCAATTGTTTTGGGGAATGGTAGAATCAAATGAAGGTTTTTTTTTTTTTTTTTTTTTAAGGACATGTGAATGTGTTTTTAAGTAGCAAGAAGGGAGATAATTCATAGAAAGGTCAAAGATTAGAAATAGAGTGAGGACCAGAATGGAGGGATCTGTTGAAGAAGATGGGAGGCTATGAAGTCAGAGGCATATGTAATTTGTTTTGTTCAACTATATATTGTTGTGACAGGTTTTGTCTTGATTTCTCAGTGGGGGAAATGCAAAGGACAGAATTCAGAGCTGAAAATAAAATAAAATTTTATTTTCTTTTAAAAATGGTACATGTAGAGGTGTTTGCTTTGGTTAGGAGAAGAGTCATTACTACCTATGAAATAAGAATAAAGGAATGGAGCAAGATGTCTGAATGATGTGAGATGAGGAAGAGGGAAGAAGAGGGAGCTTTGCTTCTGATTTATTGAATGAAAAACCAAATCCAATTGCATCCCGTAAGTAAATGCGTTAAATGTATTTGAACTCACTAACTCTTTGCCAATACCACTTTTAATCTACTCCTGGTTTGGATGTCCTTTCACATGGCTGCTGTCTTTTGCCAAGTCTTTTATCAATAAACAACAGATTCTTCTGAATGGAGTGAAAGTGGGAGAAGTAGTGGAATGGGAGGGAAGAGAAATGGGGGTAGTTTAATGAAAGAATAGCAAGGAAAGTAAATAACAAAGTTATGAGCTTATACTACTTTAGAAAGAAATCAGATTGGAAAATCCTTCCCTCACATGAGCACTGGAGAGCATTGGAGCACTGGAGAGAGATGTAAATCTGCCCTCAGAATCTAACTGCCCTCAGTTCAGTCTAACCAGTGGGCCGGCATAATGGAACTCTTGGCTTGTGACATTGTTATACTTTGTAGCAACAGGAATATAAACCATCATGAAGCCTTTTGAACACTGCAATTCCTTACCATATAAATATATGGCATATAATAATACATATTATATAATAATACCATAATATAAAAAGTTCATATTGAGTAGTGTATCCATTTCAGACAAAGACCATGATGTGTGACAATATCTGTTGGGAGCAACAATTACTGATTATTGTTTGTTGCTACTGATAAAGATACATAGTACTAATCATTATTATTGTTGTTCAACCTCCCCTGCATCTGGCATGTTGCAAAAATAGCAAACATGAATTAAATCAAACTAGACTGTGTGTGTAAGTAATGAGTCACACATACACATACAATTGAGCCAGAAATAAACAAAGAAAGATTTTATGCTACTCAATGAGACTAAGACTTCATTCAATACACTAAATTTGTGAACCTATTTTGATAGTGTTTTTGTGATTCTTGCTATTTTTTTTTTTTTTTTTGGTCTACATCTAGAAATCTAGCTTATGGTGAGTTAGGATTGTGGGAAGGAGCTAGAATTACCCCACTATATAAACTCATGTTTTAAACATGTTGTACATAATAGAAATTCACAGTTTCATGCACAGTTCTCTCTATTCTATTTTGCAAATGGAAATACTTATTTAATGTTTGGAAAGTTAAGAATAAAAATTAATTAAAAAAAAATTTAAATGGTAATAGGACCCATGCTTGTTGTAAGCCTATGATGAAGATCTTTACAAATGACTAGGAGTGTTAAGTGTGTTTTGGTTTAATCTCCATAAATTTTAATGTTTATACCTTAATCTGAAATTTCAAGCCCTCCAAAATAGGAGTACACCATTTTTTATCACTTAAAGTTTCTTTGTGTTTGAAATCTATGTAAAAAAGATAAACTATTTAAAATTAATTGAAATAATGATTTTTCAAAATTTTGTATTTGTGCAGATCTTTGTCTAGGGGAATGGAAAAAATTTCCTGTAATTTTTTTCGCTGAGGCAATTGGGGTTAAGTGACTTGCCTCGGGTCACCCAACCAGGAAGTGTTATGTGTCTAAGACCAGATTTGAACTGAGGTCCTCCCCACTTCAGGGCTGGCACTCTATCCATAACACCAATTAGCTGACCCCTTTGTTCTTTTCTATACAGGGTACACCAAAATTCCCTCAGGGCTTCCTATAGCTTTGGCAGTACCCTTAAAAGTTCTGTCAGATTTCTGGGTCATTCTAAAGAGCACCCCCAAATTTCTAAAAGGCAATCCCAATGGAATTGTAAACTCACCCAAAATATGAATTGGCTCAATTAGAAGAACAGTAAAGTCAAATACAAGAGATTTCCAGACAGACAAATCTTACTCTGTGATATTTCAGAGCAGGAGGAGCTCACAACAAAACAAACAATTAAAGTTTGTTTAACGGAAAAGAAAAAAAAAGTATCTCTCAATTAGGCACTAACATTTTAGTGGTGTAAACTTGATATTTTTCATGTTAGACTCAATATTAATATGTAAACAAGATTTAGTTGATACAGTAAGTATCAGTATCTGAAAACCTAAAGGATTTGTGGGTGTCTCTTTTCATGCCATCAGCTTGAACCCTATCTCCCAACTAATTGCCCCCCCATTTACTAGATGGCCAATGATTAGCAATCCAGTTCTATTTAACTACTTAATATTGGATAACTTTTACAAAGGAATATTTACTTTGAAAATATAGATAGAACAAAGTACACTCCTTTCCCTTAGTACTTCCAACATAAGATTATGTAAAATATGAAGGTAGAATGACTTGGTTTTTAGTGAGAATTCCATGATTGTATTGTATTATGTGGAAAGAATTGTATGTAAAGTTCATGGTTTAAAAGATATACTTTTTGAAAAATCATATTAAAGAAATACTTATAATTCTATTTTTTTTTTATATTTTAAAAAATGTTTATGGCATCTTCCTCAAAAGTTTTCTCTGAACTAGTAAGTAATATAATTGTTTTTGTTTTTCTTTTCTTGGTGTGATTTATTGTGTTACACTCCATTTATAAATCATACTTGGTCATAATCAATTTTTTCCATGTCTTATATATGTTTTTGCACATTTTAGTTGATATTTTTACATATTTTCATAAAAGATACTCATCTACAATTTTTCTCTATCTTTGTTCAAATTATGAATCAGAACTACATTTTCCTTTTTAGAAGTAGTTGGGTAGCTTATCACTTTATATTTTCAAAAAAGTCTATATAGTATAAAAATTAAGTCTTCATTATCAGTTTAATAGAAATTATATAGTACAGCTAGGTGATACAATGAACAGTGACCAAGAGTTAGAAAGACATCTTTCTGAATTCAAATTTGGCCTTAGATATTTCCTGACTCTATGATCCTGGGTAAGTCACAATCATATTTGTCTCATTTCTAATCTCTAAAAGGAACTAGAGAAGGAAATGGCAAACTATTCTGGTGTCTTTGGCAAGGAAAGGCCCCAGATGAGGTTACAAAGAATCAAACATGACTGAACAATAACAAGTAAATATATGTTAATACAATTGGTTTTAGATAGCCTATAAATGGCCTGATATTTTGTTTTCTAAGAGTGGTCCTTTAGGTTGATCATTTCTGATTTTGTTATATTTGGCATTTTATATTTTTATAAAATCTGTTATTTCTTAAATATATGGAGAACTGAGCCTAATTTATAAAAATGCAAGTCTTTCCTCAATTGATAAATGGTCAAAGTATTTGAACAGGCAGTTTTTAGGCAAAGAAATCAAAGTTATCTATAATGCTATTTTAAAATGTTTTAAATCACTATTGACTAGAAAAATGCAAATTGAAACAAATCAGAGGTACCATCTCACGTCTATCAGATTGGCTAATATGACAAAAAAGGAAAATGATGGATGTTGAAGGGGATATGGGAAAACTGGGACACTAATATAATGTTAGTGGAGTTGTGAACTTATCCAGCCAAGCAATTTGGTTGAAGAGCAATTTGGAATTATGCTCAAAAGGCTATACAGCTGTGAATACCCTTTGATCTAGCAATGCCACTTCTAGATCTACATCCCAAAGACATAAAAAAGAGAATGGAGAAGAGAAGAACACATTTGTAGAAAAATATTTATAGCAGCCCTTTTTGTGGTGGCTTAGAATAGGAAATTGAAGGGATGCCTATCAATATAGGGAATGACTAGTATAATCATCATGGAATATAAGAAATGACAAGCAGAATTATTCCAGAAAAACCTGGAAAGACTTACATGAACTTATGTATAGTGAAGTGAACAGAATCGAGAGAACATTATATACAATAACAATATTATTGGATGAAGAATTGTGAATGATTTAGTTATTCTCAGCAATACCATTATCCAAGAAAATCCCAAAGGACTAATGATGGAGCATACCATTTGAGAATCTGTGAGTTGTATAATATTTTCCAAGATAGAGGATATGAAAGTCCTCTAGAACAGCAGTGACCAACCTTTCCAGACTGCATCATCAGATTGCCTCAGAAGACTCATCATCATTTATGAAATAAGAGTATTCCACAGCTGTGGTGTCCACAAACATTAGTGTTGTATTTTGGTCAAATCACAACATAAACTTCCACTACAAGGACTCATTGATCTGACTCTTAATAGGATTATCATTTTCATTGTTGTGCAAAAAACTGAAGTACTCCCATTGAGTAGAAATTCTTTCAATGATATTTAGGACCCAGAGGACATTCTGCTTTGGAACTGATGTTCATTAAAACATATCATTTCATTGCATTTCCTCTTAAGCAAAACTATGCATCCAGAATGTGTAAACAGTTTTTAATAAGAACTTATTATTTTAAGGCCTGTATTATAAGACTAGGGTTTAACTTATTGTCTACATAAATTTTAGGAATTTATAAAACAGTTCCTTTTGAATGTTATAAATATATTTTTAAGATATAATATTTAGTAGAAAATTCTTGGCAAAGCCTATTGTAAAAGATGTAATTGGAGGAAAGCTAAAATATATTTTTAAAAAATATTTTTATTTTTATTTTTTTTAAAATCACCCATTTCTTTTAGATGTTCCATTTACATATTTATAATATGTATATTTATATGTAGTAAAGGCAGTTAAGTGAGTCAATGGATAGGGCTCTGGGCCTGAGGTCAGATAGACCTGAGTTTAAATCCAGTCTCACATACTCACTAACCATGTGACCCTGGGTAACTTCTTCCTCTTAATCCGATGGTGAAGAAAATGGCAACCCAATCCAGTATCTTTGCCAAGAAAACCTTATATGGGGTCTCCAAGAGTGAGATGAGACTGAACAACAATAACATATAGTAATCTGATATTTTTAGATCTAGAACTTTGGAAGAGACTTTAAAGATCACTTATTTTACAGTTGAAGAAACTGAGACCTGTCAAGGTGCAGTTATTTGATTAAAGTCACATATATGTGAAGGCAGGATTTTAACCCAGGTCCTTTGCCTCCAACTCCACCACCCTCTTCATTGCATCCTGCTGTATAGTGTAGACAAGAGGAAGAGACTTGGGCTATTGATAGTATAGGTACATGGAGTCAAAACTCAAAAGTCAACAAGCACTTATTAAGTGCCTAGCATGTGCCAGGCACTTTTAATTTGTGATGATAGAGGGAAGATATTTTGGGGGGGAGGGGTATATTAAGGGAAATGTGGAAAGGTAGGAAGTGAGATTTTATCTGGGATTTGAAGGAAGTCAGGGAAGGCAAGAGATGAAGATGAAGAGAGAGGGAGTTCTAGCCATGAGGGACAGCCAGTGAAAATGCTGAGTTGGAAGATAGGGTGTTGCATGTGAGGAAAAACAAGATCAGTGTCATTGGTTGGGAGAGTAATGCAAGCATAAGTAAAGTGTTAGAAAACTAGAAAGGTAGGAAAAAATTAATTAAAAGCCAAACAGGATGTTTCATTTGATCCTGAATTAAGTGAAACTTGTACACTCCTCCCCCTCCTCCAACCCAAAGTCAATGATATTGGGGGATGATTACAAAAGTCTGGATCCCTGTCTAATTCTAACACTATCATAATAGAGGAAAGTCATTTAGTCTTTCCAACTGCAGTTTTCCATTGTAAAAAGGAACCCATAAACCTGAAGGGAAGCAGTGACCCAGGAATATGTAATTGACCTTATTCTGTTCAACACTGATCAATGAGTTGGAGGAAGAAACAAATGTCATGACTACTATTTTTTTTAGATGAATAAAACTGAGATGGGTCATTAATTGGGGTGACAGTTGGGATTCAAAAAGATATTTATAGCTGAGAACAATAGGACAAATCTTTTAAAATTAATTTTACTGGGAATAAATGCAAAGTCTCATATTGAAGTTAAAAAAAAAAAAGAAGAAGAAGTGAAGTGCTTTGCCCACATATTAAAATTTGAATGCAGCAAACCTATCAAACTCAAGTAACAGAATTCCTTTTTTCAGTAAGGCATTGCAGAGAGGGAAAGTGAGAAGAGGAATACGGGTGAGTAAATAGGATTATCTATTTACCTTCACAGACACAATTAGGTGAATTGTAAATGAAGAATGAATTAACCTGGGGACAGCTAGATGAGTGTATGGAATCAGGAAGACTAATTTTCCAGTTTTCAACTCTGATGTCAGGCACTTATTGCCTGTATGAAAAATTACTTAACCTCAGTTTCCTCATCTGTAAAATGAGCTGAAGAATGAAATGGCAACCATTTCAGTATCTTTGTCAAGAAAATTTCAAATGAGGTCACGAAGAGTTGGGCATGATTAAACACTTGTAGGAATACATGAAGGAGCCTGAATTTCATTTATGAGTTTCCAAAGACATGCTCTCTCTCTCTCTCTCTCTCTCTCTCTCTCTCTCTCTCTCTCTCTCTCTCTCTCACACACACACACACACACACACACACACACATTCTGTGTCTCTGTCTTTGATTCTGTCTCTGTCTGTATGTGTCTCTCTTACACACAGAGAGAAAAAGAGAAAAAGCGTGAGAGAGAGAGACACACAGACTCTTCAATGTCTATCAGGTATTTAAAAATGATCAGATTCTTTATAGCACTACTTCAGATACAACAAATGAAAAGTAGGTATAATGTATGTATTTACTTCACTCAAGTAGGACTTGAATTGCATGGAATCTACAAAAGAAGTGATCTGTAGTAAAGATATTCTTATTTTAATATGAATAAAAGGTGAGGCATCCATTTTAGAATTTAAGTCCATAATGTAAACTTAATAGGATCAATGCTTGTGTGTGTGTGTGTGTGTGTGTGTGTGTGTGTGTGTCCTTATCAAGGGATCCCATAAGTTGTTAGTAATTATGAAAATTCCTGTATTTATGCAAATAATTTTCCCATTATGAAGTGCAAGTTTAGACCTTTAAAGATATTCTTAAATGCTGGAAGGTTTCTGAACCTTACATAAACATCGTTACTGATTTGGATAGTAGTTGGCAAGCAGGGTTGGCCTGGTGAGATTTAAGGGCGCAGCTAAACGATTCTTTCCAAATACCCTTTCTTTGCTTCTGTGCTCAAAATCCATCGTTAGAAGTTCAGTCCCAACTATGCCCAAAGAGTTATCAAACTGTGCATATGCTTTGATCCAACAGTGTTTCTACTGGCCTTATTGCCCAAAGAGATCTTAAAGGGAAAGGGACCTATATATACAAGAATGTTTATGGCAGCCCTCTTTGTAGTGGCAAGAAACTGAAAACTGAGTGGATGCCCATCAATGGGAGAATGGCTGAATAAATTGTGGTATATTAATATTATGGAATATTATTGTTCTGTAAGAAATGACCACCAGGATGATTTCAGGGAGGCCTAGAGAGACTTATATGAAATAATGCTAAGTGAAATGAGTGGAACCAGGAGATTATTGTACATGGCAACAACAAGATTAAACGATGATCAATTCTGATGGATGTGGTTCTCTTCAACAATGAGATGATTCAGACTAGTTCCAATGATCATGTGATGAAGAGAGCCATCTACACCCAGAGAGAACACTGTGGAAACTGAGTGTGATTCACAAAACATAGCGTTTTCACTCTTTTTGTCGTTGTTTGCTTGTATTTTTTTTCTCATTTTTTTCTGTTTGATTTGATTTTTCTTGTGCAGCAAGATAATTGTATAAATATGTATGCATAGATAGGATTTAATATATATTTCTACCATTTTTAACATATATCGGATTACTTGCCATTTAGGGGAGGGAGTGGGGAAAGGGAAGCATTTGGAACACAAAGTTTTGCAAGGGTTAATGTTGAAAAATTATCCATACATATATTTTGAAAATTAAAAGCTTTAATTAAAAAAAAAAGTTCATTCCCAGGGATTTTTTGTTAAAATGCAAAAATACTCCTGAGAAAGGCAATAAGTATTATCAGCCTTTATATGATTTCATTTTCAGACTAGTAAATGGTCCGACTCTTCTCATTTTTTAGGACTGGGGAATGAGGATAACTAGGTTGTTTTTTTAAGCATTTTTTATTAAAGCTTTTTTAAAAAAGCATTTTATTATTTACAAAAAGGGCTGAGGACAGGTTGGTTTTTAATGGAACTAGAAAAAATAGGAATACATACATTTTTGAAGCATTGACTAGGAAAAACCAACTCTGCTTGAAAGCGTTGAATCACTAATGGGGAGAGATGGAAATGAATAGTAGAAGAACCATGCAGGAAAATGAGACGTCTAAAGGACTTCCCGACTTTGCCTAGAACAGCTCTTTAGTTTCATGTGCCACTCCTTACTAAAGAAAGGGAGACTACTGTTTCTGTATTCCCAAACAGTCAATCACTTCTGCATTCCCAAGGAGAATGGGCTTTTTCGGGAATGGAAGAGGAAAGAGGAAAGTCAATCTGAGTCTTCGAGCCTTTTAACGAAGTTCTTTCTGCTGCTCTTACATGTCAGAATGCAAAACAATACACTTAAATCAAAGACCTTTCGGAGAAAAATAAATGAATGAGGAAGGTAGATACCAAGTTCCAAAGACTCCTAATTTCGTGGATTATCTCTCTTGATGAATAAAGGTGCACTATGTGAAAAGAAGAAACACATTTTTGGTAACATGTATACAGATCCGATGGGGGAAAGATCGATTAAAGTCTAGAGCACCTTTCCTCTAAGGCAGAGGCTCCATGAATTCGTTTTTTAAATATTCTGCCAGCTGCATTTCAATCAGTATTATGGGTTTCCTTGGTAATCCTATATATTTCATTTTATGCACTTAGGATCAACTAGAGAACTGGTCCAGAACCTTCCTCAGACTACCAGAGATATCCACGACACACAAAAAAGATGATGATCCCCTACTCAAAGGGAAACTGAATTGTAAGTGTGATGAAAGGAGATTAGTTTCGTTGAAACAACCGAGGAGATATCCAGATTGACAGGATCTGCTCGACACAGACCGAAAAACAACCTTTCAGGGCTCAAAGCTCAGGGGACCCGCTTCATCTCAAATCCTGTGGCCACTGCGGCCCATCTGTCGGTAGGTGGCAGGCCTCTTCTACTCACAACCTTTGCGGAGGAAGTTCAAAGACATACGATTCTTGAAAACATCTGTGCATCCGAAATCTGCAAAAACTTTCCTTCCACTGTGACTTTCCATTTCTCTAGAAGCAGAGAAAGTCGAATATGGAGAATTACGGATCGGAGACAGCTCCGCTAGAAAAGAGCGCCCTTTCTCTGCGTCATTCCCGGATACAACTTTTGCTTTCTTCTCTCTTACCTGTTGATTTTATTTTCTGGACTCCTCTCGAACAAGGAGAAGAAACTAATGACAAGAGACTCACCCGGAGCTAGCAACCCGCAAAAACTTTCCCTTCCCCCATTTAGTACAGCGGCTGGCTCTTAGTAGGCGCTTAATAAATGCTTATTGCATGCCTGATTGAGGCTTTTCTCCCATGAAGGGAAATTTCATTTAGATCTAGGCTACCTGTGGATGTCACTTATGTAACTTTAGGAAGTCCAAAAAGAAAGTTAGATAACTAATGCAAATTCTAAAGCTTGCCAAAATATCCTTTAACACCTCTGCACCGCAATCACGATCTCCTGTTCTCAATTGCAATATCTTGATTGACTAGGTAAAGCTGATTCTCTTGTCTTGGCTGATCCTTAGTAAATCTCCACTTACCCTTGAGCTGACAAAAAATGAATTGCCACGCTTCGAAATATTTTCAAGAAGATTATTTTGACCCTTAGGGAAGTTCACCACATTAGGCTCCTTTGCAAAGATATAGACAATGAAAAGTTTAAACGTTCAGTAAATAACCCCAGTAACTGATGATTCGTACCGTTTTGATCGCATCCCTCAGTTCTTCCCTGTAGTTTGTGCACACTCAACTGATAGCCTAACGAAAACTACACGGTTGCTTCTGACGTTAAAAATTATCTAAAGGAGAAGATTTCGGTAGCAAAATGTGAAGTCTTTGGAATACTATGATTTATATCAAGAGGTCACTTTGGTCCCGAGTTATTTTAATTGATTAATGTTGGTATAGATTAATGTTCATTATCTTAGTTATTTTAAACTGCCATATTTAAGCTATTTATTGAAAATTATTTAATAGATGCGACACTTAAGATTCCTGTCCCTCCCTCCAAAAAATTGTCTGTTAAAGACTACGACTCATTCAATAACTAGTTATTGAGTAGCAAAAATTCTATTTGAAAAGGATTTTAGAAAAGAATAATATATAATATATATTTGATGAGCCACAAAACTACTTAAATAATTGTAGAGGTGTCGAATTGAAAATGAATTAAAGAAAACAAGTTAAAAGTATATTGTATATTGTTCAAAATGCAATTCACGATCACATTCGATGATTTTTCTGAAAAGAAAACCAGTTTATTCTTGTTTAACAGAACTAATGAATGTTAACTTCAACCAGGACAGAAAGCTAATGTTTGAGTGCTTTAAAACTTGTGACATGTATAATATTACAAACCTCTAAAATACAGAAAGTGGGAACTGTAAGAGTGTGAAATCCAATAATTCCAAGCTTTTTCCAGCAAAAGAAATGATCCATCAATCCGGTAACATCTGAATGAAAGGCACTGAGAACAGGGAGGTACTATTTTCACTAACTGAGACAGAAAAAGCAATTAAACGGGAAATTGAATTCGATGAAAACATTTCCTTTCCCTCCACCTGCTGTTACCACAGAGTTTCGTATATTTACCCAAACCAAAAATAAACTTTAAAATTTTTTTCATTAAAGGTTTTATTTTTCCATTGTAGATTCCATTCCTTAGTCCATCTAGATATGTGCATATGTATACGTATACTTTATATACATATATAGACGGAAAGACTACTTTAAAGAGTGAATTGAGTACTAGTCTTGGAGTCAGATCTGCGTTCAAATTCTCCTTTTAAAGTCTATTCAGTATAATCATGGACGTATTACTTAACTTCTTAGTTCTCAACTTTCTAGCATAAAAAAATTATGGAGACGGTATCCATCATTACGTAAAGGGAGGTTCTTACTACCGAAGTGAAACCACCTATTTGACTCAATAAAAAAGATACTATAGAAATAGGAAATCTTTATACTAATATTCCGATTTTCAATGCCTGTAAACAATTTTATTCCTTTATGAAGGACCTTTATTTTCTGGAAGCTCCTGTTTGGAAATGTTTGTGGTTTATCAAAAAAGTCTTAAATTTCTATCTAAATATTTTCAATGTTGCCTTCAAGAATATTTAGATCCTTAGAAAAGTTGCGTTTTCTAGGAAGCATTTTTAACATAAATATCTTTGAGACAACTGAAACATTTTATTGAATAAAAATTATGGGCAAATGACTTTTTAAACCAATTATTCGAAGAATATAAATCTTTATAGAGAAAGATTGGGGAGAATGAAAAAAAGCAGGAGCCACATAACTTTTATAGTAATATGCATTGTCATGATTTATATTCCTGATAATGAGCACACATTTCCCCATAGACTGGGCAGGGATCGTTAGCGGACTAGATAATAAGAGCTAGGACTCTCTTGCGTTGTTTTTCTAGCGGGCCCATTTTTTAGAGACAGTGGGACTTCAGAAGGTGTGAGTCTCCTGACCGCTGACCAGAGTTCAGTTAAGCCAAACGGTAGATTCCAGAGTTTGCTGCTGGGATCGGAGTTGGGTGCCAAAGTTACAAAGGAAGGAAGGACGACTAATATCACAATCTAACTGTAATCACTTGACTGTATAGAAATTCCTGTTTGTCTCCCTGCAGGAGCGAATAAGTCCTTTCTCCTCTCTCTCCCCAACTCTTGCTAGTTTTCCCAACAGTTCTCTTTTTGTACGAATCAACTCTATCTCTGGATGAGGAATGTGTTCCTAGGATTCTTTCCCGGTTCCCCTGTGGTGGCTCTGACGTGAAGAGCCATGTGACAGGCCCCCTTCTGCTATAAGGAGAGAGAAAGGTCCGCCCTCTCTTGGACTCAGCCCCATCCTCTCCCCGATCTTTCTCCAGACTCTCACCCAGCACACACACGCGCTCGCGCGCGCGCCGAGCTCCCTGCCTCATTTGCCCCCAGCTTTGCCACCTCCTCCTTGAAAAGAGTGGGTGTGGGAGAGCTAGAGGGAGGAGGAAGGGGGGGGAGAAGCCAACTTTTCAGGGCGCCCCGTGCTTGCCTAAGGGCGTGTATGTTTGTGAGGAGTGTGTGTTTTTGCATGCTCTCGAAGAGAGGAAAGGAGAGACAGCAGAGGAGTGGAGAGACAAGGCGGAGTAAGGGGAGAGCGCTTTTCTTCTAGGACCCACAGTATTGGGAGGCCCAAGTGACCCAGCAGACTGTGAGCAATAGCAGCAGCAGCAGCAACAGCAGCAGCAGCAGCAGCAACGACGAGAACCGCCCGCAGCCTGGCTCCCTCTGGCCGGGCTAGCCGCCGGGCACTGGGGCGCGGTGGGTGCCCAGAGCCCCGCGCCCCTATGCACCGCCCCGCAGTCTCCGCTGCTGCTGCCGCCGAAAAGAAGCCATGACCCTGAGCGCGGAGATGTCCGATGCCTCCGGACTGGCGGATGAGACCGACATCGATGTGGTTGGGGAGGGTGAGGACGAAGAGGAAGAGGAGGAGGAGGAGGAGGAAGATGACTGCAGTGGCAAGGGCAGAGGCGGCGGGCCGGGGCTCCGAAGGCGGCGTCGCTCTTACGCTGAAGAGGAAGAAGAGGAGGACGAGGACGAGGACGAGGACGAGGACGGGCTGCTTTCCCCGGGAACTGGGGGCTCCACAGTCACCCCGAGTCCGGGCCAGGTTGCAGGGTCAGTCGGCGAGAGCAGCGGCGGCGGAGGTGGCGGGGGCAGTTCTGGGGCAGCGGTTGGCGGCGGCGGCGGGGGAACGGGAGGCAGCGGCGGCGGGGCCAAGAACCCGCTGGTGAAGCCGCCCTACTCGTACATCGCGCTCATCACTATGGCCATCCTGCAGAGCCCCAAGAAGCGGCTGACTCTAAGCGAGATCTGCGAGTTCATCAGCGGCCGCTTCCCTTACTACCGGGAGAAGTTCCCCGCCTGGCAGAACAGTATCCGCCACAATCTCTCGCTCAACGACTGCTTCGTCAAGATCCCTCGGGAGCCCGGGAACCCCGGCAAGGGCAACTACTGGACCCTGGACCCCGAGTCCGCCGACATGTTCGACAACGGCAGCTTCTTGCGCCGGAGAAAGCGCTTCAAGCGGCAGCCGCTGCTCCCGCCCGCCACCGCCGAGACACTGCTTCTGCGGGGCGCTGGGGCCGCGGGGGCCGGAGGGGACCCGGCAGCAGCCGCCGCCGCTGCCGCTGCCGCCGCCGCCGCCGCCGCCGCCGCCGCCCTGTTCCCGCCCCCGCCTCCACCCGCGCCGCCCCCTCCACCGCCGCACGCCTATGGTTACGGCCCGTATAGCTGCGGCTACGGCCTCCAGCTGCAGCCCTACCCGCCTCCCTCGGCACTGTTCGCCGCCTTCCACCCGCACCCTGCGGCGGCCGCGCACCATCACCCGCACCCGCACCCGCACCCACACTCGCCGCCGCCTCCACCGCCTGCCCACGGGGCGGCGGCCGAGCTGGCCAGGACCGCCTTCAGCTACCCGCCGCCCCCGCTGGGCCCGGGCCTTCCGGGCTCTCTGCAGGCTGCAGCCAAACCAGGGACCAGCCCGGGCCTGGCGCGCTCGCCCTTCTCCATCGAGAGCATCATAGGAGGGAGCCTGGGCCCCGCCGCTGCCGCCGCCGCCGCCCAGGCCGCCCAGGCCGCCGCCGCTGCCGCGTCCTCGTCGTCCTCGTCGTCGTCGTCATCGTCGCCTCTATCGCCCTCGCCCGCGGCGCCCGGGGGCAGCTGCGCCGTGCAGGCGGCCGTGGTGCCCGCAGCCGCGCTCACCCGCTCCCTGGTGGCCGCCGCCGCCGCCGCCGCCGCGGCTTCATCGTCTTCTGCAGCCCTGGGGACGCTTCACCAAGGGACGGCCCTGTCGGGCGTGGAGACCTTGACCGCTAGGATTTCAAACTGTTAATGATTTGTCGCTTTCTTTTTCTTTAAAGACCAAACAAACCGATTTGAAGGGGGAAAAAAGAAAGAAGGTAGGCTATCCGGGGTCCTTCTTACTTTCCTGACTTGGTGGGCTTTGGGATTTGCGTTTTGTTCCCACCCCTCCCCCTAGTTCACCTTGACCTCCATGGAACCCCCACCCCGACTCCCACCCCCAGCGAGACTGTGTGTTTTGGGAGCAGACGGGGCTCTCCTCCCGGTGCCCATTATTTATGCAAAGCCAGTCCTATGCTGCAGCAGCAGAAACCGTGTGGATGGATGGATTGAGGGTTGGTGGCAGTATCCGTGTCTGAAAAATGGTTGCTTTTTTTTCGGATTTCTTAATTATTATTATTATTATTAATATTAATAAAACAAATCTCTGAGCCCCTTTGAGGTTTCGAGATTCTCAGGTCCAAGGGTTCAAAATCAATAATGTACAGAAGATTAATAATAAGGAAAAATAATAATAAAGATCCTGAGGGACAGCAGCAAAGCAATACTTTTTCATTTTAGGACACTTGTCCGATGTGCTTTTTTTTTTATAAAAAGGAAAAAATGATTAACATGTTTACACGGAAGACAAAAAACGTCAAGATTATCGTTTCTTATCTTAACCTGTGTTTTGTATCATAATAGACTTATGGAATTTTTATTTTGTACTGAATACGTATTCTTTAAAAGGAATATTGTAAAATTTACTGGCAACTATTATTGTATCTTTCTAATGTAAGATTTTTACACATTTTCAGAAATAAAAAAATTTAATTTTCAAAGAAAATCCACCAAAAACAATTGATTGGACTCTTTCCCCTTCTTAGTTATTTTTTTTTCTTTTCCTGTTAAAAAAATTCTGTCTTAGTAGGAATATTTAAGGTGCAATGGAATAGGGGGAAAAAAAGAATTTCTAAGAGAGCCATCAAAAAATCTTACAATGCCTTTTCCCTCTCAGTCAAGTTATGGGGGTGGGAGGTGTTGAGAAAGAATTTTGAACTATTACTACAAATAAAATTTAAAAAATAATATTTTGGGAGTATATTTAACTGGCTTGATTATATTTGATCTTCAAAAAGTTTAAGCAGTTGCTTTAAGAGAAGATATGGGACCACTACCTCTGATTTTGGCCCTTACTCTCTAAAGTGAATAATTTCTACTCACTTTTTCAGCACAGTTCTATGTAGTTCTGGGTCTCTAGTAAAAACGTTGTCTCCAGTAATACTGCAACAGTAGTAGAAAGCAAGACAATAATTAATTTTAAACGTTTTATAAAGAGGAAAAGTTTTAAATATCTACAATGTAGATGTTCTCTTTGCTGTAGGTACAAAACAAAGGTTGAACATTATTTTTCATTTAAAGTTTATTTTTAAATGTATTAAAACCTTATATTTGCACAAAATGATATATTTTAAAAATGCAATTCTTTTTAAGATGGAAAAAGTATGAAATTTTAAAACAGGTGTTTAAATGTCCATGGACTTAAGAAATAAACTTAACTTTGTGCTTTATACTAGAATATGTTTTACAGAAAAAAAAGAACTTTCCAATAAAATTCATGAAATATTTCATTGAACTAATCCTATTTATTTAAGTCATAAATGATCCCTCAAATTCAAATAATTTTAAATAGTCTAAAAATGTCTTCTTTAAAAAGTTAATTTCTAGTATACTGAAAAATGTAAGTCTATTTTAAGTGAATATTTTTTAAAGGATTAAAATTCTCAATTTAGGATATGTAATAAGTTAGGACATATATATATATATATATATATATATATATATATATATATACTTATATATTATATATATACATATGTTTGTATGTATATATAGTACAACTGAGGCCCTCAACAAATTCGATTTTTTACACTATATATATTTGCATATATTGTGAAGATTTGCAGATTTGATCTTCACTGTGACCTATATGTAGAATGTTTAAAAAAATTAGTTTCCATTTTTGAAGTCAAATATACTGGAAGAGAAACATCTTTCAATTATATTCATCATTGAGATTTTTGTCCCTATTCTCCCCAGAGACAAAATAAAACAAGTACTTATGTAAAAAACTCTTAAGCAGGGGATTCAATCTTTATTCACAGAGATAGTTGAGAAAAAACTGAATGACATTTTAAGATAAGTGACACAAACCTGGGAATCTCTGTAGAATAATAGATACAAGTTAAAATATATATATATTCTTAAAACCATCGTCTCCTCTATGCCCCCCATTAAAGGCAAAGTAATTCAAATTCAGAGGGGGAAGTTTAACATGGCCTATGGACTATATCACAGATGCTGGCTCAAAATGATAAGTTAATGGAGGCATACTTTTAAAGACATACAAATTACTGGTAGTTAAAGATCAGAAATTTAGACCTAAAAGTAATTAAAGAAGGGTGAACCAAAAAATATTGTCCTCATATATAGATTCTGTGTGGATATCCTGAAAGTGTGGAACTGCAAGCTAAGTCCTGACTTTATTCTTAGGCCACAAAAAGTAGTTCATCTCGACTGAATGGCAAAGAAGAGATGGAAAAGACAGCCCTCTTCCCATTAAAACATATATCTCTTCAGATTCAGATTCAAAGAATGATTTGCCCTCATATTTCCTCCCCCTGTGGCAACAGAGAAAAAAGGTGTTTGCAATACTGTAAATGTTAAAGGGTGCCTACGTAATTTAGAAATGAATTGTCTTTAATCTTCTGTCTCTATTCGGAAATGAAAATGCAAATAATGATTCACAATTCCACTAGCTGTTACGGTTTTGCGTTATGCCGGTTCAGCAATTCTATCCTCCAGGTTTTTGCTTCTGCCACCGGCTTTCTAAACCCTGCAGGACAGTGCGGGCCCAAATCCCTGAGCCATGTGCCCGTAGTGTGCGGCCAGCGGTCAGGCTGGGCTGGCCTAGCAGGTGCTGAAACAAAGGCGGGCCGGCCGCCTAGCCCCGCAGCCTTTGATGGAGCTAACAACGTCTCTGCGCCAGGACTCTTCATTCGCATGCAAATCCAGAGCAATGTCCCCTTTTCTTTGAAGGCAAACAGAAGGATGTTTGTGTGTTTGTAGGGATGAAGCCTAGTTGAACAAGACTTCACAAATCGGCTGAACCTCTAAAAATAAACCAATTGAACAAACATTGGTCATTCTCTCTACAAAGTGTGGATTTACTACAACTCATTAACCCGGCTCTTTTTTTTTTTCTTCTTGTTTCTCCATTTCCATCATATTCCGGTAAAGCTCCGAGACAAATGAGCTGAATTGGGAGGGAATTGCTGTTAATAATGGAGAGAGAATATATAAGGGCTAATGGTTCAAGCAATTCCCCAAGAAGGACCACACAAAAAGGAACTTCTCAATTTATGATGCTAGTGTAATTCAGAGATCTAATCTAGAGTTGGATTTAGCCAAATGTTATCTATTGCTAGTATAATGAAGCCCTTATGGATTGAATTGCTCCTTATGCCACACATGGTGTCAGGACCTAGGAAAGTTTCTTCCTCAATTTCTTTTTCTGTATTGGATAATTATTCTTTAAAATGAGAAGTCATTGCTACTCAGGACACTATCCATGTATTTAACACCTATGTCCTTGCCCCTTAAAAAAATAGAGACAGAAAGAATATGAGAAAAAAAGTTACGAAAAAAGAATCAAGGAAGGAAATATGTGAGGTACTTTCCCATTTTTTACCGGCTGAGCAATCTGTATAATTGTACATACCTTCTCAGCATCCCCCCTACTCAGCAAAACTTTCACAGTCAAAGGTTTTGCTGATTGAACTAATTCTGATATATATTATTATCAAAGTACTTCCAATATAACAGAATAAACAACTGTCTTTTCCTCCTGAGAAAAAGATTTCTACCTTCCTGAACTTTTCCCATTTCCTCCCCTCTGTCTGTCTTCTGAGAGATTTGGGGACATGATTATTTTGATGTAATACTCACTTGGTGTCATTTGTTAAAGGTTGTCTGCCAGCTGGAGATTTGAACCTACTTTCCGCCCTCCCCCTCCCCCTGTTTTCTATTTTCTGGTCCTTGTGAACGGATTTCTTTGCCTAGCTTGCCTAGAACTACTTTGCCACCCCGGTTGCTGGTTCTGCTGCTGCTCTTTCCTCGAAGTCTAACTTTGCTGCTAACATGCAATGATTCCCCACTATGATTTGTGTCTGAAGCCCTCTGAATTTTTTGTCTGTAATTTTCTATCACTGTCAGAGAAAACCTCTGTGTAGAGCACCTTAGACCAAATACTCTACAACTCGCTTTAGCAAGAACTCACAACCCTAAATTGTCTAGCCATCCTCTGAATAGGGTTACTGAAGGAATGGCTGGAGCCCAGTTAGGATACTAAGAGTCATCTTGACCCTTGGAATTGGATCAGAACTGGATTCATCCAAAGGCTGAAAACATGAAGAAAATGAAATCCTTCTCCTTGTCCCCCACTCATTGGTTCTTTAGCTAGCAGAGCAAGATCACAAACACAAACAGACATGTTCCATAAGTTGCCATTTGCCTTCTCTCATTTTCTATGACTTTGTAATTGTGCATATGCTTTTCGTTGCCAAATGTGTTTGATGTCATGGCCAGTGTAACGTGGTGTGTTTATAAGGCCACGAATGCAAATGTGTAAATATGTTTGGTGTAAAATCTGGTTCCTTCATCGCAATAAATACCTCCATAGTTTCAGATAATATTACATTTGACAGAAAGACTTGGAGATTCTGATCATGACCAGCTGGTAGGGCACTTTGGGGCTTATACTTTCCTAACTGAATTCATTTTTCATATTAATTCTCCTCATGTTACATCTTATCCCCTTTAAACAGTTTCAGGCCACCCTTTTAAATTTTTGACCCATTTTACTCTGAACTTTGCTGGTCTTTTATCAAGGAGGTGAAAGTTATAATTCAACAACAAGAAGCAAACCCAAAAGAACTACTCCCCTATACCTTTCCTGGAAAACTATTGATTGCTACTATTGATCTCTTTTAAATTGATGAATTATCATAGGTATGCTTGTAAAGCATCCACAATTTTCTAGAATATTTGCATAGAAGACTGGCTCTGCCTTTAGAAGAGAAGATGTTGGTGAGTGTGGCCATAACGAACAGTGGAAGGAACTCATTACCAAGTAGCCTTTACTATCTTCATTGTTTTTGTCATTGTCATCACCATCATCATCATTTTTATAATCTACTTTTTATATTAAAGTAGCATCCAATTGCATGGAATACTACTTAGAATAACTATTATTTGGAGGAATTATTCTTAAATTCATTTTAAAATTCTTCCGGAGGAAGTTTCACAAGCAAATTCTCTTTGAAGCCTTCACTTTTGACAATTTCACATAGTGCTGCATCTTTCAGCATTCCTTTTCCAATTTCTTTCACTATTGCATCATTCTTAATAAATACATAACTCACCTTGGAACTACTTATTGGTTTTCTAATAAACAAAGTCCCTACATTAGGACTTACAGTATTTATCATGCTGAGGGGCTTTGCAGAGTTTTTGGTCAGATGTCTCCGTTTTAATCTCTCTACTCTCTTTTGTTATGGCAATCTTATGCAACTCCAAATCTTTCCCACTAGTAGCTACTTGGTCCTCATTCCCACCCTTTGAGTGTGTCATTTGGTTGCTTACTAGCCATTAGGGACTTAGTTCTCACATTGACCCAGAAATCCTCTTTACTTCTAAAGACTCTGGATTGAAGACAGTGAGAGGTTCTTTATCTGGAAGAGTACTGATCTCTGGAAGAATACTGATTTCTTTTGGAAAGAAACTCAAGAAAAAAGTCTTCTTCTTGAGAGTTTCCTCCTACCTGTGACTTTTAATTTTCCACTGCCCCTGAATACTGTATATATGATGTATGTAGAAGGAAGGTTATTACACACAAATCGGGACTTAGGCAGACAACTTCTCCAAAGAACCAAACTGTAATAGTCACCACTGAAAATGAAGCATATCACTCCTTGTCTGTCTTTTGCTCCCATCTCTGACTTCTCTGGGCTCTCTGGACCCAAAGTCAGAAGCTAAGTTCTTTATGTTCCTAGGCTTTCATTCAATAGGGTAGTCTTGGAGATAGGAATGACTGTGCTATCACTAAGTGGTTGCTCTCTTACGGAAGCCTACAGAAGTTTATATTGGAATTAGTGGGATGGCTCTTAGATGCCAAAGTAAGAAAACAGCATCTTTTTCTTCTTTTCCCCCTTCTTCCCTTTCTCCCTTCCTTTCTCCTTACTTCCTTTCTTCTTTCATTTCACTTCTCTTCTTCTTTCCTTTCTTCTAGCCAAGGACTGATGACTGGGGAGATATCTGGAAGAAGGATTTTTTTTTTTTAAGATCAACATAACTATGTAGTTTCTTTCATTGTGGTCTCTGTTTTCGTGTGTGCACTCTATGGTTTAGATGTTTTGTTCTGTACTCAAATGGATAAAAAGTTATTAACGTGGCCATCTTGGCCCTCTTCTTTAGTGGAGAAATCAGACAGTAAATATTGGGAGCTTTATTTAAAGCTAGAAAAGTTAAAAAGTTAAAATGGAAT
This sequence comes from Antechinus flavipes, assembly GCF_016432865.1. Classification (NCBI taxonomy): domain Eukaryota; kingdom Metazoa; phylum Chordata; class Mammalia; order Dasyuromorphia; family Dasyuridae; genus Antechinus; species Antechinus flavipes. The sequence goes on from NC_067398.1 coordinate 162,596,206, forward strand.
GTCCAAAGGGAGCTTTCACCCAATTTACTCAGAAAGATAGGTATCTTCTTCAACAGAAGGCATTTCCAGCTATGTGAGATGATACTTGTAAGGAAAGACTCATGTAGCCTCAGTATAATACTGATACAATAAAATACATTGTTTTGTTATAGTCCGGTGTCTGCATGTGCAATGCAAGTATATGTATCTGCATAGACTATTTACTCAGTTACTCATACTCTTCCAGCATGTGCTACATTTTCATGGAGCAATACAAATCCTGCTTCCCACTGCCTTCTAACATACACCTCGGGACCAGGTCTGACTGCAACTATTCTGGTATTTGGATTGATGAAGTAATTGGGATGTTATTAAGAGTAACAAAGTGGTAAAACTGTCTACATGGGAGAGAGAAAAGGGGAATCTAGAGCAGGACAAGATTTGCCATTCAGTTTGCTTTCAACATCACCAATGGGATCACATTCCTAATTTGAATAGGACTAAAACACGGGATTTTTCAGGCAGTAAATGGAGAGGAATTAATTTTCTCTAAAGTCCACTTGAAAGTTTACTGTTAAATAGCCTGACACTTAAAAAGGAACATTCTCACTTAACTTATTACTCAAGGAATTTCACCTAAATGAAAATGACATTGACAGGCATACCCTGTTAACAGGAAAGATTGTGGAGGGGGAAAAAAATCTAGAAAATGAACTACAAATACAGCTTTTTTTTCCAAAAAAAGGAAGGAGTTTGTGTCCAAATTAACTTTGTAGTTCAATTTCCATGGGTCTCATGTACATTTAAGTTCTGTGAAAATAAAAATATCTATGAACATGTTTCATAAAGAGCTTATAAAATATAAAGTATTATTAAATTGCTTCCATTCCTTCTTCTTTTCTTCCCTGCCTCTCCTTTTATTCCTTCTTTTTTTTTCTAACAGAAAACATACTTTCTCTAAGCTTTGGAGTGTAGCCTAATGATCCTTCAGTCTCTTTAAGAGAACACTTGGTCCCATTAAAACACTCACCCCCCCTCAAAAAAAAAAAAAACACCCATCTCACTACTTCCCAAACTCCAACTATAGTCGTCATATAGATACTGATAACCTTTTATAAGAAAGGTCTTTGAAGTAAAAATAAAGATATTTCTATCGCACTTGTTTATTAGGTGGAGTACTAGAGATTAATTTTCAATAATTCACTTTTCTTGCAGGCTAAAAAAACTTTTCTAGTTTTCCCTTCTCTCTCTCTCTTTCTCTCTCTCTCTCTCTCTCTCTCTCTCTCTCTCTCTCTCTCTCTCTCTCTCTCTGTCACCTTACCCTCTTATTAATTTATCTAGATATCATCCTCACTAACAGCTAGTACCCCCTCCTTTTTTGAGGGGGGTCAGTAAATATTGACTGAGCACCTGCTATGTTCCAGAGCACTTTATTCTCTTCTCCTGACTTTCCAAAGAAATAAAAGAAACGGTCCCTGCAATGGAGAGAGAGAACACTTTCGGAAAACAAGAGAAGCCCATCATCTTGAGGAGGAAAGATCTTTTCATTTACTTCTCCATTCTAAGAGCCGCTTTTCGTCACTAGAAGTTTCCTGGTAGAATTCTAGCAAAGTTCCGTTTCAGAAAATGTCTTTCTGCGGAGTACGAGTTGACTAATGCTACTTCCTGAAAATAAAAAAGTGGCTAAGTGGGTGAAGCGAACTCTTAGAGGGGCGTGCTGCTCAAGGACCCAGACTCTCCAGACAGGTAACTATAACTTCCTCACCAACTCAAAGGTCAGTGTTGTAAAATTGCACTTTTAAAGAAGCATAATGGTAAGAACGAAACCTTAGAGTTTCTCGGTCACGTCCTCCGTGTGACCTGGGGACACATATGTTTAATTCTCAGACCCTCAGTTTTCTCATCTGTAAAATGAACGTAACATTCTTGCAGTGCCTACCTCATGGAATTGTTGTGAGAAAAGTCCTTTGTAAGTCTTTATAGCAGTATAGAAATGTGAGCTATCTGGGAAAAAAAAAGAATCCCCAAAGGGAAAGTTTTCCAGATAGAGAGCTCTCTTTAACCTCACTTAATACTTCAAATTTGAAGTAAGACCTAGATCTTAGGTTTTACACTTTGCACGTCAGTAATGTACATCTATCTAGAATGGATGATTTTTATGAGTTCTCTGGCTCTATGAAATCTGTAAAAAGATTAATTGCAGTAGACTAATAATTTAAAAAACACAACCTATTCACTTTCCCCTCAAACAATACTTTTTCTACAAGTTTCAGAGAATGACTATTCGTTGTAACCCTCAACCCGTTATATTTATCTTTTTTGGAGGGAGGGAAGGAAGAGAGATAAGGCATTTTCTCCTGCTCAGATTGTAGGCTAGCCCTTCAGAATTTCCTACTTGAATTGACCCAGACTCTTTCTGTGTATTTGGGTGTTGGGTGCCTAAGTTCCAAAGAGAATTTGCACCTGCCTCCCACTGTTCCAGATGCAGGAATTAATTAATCTCTATGCTCGCCCTCGCTAGCCACTGGCTAAGAGTGCACTTTTTTGATTTTGTTTTGTTGTTTTAGCTTCTTTCCCAAAGTAGTCACTGGTAGGTCGAAAAAAGACAACCAAACACGAAGATCTCCACGTTTGCTTTTCGATTTATGGGAGTTTGTATTTTCTGCCTCCCGTCCCTCTCTTCTATCCCTCCTCTCTCTCCGCAAAGCATCGGCTGTCCTTGGATAATTGTCAACAAACCCTAGTGGGTCTGCTTGGCACGCCACGCAGGGTTTAAAGGGACAGGATCTAGTTTTGGTGGGGGTGGGTGGGATGAGGGTGTTGCTTTTATCCGTGTAACCAAAGCTCTAGCAAGTAATAAATCTCTCCCCAAAGGACTTTTGGATCTTTGATTTGAAAAATCGGATTCCTTTTGTGGAAACAGTTGACAGGAACCTAAAAGGATTAGTTGCATTCCACACAGGATCATTTTTACTGGCAACATTTTGAAACGATTTGGTCCCTTTCAGACCATAAACAATGTCCAGAAAAATGATCTAACGAGACTTCTATTGTTTTCCTTTGTCTGCGAATCTGTTCGCCGCTTGTGCCAACGGCGTGATATGGATTTGACAGGGTTTCGCTCCCGAGCAGTGAGTATGCTGTATTTAATTTCCTAGACCCTTTCTATTTGGTTTGTAATCTCATTCGGCCTGAGGCCGGGCGATGTTTTCAAAACGTCAGCCCCTTGAAATGAAATGGGAGCTAGTGATTTGTTTCTCTTGTGGCAGAGCGCCCCATGCTGACATGTTGCTCCGAGGTGGGATAATAACATACTTATCACACGCCCAGGCATATGGCATGGTAGGCAATATAATATATAGGAGATAAAAAGCTTCTTGCCCAATCCCCTGAGATGCTGCCTTTAGGCGGTGGCTTTGAGGCTTTGAGCAGCTTTTGAGGCTTTCTAAAAATTTCTTTAAAAAGCTGAAACAAACAACTCCAGATCCCTCAAAACGTGCTTCAGATGAGAGTGCAGTTGGTGGAGAAGGGAGTAAAAACTGCCTCTTGCACTCTCAGTTTTGCGAAGTCTATGTGGCTTGCGTTCTTTGAGCAAGCAGCAGCCTTATACGTATGTGTTCGAAGCGCTGCCTCCGATGTCTTGGGTTCCCCTCCTCTGCTCCACTCTCTCCACTGTTTATTTTGTTGTCAGCGGACTTATCAAGATGTTAGTTTGCAGGAGGTTTTGACCTGCCCGGGCGCTTTGGCTGATCAGTCCAGGATTTTCCCTCTGTTTTTACACCTGCACATGCTCCACCGCACTCCCCTGCCTGATTTATAGTCCAATTAAAGGTTCAGTGTTCCTGAAACCACCCGCGCTGCTTCCCTTCCCCTAGCTATCTTCTGCTCTCCCGCCCTCAGGCTGGAGTAAGCACTGGAATGCACTGGGCCTTGGGCAAGAGGCTCCCGGAAACTATTTCCCCAGCCTAGCTCTGGGTGGCACGAGCTGGAGGGCAGATTCAGAGATCAGTTCTTCTCTAGACAAAAGCAGGACAACCAGTCAGAGAATCATAGTTCTACTCCCAAAGAAATAGACGATTTGGAATGGGTGGAAGGGGCTGGGGAGAAGGAAGAAAGGGACCCAAAAGAACTACCAAACAACAGCATGCAATTAAGTTTTCGTGCCTTTCCCAAACCCAAGATTTTTTCCTTCTTGGCGTTTTCCAGATTTTTTATTTTTTTTATTTTAAAGAATGGTCTCATTGCTACCACCAAAGAATCCATGAATCCATTAGAGGAGTTAGTGATCTGCAGTGAAGTCCTCGTGGGACTTCGTGGCTTGTTCAACCGATTCCATTTTTTTTTTCTGGACCCGAGATCTTCTCAGATGATAAAACCGTCTCTTCACGCCACAGAGCCGGAACCTCATTTCAACTCTTTCATGAATTCATTATTTCATGCCTGCCTACTCAGACAGCTGCACCCAACGTCTCCCCACCCACGTCAATCTCTCTTTTGGAGAGCCTCTAACCTGGCCCACAGAGAGGGATCGACGCTAATTCCCAAATGTGTAGATTCTAAGGCTTTTGTAAAAGGAAGCAGTGCCTTGAGACTTCCACCCTGGTCTCTCTTGGTTTCTTTCAGATCCTCGGGCTGGTGCTGGAGGTAACCCGTTCAGGTTCCCTCTTGAAACCAAGCTTGTTTTCCAAGGATCTAAAGTGTGTTATTTGGAATGGCCTCAGTGAAGTGAGAGAAAAGATGACACCCGATATGAGCCTTGTGGGAATTTATGGGTACGTGAATGTGTCTTTTTTTTTTTTTTTTTTTGATATGAAGTAGACTTGGGTTGACATCTTGGATTGACAGCGTTGTCAGACGGTTAAAACTTGAACAAAAGGACCAGAGTCTCATATTTGGCTGTGATCGTGCCCACTTGCTGTGGTGTAGTGGAAGAGAGCCTAGATTTCGGAGGACCTGAATTGGAATCCCAATTCTGCTAAATATTAGTTGGGTGACCAAGTCACTAGGCCTCAATATTCCGATTCTTAATTTTGTAGACCTGTGAGTTAGGAGGAAGTAGTTGTATATGTGTTCTCGCGCGCGTGCATGCCGTACGTGTCTATTTGGATTGTCCAACTATCTTTTAAATCAGTACCCGAAGGGAGCCCTACTATCTTGCGTTAAGAAGCCCCCCTTGGGAGCGCGCCCCAAAGCTTGCTTTGTGGGTCAGAGCACAACAACCCTACCGGCTTTTCTTTCCCACCTCTACTAGTCCTAAATCTTTGCATAGGCCCCGGAGACCTCAGCGTCAAGAGACTTTCTCTGAGGAAGATTAGGCAGCTGGGGCTGAGAAGGGAGGGTAGGTTGAGTGTGGGGCTAAGGGACTAGAGGGGTCAGCACCCGCCCCTAGCCCAGGGCTCTGGCCAGATTCCACCAAGCCTGGGTGGGGAGGTGGGGGGACGGGCTGGGTCTGGACCCTCCTCCATCCTTTTCTTTGCTAAGAGAATAAGCTGCTTCCTAACCGAGATTGGCAGCATTGAGCATCTTCCTAACTTAACTCGGTCTTCTTTCCATCCCTCAAGCCACCTTTCTAATTAGACTAATTAGTAGCTCCGAGGAGTGTCTCCGGGCGGGCCCGGGGGGCTGGAGCGCTTCGGCCCAGTGAAAGGAGGCCTGAATGGCCACGCTGGGGGGGCGGGCGGGGGCCCTGGCGGCCCGCCTGCCATTCAGAACACAGTAACAGTGGCTACATTTGTCCAGCGGCCATTGAAAGGAGTCTCGATTAAAACGTTTGGGAACTCACGCCCCCCTGCATCCCCTTTCTAATTAGAGGGGCCCCGAGAGAGCGCGCGGGAGAACCCCGGGATCCAGCCCGCACACAGGTCCTCCCTGCAGATGCTTTCCGCCCTTTCAGGGCCGCCGCTTGCCTTCTCCTAGACAAAAGTCCTTTGCCTCCCCCTCCCCTCCAACCATCCACTCTTCCATCCGGTCCCAGTCCTCACCCCAGCATAAGGTCGCTCAGCCAATAGTCCCTTCCCGTGACAATGCCAGGGACAAACCGAGACAATGCCGGGAAGCAGGATAGGCAAGAGGCTGCTGCCTTCTTCCATTCCTGGAAGACCCATCTTCTGTCTAGCATTAGGTCCGTTTAATTCCTTTTCCTTTTATTTTGTATTTTTCCGAGTGCTCTTGCTTTTCTAGATCTTTACTTATATCCTCTTTTCTTATTTGCACCTCCTTCAGTCTAATGAGCACCCTTGGGCGGAGGAGGCTAGACTGAGACGCAAAGACTCCTATTTTTCTAAGTTCAATATTCTTCAGGTCCGAAGAGATAGCTGCGCTACCTTCGAGGCCATAACTTGCATAAATAATCATCACTTTTGGAAAAAGAACTTGGTGAAGGAAGTGCTACTGACAGAATGCGGAACAAATCCAAGTGTATTTAAATTCCATTGGTAACAGTATTTACTGAACGCCTACTATGTTCGCATTTTAAATACGTTCATTTCTCCCCTTTCCCCCTCCTCCTTAAGACATTAAACCTGATTTAAGTTCATCTCATTAATATTGTTGAAAATTTAAATGGTAATAGCAACCATAACTCAAAGGAGGTACTGAGTTCTTCCCCCATTATGAAGTTGGTTGTAGTGTTCTTTTTCAGGGCTTGGCATCAAGAAGAAACTATGGAACAAGAGATGAGGACGCCTCCTCACAGAAGCTGAGGCCCACCTGACTCAACGCAGTCTCCCTTTGGGTTATAGTGGTGGGAGAAGGTCTGGTTTGGGGGGTTTGGGGTTTTTTGGTTTTGCTTTGTTTTGTTTTTGTGTAGGGTGAAGGTCACAGATTTGGAACCCTGCTTTGTATTGCAGAAGAGAGGTGACCTGGAGGGTAAGATGTCTACTGCTTCTGCTATAATCCTTCTTAATGGAAAAGAGCCAGATGTACAAAGAAATATCATCAGGTCACTGTTCCTAATCTTGTTAGGTTAGAAAATGGGAACCTCAGGAAAAGATGCTATTAACTAAATGTCAACCCGCAGCATGCAAAATTCCTTGGACCCAAACTTCAAAAACAAGGGAGTGAAAGATGCCATGTGAGAAAGAGGAATCGTGTGATTTCTTAGTCTAGCGCGGATCCAAGTAGGGTTTTATTGCTTCCATACTAGTGCTTCACGATATTTTAATTTGACAATTAAAATATGCACCAGATTGCTCCAGAACAAATCTTCTAAATTAAGAAAAATGGAAAGGAGGGGGAGCAGGAAGAGGGATGAAAAAGGAGGAATAGTTTCATTTGCACTAGGGGAAAACTGAAGTCTGCAAAGTTTTAGAAATCTTGGAAAACTTGAAATGAAAAGCCAAGATCTTGTTTTCATCGTGATTTAGCAGCCAAACTTCTTGTTTCATAACAATATAAATGGGAGGTCACATAATAGGTCAAAAAGTAGAAGGTCAAATTCTACAAAAAGGGGAGCTTTATTCAAGTATAGATTGAAAAAGCAAAAAGCAGAAAATTGGCTAGAGGATATATTTCCATCCCCTCCCCCATTCAAGTTCCCCCTCCCTCTGTCTTTCTGTGCTCTCTCTGTTTCCCTCCCTTCTTCCCTCCCTTCCTCTTTCTACTTCTCTCTTTCCCCCTCCTTTTTTCTCTCCCTCTCTTCTTCCCTCCTTCTCTCTTACATATGAAAGAAGGAGACTGAACAGGCAGGAACTGGAAAATAATTAATATAAGAGACTATCCACAGTGATTCTGACATCACTATTACATTTACTAATAGACTTTGAGGATCACCTTACATCTAAATAAAATCGAGGTGTAATTATGGGTAAAAGCAAGGAGATCAGAAGCCATAGGCTGCTTTTGTAATTGGATCCTCATTCCTCTGGGAGTATTTCAGCTCTCCCAATACTAATAGAACAGTACTATTATTGTACATTATTATTATGTTTAAAGACCTCTACACTTTGGAAAGAAGTAAAGAAGTGAATCTGAGAGAAGAAAGAGGATTCTATCCATATGTATCTATACTGTCTGTGCAGTACTCAAAGCAAAAGCAATCTATGTTGTGTATGCTTTGAATTTTCTTTTAAGGGCATACTGAGTATGTATCTAAGTATCTCTAAGTTTCTTCCCTAGCAGTCAGCACCTGGCAACATAAGAGGCCAGTTACTTTGCCCAGAGGAAAACTATTCTGCAAAGGTGCTGAAGGCACTGAAGGGCAGTGCTTTCAGTCATGTGGGGAACTAATCATGACCTTGTATCATCAGGTCAATTAATGCCTCCAGAAATTAGGAACTGGAAGAAAATAATAGATTGAAAATAATTTGACTCCTTTGTTCATGCGTTGTTGGTCAGCACTTCTCTACGTTTATAAATTTTGAAAAAAGTTTCCCCCTAGTTTAAAACATTATGAAAAATCATTGCCTTTGGACCTCCTTTCTAATGAAATCAGAATCAAATCTACTTGACAAATAGCATCCAATCTTAATGAAAGGATCCTACAGTTTATTTAAAATTTATGCAACATCCCATTAAGGCAATCTTTTGCTGATAGCAAGTACTTTCAGGGTATGTTTCTGAGGTAAACATAGTAGTTCTGTGACTTTGATTGTCCAACTGTGTTTCTCTTTATAGTGTTTTTCTTCCCCTTCTAATTATTAATAGAAAACAGGACTGAACTTGTAATTTCATTAATGTAGATAACTTTTACATGAGAAAGTGCCTTCTCTGTGACTTTGAGACACCTAAAGAATCTCTGAGTGACTTACTCGGGGGTCACTGGGTGATTGTCACCCCTGACAGTGGATAGTGTCAGAAGCGGAACTCAGATTTCTTGGCTTTGAGACCAGGTCTCTCTATTCACTCTGCCACTCTGCATTTCAATTATTAATGAAGATAATTTTATAATATTTATAATGTGTATATACCTTTAATTTTATAAAATGAGATTATAAAGAATAAAATTATGTTACATTATTGTCCAGCTACTGTCCTATTCTGATTTCTCATTACTGTTTGAAAATAGCTCTAGACTCTAGAAGTTCATGCTGATGGAGTACAAGTTCTTGCAAGTATGATCAAGATGGAAAGATATAGGTCTGGTGATGAGCTAGATGTCTTTTGTTCCAGGACCAGAGTAGTCAAATTCAAAGACCCATCACCAGGTAACTAGTTATAGGATGATGAATTGTTTGGATTTTACAAGGTTTTTTTGCTTTATACTATATATATATATATATATATATATATATATATATATATATATATATATCACCCCATTGCTTTACACAGCCACTATATATATATATATGTGTATATATATATATATACACACACACATATAGCATGAAAACTATATATATAGTATAATATATATATACACAATTAAATAAAATCAACAAACTGTGTCTGACAGTTTATTCTTCACCCCTAGTGTCTTGCTTCTTTGAGAAGGAGGGAAATATGTTCCATCATCTATTATTTGGGACTGAGGTTGTTCATTACAACTAACTAGAGATTGGTTGCCTTTTAGTATTGCTTTCTTTATTTTTTTTTGTAATTCTTTTTAAAATTATAACTCTTTAATTTACAAAACATATGCATTGGTAATTTTTTTCAACATTGATCCTTGAAAAACCTTCTGTTCCAAATTTTCAAAATTTGGAACCCCCTCCCCTAGATGGCAGGTAGTCCAATACATGTTAAATATGTTAAAATATATGTTAAATCCAATATGTGTATATGTATTTATACAAGAAAGAAAAAAACAGAAAAGGAAAACAAAAATGAAAGTAAACAATAACAGAAAAAGTGAAAATGCTATGTTGTGGTCCACAATCAGTTCCCATAGTCCTCTCTCTGGGTATAGATGGCTCTCTTCATTACTGAAAAATTGGAACTGGTTTGAATCATGCCATTGTTGAAAAGAGCTACAGCCATCAGAACTGATCATCATATAATCATGTTGCTGGATATATTAGCATTGCTTTCTTTTATGTTATTGGAATCATTGTGGCCACAAGAAGCAATTCTTGAAGACCTAGCTACTTATTCCTAGTAATATTGTGATCTGCATCCATGGAAGTCTTATCAACACTGGTGTAATCTTGGGTCATTGATTTATCGAAGCATCATTATTACTTTCATCATATCCTTTCCTATTATTTTTTTTTTTACTTCAGTTGAAACACAATAGATTCTGCTCCAATCTTTTACCCTTACTCTGTATATTTTTTCTGCTTCAAATGTGTTTCTTATAAACAACATATTGTAAGATTCTGGCTTTTAATCCAGTCTGCTATCCATTTCCATTTTATGGAAGAGTTCATCCCATTCACATTCACAGTTAAGATTACTAATTCTACATTTCCTGCAGTCCTATTTTTTCCAAGTTATTCTTTTCTCTCCTTTTATCTTTTCCCTTCTCATCAATGTATTGTTTATAATCACCACTTCCCTCAATCTACCCTCCCTCTTTCAGTCTCCCCCCTTTCTTATCCCTTTTTTCCCTTTTACTTCTACCATCCCTTCTATTAGTTTCCCCTTTTCCTTTTCCCTTTCTCCTCCTACTATCCTATAGCATGAGACAAATTTCTTTAGCAAACTAAGTATATATGTTATTCCTTCTGAGCCAAATCTGATGAGAATAAGGTTCAAACAATGCTCATCCCCCTCCCTTCTTTCCCTGAACTACCAAAGGTCTTTTGTGCCTCTTCATGTGTTATAATTTACCACATTTTACCTCCCCTTTCCTCTTAATACATCCCCTTTCCATCCTCTAATTTCTTTTTTTTATATCATCACATCAAAGTCAATTTATAACTACACCCTCTAAGTATACCTTTCTAACCCTCCTGACAAAGATACAGTCTTCTTCCCACATGGGGATGTAAACATTTTAACTTTTCAAAAAACATTTTTTTCTTATGTTTACTTTTTTATGCTTCTCTTGAGTCTAGTAATTAGAGATCAAATTTTCTGTTCAGTTTTGGTCTTTTTATTAGAAATGATGAAAAGTCCTCTATTTCATTGACTATCCATTTTTTCCCCTGAAAGATAATGTCTAATTTTGCTAGATAGTTGATTTTGGCTGTTGTCCAAGCTTCTTTGCCTTCTGGAAAATTATATTCCAGGCCTTCCAACACTTTAATGTGGAAGTTGCTAGGTTTTGGATAATTCTGATTGTGGTTCCTGGATATTTGAATTGTTTCTTTCTGATCACTTACAATATTTTCTCCTTAATCTGATAATTCTGGAATTTAGTTACAACATTCCTTGGAATTTTCATTTTAGGGTCTCTTTCAGCAGATGATTGATAGATTCTTTCAATGAATATTTTACTTTCTAGTTCTAGGATATCAAGGCAATTTTCCTTGATGATTTCTTGAAAGATGTTGTCTAGGCTCTTTTTTTTTTTATCATGGCTTTCAGGTAGACTAATAATTCTTAGATTCTCTCTCCTGGATCTATATTCCAGGTTAGTTGTTTTTCCAATGAGGTATTTTACATTTTCTTCTTTTTTTCATTTTTCAACATTTTGTTTAATTGATTCTTGATTTTTCATTGAGGCATCTATTCCATTTGTCCAATTCTTATTTTTAATGAATTATTTTCTTCAGTTAGCTTTTTTAACTTTCTTTTGCATTTGGCCAAAACAAAAAGAGTTGTTTTGTTGAATGGATTTTCCCCCTATTTCACCAATTCTATTTTTAAGGAATTTTTTCCTTCAGTATATTTTTTCCATTTCATCAAAATTATTTTTATGCCCTAACACATGGTCAATTTTTGTATAGGTTCCATGTACTACTGAGAAAAAAATATATTCCTTTCTGTCTCTATTCAATTTTTTTCCAAAGGTCTATCATACCTAACTTTTCTAAAATTCTATTTACCTCCTTAACTTCTTTCTTGCTTATTTTGTGGTTTGGTTTATCTAGTTCTGATAGGCTTCTCTGCAGTATAATTTTACTGTCTATTTCTTTTTGCAACTCTCTTAACTTCTCTAGGAATATGGATCCTATACCAGTTGGTACATTTATTTTTAGTATTGATATTACTTTTGTATTTATGGTACCCTTTAGCAAGATGTAGTTTCCTTCCTTATCTTTTTTAATTTAGTTGATTTGACATCAGTATCATTACCCCTACTTTTTTTTTTTACTTCAGTTGAAGCATTCTGTTCCAACCTTTTACCTTTATTTACTCTGTATGTATTTCTCTATGTTAAATGTGTTTCTTGTAAATAACATATTGTAGGATTCTGACTTTTAATCCAGCATGCCATTTGCTTCCATTTTATGGGGAGTTCAAACCTTTCATATTCACAGTTAAAATTACTTTTTGTTTTCTGTCATCTTATTTTCCCCAAGTTATACTTTTCTCTCTCCTTTCACTCTTTTTCTCTCCTTTCACCCTTTTTCTCCTCACCAGTGTTTTGCTTTCATCAAATTTATTTTTGAAGAAGTTGTTTTCTTCAATTCTGTACTTCCTTTTCCAAGGTGTTTATTTCCCCTCCAAAACTTTCATAACTTTCCTGCAATGTTATCATTTCTTTTCCCCCTTTTTCTTCTACCTTTCTTTTTAGAGCCTTTTTGAACTTTTCCAAGAGAGCTTTTTGACCTGGAGACCAGTTCATATCCCCCATTGAGACTTCATTTGCAGGAATTTTATATTTGCATTCCTCTTCTGGGTTTGTGTTCTGGTCTTCCTTGTCTCCATAACAGCTCTCTATAGTCAGAGTTCTTTTTGCTTTTTTGTTCATTTTTAAAATTTGGGATATGCTCTCAGGGCACAGGGGAGATTGGTTGACATTATTTTTGCTTTTTGTTATGAATTCAAATGTTGGAGTTCTTGTTCTTCTCAAGGCACAGCCGGTTTAGAGGCTTAGAGCCCTTCGGATGTCTCCAAATCCAAAGGTTCTGTCCTTCAGCCTCTGCCTCTGCTTTCTTCAGCCTCCAACCAACACAGAGATGGAATGTCTCTCTTGTCTCCTTCTGGGGAGCCCAGCCACCAACTACAGTGGTGTGAGATGAAGATGAATCTGGTTGTCCACTGAACTCTCCACTCGTAGCTTTATCCTCTGAAAACCCTTCGTCTGCCACCAGAGTCGCTCCTCTCAAGTCCAGCTGAACTCTCTTCTGCGACCAGCCAGCCAAGAGGAAAAAAAGTATTCTGGAATGGCTGTCTCGCCTTATATGTGAATCTTCTGAGAGAATGGGATTATGGGTTTTCTCCCATAGTGTTCTCTGGCCCAAAGAGCTTTAAGGGAGGTGTGGACTCCCTTGAAGTTAGAAAGTGTACTTTGTGAAGCTAGCATACTTGTGGACTCCAATGAGTAAAGGTGTGAACACAAGCCTTGTATTAATTAGTTCTACTTAGTACCTTGTTTCAGGTTCTGGCCAAAATCTTCTTGTAAGATTAGATCAACTCTAATTAGTTAGCAGTTAGTAAGGATTTCAACAGCTAAAGTTATGCATTATTTCTAAAAGCTTTTTAGTAGAATCTCTGGGGTTCTCTAGGTATATCATCATATCATCTGCAAAGAGTGATAGTTTGGTTTCCTCATTGCCTACTCTAATTCCTTTAATCTCTTTCTTGACTCTTATTGCAGAAGCTAGTGTTTCTAATACAATATTGAATAATAATGGTGATAGTGGGCAACCTTGCTTCACTCCATATCTTACTGGGAAAGGTTCCAGTTTTTCCCCATTGCATATGATGCTTACTGACGGTTTTAAATATATGCTCCTGACTATTTTAATGAAAAGTCCATTTATTCCTATGCTCTCAAGTGTTTTTATTAGGAATGGATGTTGGATTTATCAAATGCTTTTTCTGCATCTATTGAGATGATCATATGGTTTTTGTTTGGTTGGTTATTGATATAGTCGATTATGCTAATAGTTTTCCTAATATTGAACCAGCCCTGCATTCCTGGTATAAATCCTACTTGGTCATAGTGTATTATCCTGGGGATATTTTTCTGTAATCTTTTTGCTAATATTTTATTTAAGATTTTAGCATCAATATTCATTAGGAAGATTGGTCTATAATTTTGTTTCTCTCTTTTCAACCTACCTGCTTTAGGTATCAGTACCATGTCTGTGTCATAAAAGGAGTTTGGTAGGACTCCTTCAATCTCTATTTTTTCAAATAGTTTATTTAGCATTGGAGTTAATGGTTCTTTAAATGTTTGGTAGAATTCACATATAAATCCATCTGGTCCTGTGGATTTTTTCTTAGGGAGTTGGTTAATAGCCTGTTCTATTTCTTTGTCAGAGATGGGACTGTTTAGGATATTTACTTCTTCAAGCCATTCTCCAATTGATAAATGGTCAAAGTATATGAACAGACAATTTTCAGATGATGAAATTGAAACTATTACCACTCATATAAAAGAGTGTTCCAAATCATTATTGATCAGAGAAATGCAAATTAAGACAACTCTGAGATACCACTACACACCTGTCAGATTGGCTAAGATGACAGGAAAAAATTTTTTTTAAATTTAAATTTTATTTTATTTTATTTAATAATAACTTTGTATTGACAGAATCCATGCCAGGGTAATTTTTTTACAACATTATCCCTTGCACTCGCTTATGTTTCGTTTTTTCCCCTCCCTCTCTCCACCCCCCCCCAAGATGGCAAGCAGTCCTATATATGTTAAATATGTTGCAGTATATCCTAGATACAATACATATTTGCAGAACCAAACAGTTCTCCTGTTGCACAGGGAGAATTGGATTCAGAAGGTAAAAATAACTCGGGAAGAAAATCAAAAATGCAAATAGTTCACATTCGTTTCCCAGTGTTCCTTCTTTGGGTGTAGCTGTTTCTGTCCATCATTTATCCATTGAAACTCAGTTAGGTCTCTTTGTCATAGAAATCCATTTCCATCAGAATACATTTTCATACAATATCGTTGTCGAAGTGTATAATGATCTCCTGGTTCTGCTCATCTCACTTAGCATCAGTCCATGTAGGCCTCTCCAAGCCTCTCTGTATTCATCCTACTGGTCATGATGACAGGAAAAAATAATGATGAATGTTGGAGGGGATGCGGGAAAACTGGGACACTGATGCATTGTTGGTGGAGTTGTGAACGAATCCAACCATTCTGGAGAGCAATCTGGAATTATGCCCAAAAAGTTATCAAACTGTGCATATCCTTTGATCCAGCAGTGCTACTACTGGGCTTATACCCCAAAGAGATACTAAAGAAGGGAAAGGGACCTGTATGTGCCAAAATGTTTGTGGCAGCCCTGTTTGTAGTGGCTAGAAACTGGAAATTGAATGGATGCCCATCAATTGGAGAATGGCTGGGTAAATTGTGGTATATGAATGTTATGGAATATTATTGTTCTGTAAGAAATGACCAGCAGGATGAATACAGAGAGGCTTGGAGAGACTTACATGAACTGATGCTAAGTGAAATGAGCAGAACCAGGAGATCATTATGCACTTCGACAACGATATTGTATGAGGATGTATTCTGATGGAAGTGGATCTCTTTGACAAAGAGACCAAACTCTGTTTCAATTGATAAATGATGGACAGAAGCAGCTACACCCAAAGAAAGAACACTGGGAAATGAATGTGAACTATTTGCATTTTTGTTTTTCTTCCCGGGTTATTTTTACCTTCTGAATCCAATTCTTCCTGTGCAAGAAGAGAACTGTTTGGTTCTGCAAATATATACTGTATCTAGGATATACTGCAACATATCTAACATATATAGGACTGCTTGCCATCTAGGGAAGGGGGTGGAGGAAGGGAGGGGAAAAATCGGAACAGAAACGAGTGCAAGGGATAATGTAAAAAAATTACCCTGGCATGGATTCTGTCAATATAAAGTTATTAGTAAATAAAATAAATTTTTTTTAAAAAAAGGATATTTACTTCTTCCTCTGTTAGTTTGGGCAAGCTATATTTTTGGAGGTATTCTTCTATTTCATTTAAGTTGTCGAATTTATTGGCATAAAGTTGGGCAAAGTAACTCCTAATTATTGCTCTAATTTCCCCTTTGTTAGTGGCGAGTTCTCCCTTTTCATTTTTAAGACTAACAATTTGATTTTCCTCTTTCCTTTTTTAAATCAAATTTACTAAGGGTTTGTCTATTTTGTTGGTTTTTTCATAGAACCAACTCTTAGTTTTATTAATTAATTCAATAGTTTTTTTACTTTCAATTTTATTGATCTCTCCTTTTATTTTTAGAATTTCAAGTTTAGTGTTTGACTAGGGGTTTTTAATTTGTTCCTTTTCTAGCATTTTTAGTTGCAAGCCCAATTCATTGACCTTCTCTTTCTCTGTTTTGTGCAAATAGGCCTCTAGAGATATGAAGTTTCCCCTTATTACCACTTTGGCTGCATCCCATACATTTTGGTATGTTGTCTCATCATTATCCTTTTCTTGGGTGAAGTTATTAATTACATCTATGATTTGCTGTTTCACCCAATCATTCTTTAGTATGAGATTATTTAGTTTCCAATTATTTTTTGGTCTACTTTCCCTTGGCTTTTTGTCGATTATAATTTTCATTGCATCGTGGTCTGAAAAGGATGCATTTACTATTTCTGCTTTACTGCATTTGAGTTTGAGGAGCACTTTTTTCCTGCCAAATCCTGCCTGTAGAAATTATATTTTGAATCTTTTGCTCAAAATATAATTTCTACAGGTAGGAAAGATAGAAAAAAAATTCATGCAAAAAGCCAAACATCTTTAGAGGTCAACAGGAAATGAAAACTTTTTAAAAAATTAAACTAGCAGGAAATAAACTATATTTCAGATAGCTTGGATATTTATCCCTCCTCCAATACTTTCTACTTGTTAGTGCTTTGCAACTTTTAAAAGGAGAATCACCATATTATTGAAAAAGATATTGAGTTCGGGGATGAAATTTTTAAACATTTATTTACATAGCATTCTTTTTAAAAAATTGGCTTCTAAATTCTTTACTCTCTCCAGTCCCTCCTCTTCATTGAAAAGGCAAACTATATCCATTACAATGTGAAATCTTGCAAAATATATTTCAGTATTAGCCATGTTGCAAAAAAAACATAAGAAAAATAAAGTGAAAAAATTTATACTTTTATATGCCCTCAGAAATCACCAGGTTTTTCTCTGGAGGTAGATGACATTTTTCATCATGGGCCCTTCAGATTGTTGTTATATTGATTTGAGAAAGGTCAAACACTGAAGGTGGAGCTTACATACTCTGGCCACATAATGAAAAGGCAGGACTAATAGGCAAAGTTCTTGATCTTGGAAATATTGAAGGCAAAAAGAGAAAATTATGGTAGAGAATGAGATAGAGTGATCCAAACATGAATTTGGATAAACTTCAAGAGATAGTGGAGAATAGGAGAGCCTGATATGCTATGGTCTCTGGTATGAAGAGTCAGACATGACTGATTGCTGAATAGTAAAAAAAAGCCAAGTCTTTCATTTGATCATCTTTACAATATTGTTGTTATTATTACTGTGTACAATGATCTCTTGGTTCTGTTCACTTCATTCTGATTCAATTCATACAGATAGAACATACAATTTTGGGGGGGAGGAGGAACATAATTGTTTGGTTACCACCAAACAAAAGAATATTATATTTGCTATCTATGCTATCATTATTGAGAATATTTAAACTACTTTGTAAGTGGGATGCTGATTTTTTTCCCCTGTCACTGACCCTTTAAGAGCAAGGAATCTTAACCTTATTTGTGTCATGCTCTGCTTTGGCAGTGAACCCCTTTTGGAAGTAGCTCAGTGGATGGCCTGGAATTAGGAAAACTTGAGATAAAAAATGACCTCAGACATTTACTAGCTATGTGACCCTGGGCAAAATATTTAGCTTCTGCCTTAATCCATTGGAGAAGGAAATGGTAAACCACGCCAGTATCTTTGCCAAAAAACATCATCAACAGTATTGGTATGATATAGTTCACAGGATCACAAAGAGTTAGACAGAACTTAAGAACAAAAATGGACTCTGTCTCAGAATCGTGTTTTTCTTTTTTTCTAAAAAATAATAAAATGAAATACTGTTTCAGTAGAGATTAGTGAAAATAAAGATGTCATTTTCTCCCATCCAAATTCATAGATCCTCTGAAATTTATCTATGTGCTTTGGGTTAAGAACCCCTAGTTTAGAAGCAAACTCTTATGAGGTTCTTCTGAGCTAGAATAAAATAGTATGATGGTGAATTAGTTTAGGCAGAGACATGAATGAACACTTAGAGAAAAACTCCAAAACTTATGAGAAGACTTTTGGAATGCAAATTCACTTCTTACTTCGAGAGAAAAGCAATAACAGAAAAAATTCAAACAAAAATCAAGAAACAAAATATTGCCATCAACAACAAGAGGATGTAGTTGATAGGCTAATGAATTCCAGCTTGTAATCCAGCTTCCTAAAATGCAGTTCATAGCACTGGTTATAATACCCAGGATTTGGTCTGACCAGGACAGAACTACAAACTGCCTTTTCTGGACACTTTCCTTCTAAAAATAGACCATGAAAGCCAGAACACATGGCTCTTTTCAAGCTCTTATCTCAAATCATTCTCAGTTAAAATTTGAGAATTCAGTTTTTTTCTTCATATCCTTCATCCTTTGTAAAGTCATATTAGAACATGTTTTGGAATAGATTAGACTTCCTGAGGTGGGGAGTAGTTTAAAAAAAAGAATTTGGTCATAAAATCTTAGAATTTCAAGAGTTAAAAGGAATCTCTGAGAGTAACCAGGTCAATCCATACCAGAGCCAGAATCTCAAAAACATCTTGAGGAGTGGTCAGCCAGTCTCAAGACTGTTCAAGGAGAAAATCTAAGAGCTATTTAGACAGCTCACTGTACCTTTGGATAGCTCTGAGTAAAGCTGAAATTGATCACTCTGGAGCTTTCACTTATCCTATTTTGCTCTCCAAAGACAACAGATTGACTTTGATTTCTTTGAAGAGAGCAATCTTTTCTTCTCTTCTACAGGATAAATACTACCTCAATCATCCAATTGATCTTCATATGGCAATGTTTCAATTCTTTCTCTTATCTAACTTATTCTCTTCTTCACACATGACAATCTAAGGTTATTGTGAAGACCAAATTAGATAATATTTGTAAAATTTTAACATAGTGCCTAGTACATCTTAGTCACTTAATAAATTTTTATCTTTCCCCTCCTCCCAAAAGGCAATATGTAATAATATAAAATAATACTAATGCCCTCTATTTTGTTTGACCAATGCAACTCTATTATTCTGGAAACTGTGATTTTATTAATACAGACTATGGCAGAATTAGCTCTTTCATATTTTCTAACCTTTTGAGCTCCACGAACTATTTTTGTCACAAAATAAGAGAAGATAGCATCTTATCTGTGGGTAACTTTTCATCATTTCCTAAAAACTCCAAAAACTTCAGACTTGACCTCAAGAAAGATTACTCAAAGTGCCAAATATCTGATTTTGGGAGAAGGAATTTATGAGTAAGAGATAATGAAACTTTTCAGAGACGAAGAGGAGAAAGGAGAAAATGGATACTATCATTAACAGAGATCATGAGTGTGAATAAAGTGTAGACTTGGAGGTTGCCAGAAGTTTGGATAAGTTCACTAGGGTGATAAAGATGATTTAAGTAAGGATGATTGAATCCTACATCACTGATCTAACTCTGGCCAGTGAGAAAGACCTTTGATACTTTTTCTTCCTTTTTCCTTTCTTCTTCCTCATGAATGGTTGGTTGAATTTTGTTTATTTGGTTATATACTCACTTTAAACGTTACTTTTTTCTGGGCTTGGGAAGCCTTAAAATTTGTTTTGTTTATTGTGTTTCTTAAACTGTTAATGTGACAAAGCTGTTATTCAACAGAAATCTAAAGATGTGTATTATATCTTAGTTAATACTTACAAATCCCAAGAAGTTGGGAAAGAATGAGATGTTCTTTTACAGAGATGAGAGACCTATGCAAGTCAAGGGGCAGGAAGTCACACTTTAGAGATATTAGGACAAAGTTGAGAGATCACTATTAGACTGGAATAGCCAAACTAAGGATCCAAATTGGCAGATACCGCTAAAAATAAAATTGTTACCATCCCAAGCAGTGAGAGAATCAAGTTTAGGCATTTTTACTCTCCTTTTCTCTGATAGTTGACATTTAATATTTTGGTATTTAAAAGAAAGACATATACTTTTGAATGAAGAGATTGTTGAGTTGCCTGGAAAAAGTAAAGCAATGAGTTCACCCATGCATAGGGAAGGGAAATAAGCTGTCCACACACACCAAGGCTCAAAAGATGATTGTTAGCTTAATTTGTCTCTTCCCCAATAAGACCTGTACTTTATATGAGACTCCTACTGTGGATTACTATTGAGTCACTAAAACTCCCAGTTCTTTTTTAGGTGAACTGATGCCTACATATGTCTCCCCGAACTGAAATTGAAACTAACTTTTTCTTTTAAACTCAAGCATTTATCTCCCTTAAGTTTCATTTTCTTAGATTTCACTTATTATCCAAATCATTGAAGATCTCTTTGGATCCAGATTTTGTAATTTAATATGTTAATTATCCTACCAGTTTAGTATCATTGACAAATTTGTTAAGCAAATCTCTGTCTTCTTTCAAGTAACTAATAACAATATTCTCCATGTGAGACTTTCAAATTTTTATAGATTCATTAATGATCACTATTTGAGTACATGTATTCAAAATCTCTTCATCAGTTCCATCATTTGGTCAAAATTCCTTCTTTATATCTGTAAGAGGTTGCTAAATGCCTTGATGAAACACAGATTTGATAGTTCTACAAAAATCTCCTGTTTGATCACTCTTATAATTCTGCCAAATAGCAATTGAATATATAGTCTATTATGAGCTTTTCTTCATAAACTTCTTCATATCTAATGAGTCCCATTTCCCTTCCTAAATTCTTACAAACCATCCCTTTAACAATGCATTCTAAAAATTTTATTATAACTGTAAGTCAAGACCATCAGCTTTTATTTTGAGAAATGCATCCTCTTTTCCCTTATGAAAATCAAGATAACTTGCCCATTTCCAGTTTTGAAATATTTCTCCCATACTTCATAATTTTCACAAAGATCACCAGCAGAATCTTAGTTGTCACATTTACAAGATTTTTCAGTACTCTAAAATGTAGTTTGACCAGATTTGGTGACTTCAGTGCATTTAGGGCATTTAAGTAATACCTGAACATCACTTCACTTATTCTACTTTTCAATTATGAACAATATTTGTTTTATACAAATTTTTATGATGGATGTTACCTTAGATACTTTTTCCAGGAGTCCTCTGGTTATATCAGTATCAAGCAATGAAAAAAACAAGGAGAGGAATGACCTAAAAAGGTATTTACCAATGTTGTGAAGGATGTTCTATGCAAAATTCAAATGAAAGAAGGGTTTTCTATACATGGCAAGATCTTTTGAATGTTCCTATTTCTATTTGGATTGATTATATAAAGCCATACCCTTGATGAGATCATAGTAAATCAAAAGAAAATGACCTTCATTTGGACAAGCAGCCCATTCATTCATTCATTAGGCCAGTTGTACATGGATATCCCAAAAGTCTTGGTGCAGTTTTAAGATTTAAAACACTTGAATATCTGCTTGAAATGAACAATAAACTAGACTCAGATTAGAATTGAAGGTGAATAGCCTATATTAAATTTGGGCAGCTCTTTCAATGACCCCTGCTACAAAGATCAGGATGTATTGGAGCACACTGACTTGCATCCCAACTCTAGATGTGTCATCAGGGATCCTGGGAAGGTACCATGTTCTGCAGTTCACCAAGTATGTCAGCTGCATTGTCTTGCTTCCTGAGCATCTCCCCAATTATTTTGCAGTGAGCCAAGGAATAAACTCCTTTCCAAGGAGTACAATCTTCATATTGGCTCCCAAATTAAGAATCTTTTGTGAGTATCTGGGTCATTCTTAACAGGTTGGTGCTGATCCTTAAATGCAACCCAGAACATAATTAAATAATGCTTATCTAAGCTCATGCATGTCTCATGGTGTTTGAAGAACAGGTCTGCCTAAATTGGAGCACTTCAGGTGCAGAACTCAAGCCAAAGATAATGAACATATATACATGAGATATATAAGAATATATACATATATATATTTATACATGAATATATATTTCAAATTCCCCAAATAAAGAAAAATAAGAAAGAACCAAAAATAACATAAAGAAATTAAAAAAAAAATCTGAAACCCCTGAAAAAGGAGGCATTTGGAGTTACTAAGCAGCATGTAATTTCCTTCTTCCATACTTGTGGATCATAGGCATCCTGAAAGAGATTCACAGATAAAGCCTGTGTTCTCTGAATAAGAGTAGCCTATCTTTTTGGCCATAATGATGTTTTGAGCCTATTGGAAATTAAGGTTTGCCAACTAGATCCTGCTGCCTTTTTTTATTTTGAATGATGTCAATGCAAAGAGGCCAATCAATCTTTTAATAACCAGAAACAATCCACCTGAGCAATATATACTGTTATGGTTCTTTTTAAAGTCTCTCCAGTAAAACTGTACTCAGGCTTTCCACATCGAAACTTTAATAAACTTGACTTTAAAAAGTTTTCATGCATTAAGTGAAGGCACCTAACATACACAAACACACACAATGATTAATATCTATCCCATATGCCTTTCACAAAGTTTCTTGTCAAAGCTGAGAGTTCTTTGTCCTTACAGAGGGAGGAATCAGGATTGTAAGGCTATTTTTTAAAAAGTTCTTAAGGAGATTGTTTTTTTAAATGGGGCAGAAGGTTTGATTTCCCTTTCTTTTGGGGCTGTGGACTTTGGCAAGAATGTCAGCTAAAGCAACTGGCTCCAATTCATCTGTGGTAAATGAGAGAATCAGGACCCCCCTTTCCCCCACTTCCCGAAGTGCTAAACTCCCAGGCCTTTCCTTTGGCATATGGTAGCAGGCAAACCTGCCAGAGGTGGGGCATGCCTTTACCCTCAAAACTAAAATACTGATGGTGCATACAATGTCCTTCTTGGCTCCAGCAACTGTATCCACAGAAATCTGAGAAGGAGATTTCCTAAGGCAAGGCTAGAATGGATTTCTCAATTGAACTGAATTCTCCCAGGGCTTGCATCTCTCCTGGAAAGAAAGGCAGCAACCTAAGGTTATTTGGGAAATATTGAAGTCATTGATGCTGTATAGCAGTGGGAGATCAGATCAATACTTAGAAAAGAATTGTGATCATTTCAATGATGGAGAATTTTCCCATGAAAATTAGATAATAGGGGTTCCTAATTCTTTTGGTATAATGGCCACCTTTAGCAGTTTGAACCCCTCTTCAAAATAATATTTTTAAATGAATAAAACAAAATACATTGGATTACAAAAGAAGCAAGTTATAATGAAATACAGTTATCAAAATATATATTTTTTAATTCAAAAATCATAGACCCCTGGTTAAGTCTTTTGGATGGCTCTTCTTGAGTTACCATGGTAAAAAATATTTGTAATCTAGTGGCTGACCTTCTTTCTGGATCTGAGTATCTGAATTTAGCTAAAATGGTCCTGAGATAGCAGCCAAACTGTCTATCAATGGATTTGGAATTGAAGCATTTATAGTTTGGGAGAAACTCCTTGACATTGGGTTCTATTTTCAGGGTCACCAAGAAGCCAAGGTAATGGCAATATTGCATTTTCATTCTTTTTGTTGTTGTTTGCTTGCATTTTGCTTTCTTTCTCATTTTTTTCTTTTTAATCCGATTTTCTTGTGCAGCAGGGTGAATTATATAAATATGTATACATATATTGGATTTAACATATATTTTAACATGTATAACATATTGGATTGCTTACTATGTGAGGTAGAGGGTGGGAGGGAGAAGGGAAAAATTTGGAACACAAGACTTTGCAAGGGTCAGTGTTGAAAAATGATCCATGCATGTATTTTAAAAATAAAAAATTTTAATTAAAAAAAGAACATTTATCCCCCCAAAGAAGCCAAGCATGCCTTGATGAAGCATCAGAGTAGAATTTTAGGGGAGAAGCAAAAGAATAGAGCTAGTTATATAGTAGTCACATTAATATTTAAAATAACAATGCTCTTTTATTTTATATTTTATTATATTTATTTTATTTTATTGCATAAAACAATACATCTAATTATCTGGAAGCACAACAGAGAGCTATTTCTTTTATTCATTTCATTCATTATTTTCTCCTTGGTTTTTATTCCATTGGCCAAGGAAATGAGATAATTCATTTTAGGGACTACATTCCTAACTGTATATAGTTAGATGAGGCATCTAGGGGAGGAAGGTAAAAAGCCATATGGTCCAACATCCTCATCTTGCATGTGAGCAAAATGAGGCCCAGAGACCTAAGGTGATTTATTCAATGTTACACAGGTAATTAAGTGTTATAAATGGGTTTGAACCCAAGAGCTCTGTCTTTAAAGATTGGGCTCTTTCTAAAGAGAGCCCTGAAAATAGATCAAGGAATGCCCCGAAATGTCCTTTATGACTAGAATTACGTTATAATTTCTGAACTCCTGACACAGGGTTTGTATATAGTAGAATCTCAATAAATATTTGGTGATGGTGATGATGTTGCTTCTCAGACACCAGGCTTATGAGCTTTCTAGTCCTCCTTTGCCTTCTAACTGTGACTCTGTGGAACGGGGAGAGCTAGGTGCAAATGTTGATAATTTTAGTACCTCATTCTATGTGTAGAAGAACAGGATAGTGTCATTCCATGTAATACAGTAGATACTTTGCAGTGTGGTAAGAAAGTGCAGATCAATCACACTAAGTACAGCAAGAAAGACTCTCTAATATGTATTCTCTAACTCCAAGGACATGGGGGTGAGGATGGGGCTAGGGTGAAAGTAGAATTAGGGAAACACAATTATCCATTATTCACTGGGTGGATGAACATGCATGGGTGCTTGGCTCATTTGTTCTATTCTAATTGAACATATTCAAAAATTACTTCAACATTTTTTGAGAGACTGTATGACTTAGTAGATAGAGAGGTCAGGAAAATCTGGATTCAAGTCCTACCTTTGATACCTATTGCTTATGTGAGCCTGGATAAGTCACAACCTCTGACTGCTCTAATTATTTCTTTAAGGTTACATGTTACAGAAAAGATAGTATCCCATATTTGTAGAGAGAATTTTTTTATTTGGTGATTTCCTATAAATGGATGTACCAAGCCTAGTCTTTATTCCTTATCAATAAACTTATTGAATGCCTACATGACACAAAACATTTCAATAGGTTATAGAAAAAAATAGAAGAAAATAAGCATTTGGTTCTTATTCTCAAGGAACTTATAATGTAGAAGAAATAACTATAATACAAGTTAGAATATGATAATTGTATGGAAGAGGTAAGAATAAACAACTTTGCAAATTCAGAACACATCAGTTCTTACTTTGGATATCAAGATGGCTTTTATAAAGAAGGTGACTCTTTAGCTACATATTTAATGATGGGAAAAGATTTCAATAGAAGGAGGAAGGGGTATGGGAGTTGGAAATACTAGGATGAGTTTGAGAACCTATGAAGTCTAATTTAGCTCATACAGAGTACATGAAGAGAAATGGTTGAATAAATGCATAATGAAGAAATTTATAAATGAAAAGTATTTATTAAGGATGTATTATGTACTGAGTCCCAAGTTCAGCATCTGGGAAATAAAAACAATCTTTTCCCTCAAGTGGCTTATATTCTAATAGGAGAAGTGGTGGCCAGGGAGGAAGACTTTGGTTGGAGGCACCACAGGAATGGTGAGTGGGATCATACAATGTCTTACCATGTTCCAGAACAATGACAGAGCTGGTTTGATTGTACTCCCAAACCTGGAGGAATAGAGGGAGAGGAAGAGAGTACATAGCAGAAAGTGGCTGATGAGAAAATGACAGGGGAGTAGACAGTGAAATGAAACATGACTGGCCCCTGCCTGGTGAGAGAGCCATTAGTCAGAAGGGTGTGATGAAGGTGTTCAGGAAGGGAAACCTTGGGGCAAAGTTTCTGATTTGCCAGGAAGGAGACCTGTGAACGATTCATGAAACTTGGGCTCTGGCCATAGTGTGGAGGGTCTTGAATTCCAGCTAAGGAATTTGACTGTTAGCTCCATAACATTAGAAGCTTCTTTGAAGGTTTTTGAGCATGGAAGCCACATGCTGAAATCATTATTTTGGAAAGATTAGCATGGTACAATTTGCATGTATACTGGGGATAGAAAGAAAGGCAAAAAACAGTACCTTCCCTCAACAAGTTCCCATTCTAATGGAGATTTACACGCAAATTACTATGAACTTTTAAAATATACATGATAAATTGTGAGCAATATCAGAGGGAAGGCACTAGCATTAAGGATTAAACCAATCAGCAAGCTTCTCTTGAACACCTGCTATATGCCATGAACTGTTCAAGTGCTGAGGACATAAAAAAGGAAAAATCCTTCTAAAAACTCATATTCTAATAGATGAAGCAGCCTGTAAACAAGTACATATGTGAAAAGATAAATATATATGCATATGTGTGTGCATGTGTCTATATGCATATTGTGTTTCTGTGTATTTCTCTATATATAATCTATATAAACAGACATATAAAAATGTATTAGATATCTATGTATTATAATGTGATATATAAATATGTTACATATACTACTTACATATCACATGGTTATAATATAGATATATACTATAGACAGATTGAAAGATAGCCAGATAGATGGATAGATAGATAGAGACAAGCACATACAGTAGTTGAAAGGTAATTTCAGATGAAAGCCACTGGCATTAAAGGGGCTACCAGGAAAGGCATCTCATGATGGGATTTTAATTGAAACTTGAAGGAAACCAGAAGGTAGAGGGAAGGATGGAGAAAATTCCAAGAGTGCAAGGCAGTCATTGAAAATGCAGAGTCACAAGTGAGAGTGTCTTAGAAGAGAACAACAGGGGCAGTTTATTGTATCTTAAAGTACTTGAAGGAGTTATTTGATTGGTTATTGTCTTTCAGGTTCAAAGACAACCAAAATGACACTACTATATTGGGGTCAAGGTAGAGTGTGTCAGATTTTGGGTAATCAGACCACTATAAGTTGGAAAGGCTAAAGACTAAAAATGGTAGGAAGGGATCCGGTTATGAAGGGCTTTGGATGCCAAATGGAGAATTTTATATTTGATTCTTGACATCATAAGAAATCACTAGAATTTATTGACTTTCTGTGTTTGTGAGTGTATGTAGTATGTGTATAGTGACACAGCCAGATCACTTTGGCAACCAACATGTATGATGAACTGGAATAAAGAGAGAATCTAAGAAGAGACATTAACCAGCAGGTTATTACAATAGTCCAGATATGAGATAATAAGGGTCTGCACAAAGTGGAGGCATGTCAGAGAGAAGTGGGTGGAAGGGCTGTTGGGAAAGTAGAATTGACAAACATCAGTCTCTTCACCAAATTGATTGACCCTTAAGCTTTAATCCAGACCATTCCTTTTGGCATGAGAATATCTAAGCTGGAAGTGAACTGGGCAAAAAAGTAACTTGTTCTAGGATACCCATGAGACTGACAGAAACAAAGGAAAACAAAATCCAACCCTTCATTTTTTTCAAGTGCACCTTGCATATGTACAACACATGTGCTTCTAAGAGTTTGTTTGGAAAAGGAATTTCTGTAAATAAATCCTGTCATGTTTTGAAAGTACTAAGGGAATTTGCCACCTAAAGGAATGCTATAGGGAAATTTAGTTGTTTTATAAATTGTGATTTATTTAAAGTTTTCCTTTCAATGAGTTAACCTTGTAAAGATGGGATATTTGACAGTATAAGGAACCAGATGGTACAGTGATAGAGTCATGAAGACCTGAGTTTAAATCTGACCTCAGGCTAGATCTGTAACTCTGGACAATTCACTTAACCCTGTTTGCCTCAGTTTCCTCATCTGTAAAATGAGCTAGAGAAGGAAATAGTGAGCCACTCTAGTATTTCTGCCAAGAAAACCCCAAACGGGGTCAAAAAGTGTTGAACATGAGTAAAAACAACTGAACAGCAATGAAATTCAACATTGTCAGGCTAGTGGAAATCCCCAGGCTAAATGAAATTCTAAAAAAAAAAAAAAAGTCATGAAGAGAACCATCTACTGTGAGGACCATGACAGCTGAGTGTGGATCACAACATAGCATTCTCACTCTTTCTGTTGTTGTTTGCTTGCATTTTGTTTTCTTACCCAGTTTTTTTTTCCTTCTTGATCCAACTTTTCTTGTGCAGCAAGATAACTATATAAATATGTATACATATATTGGATTTAACATATATTTTAACATATTTAACATGTATTGGGCTAACTGCCATCTGGGGAGAGGGTGGGGGGAAGGAGGGGATAATTTGGTACAGAGGCATTGCAAGAGTCAATGTTGAATACCCATGCATATATTTTGTAAATAAAAAAGTCAAGGAAATTGAAAATGGAAAAAAAAATACAATTCGATTTGATAATTAGAAAGTCATTACTTTAGATTTTAGAGATTGAAATTTAACTAGAATTATGGGAAAAGAAGCCAAATTGCAAGGAGCTGAGGGAAGACTGGGTGGTAAGGAAGAGGAGGAAGCCTCCAAGATATTTCTAAATATATAGGCATTTGGACGATTGATTACAGCTTTGACTTGTCATCCAGAAGTTCTATCATCCCATTAACTTAGTCTAATTCAACACTGGCTGCAAAAGGCAAGAAGCATCCCAGTGGAAGACATCATTTTAGCAGGAACAACTTCAATTCAAAGTTCAAGGCATCTTTCTGGTCTTTCCATGGGAAAGACTGATGAAGTATGTCTCAGTTTGTGTAGTAAATAATTGTCATTAAAAATCATCAATCAGAGAAACAGCATGGGATAGTGGAGAGAAAGCTGGTCTTGGGGTCAAGAAGTCCAAAGTTCCATTCCTACCTGATAACTGATGTTGTGTTTTGAAATAGGTGCAGACCTGCATTGGTATTTAGAACTTTCGTTTTTGTTTTACTGGGAATTGTCTACACCGATGAAATCATAAACCCAAGAAGGGAACGAAACCAAAGGCTCTTTGAATTTCCCCTGTTCACACAGGGGATAGTCTTGGATCTAGAGTTAGAAAGACTTGTTTTCTTTTTTTTTATTAAGGCTTTTTATTTTCAAAACATATGCATAGATAATTTTTCAACATTGATCTTTGCATAGCCTTGTGTTCCAAATTTCCTCTTCTCCTCACCCTCTCCCCTAGATGGCAAGCAATCCAATATGTTATACATGTTAAAATATATGCTAAATCCAATATATGTAAACATTTATACAATTATCTTGCTGCACAAGACAAATCAGATCAAAAAGGAAAGGAAATGAATAAGAAAACAAATGCAAATTAACAACAACAAAAAAATTGAGTTGTGATCCACACTCAGTTCCCATAGTCCTCTCTCAGAGTGTAAATGGCTCTCTTCATCACAAGATCATTGGAACTGGCCTCAATCATCTCATTGTTGGAAAGAACCACATAATATTATTGTTGCTGTGTACAATAATCTCCTGAGTTCTGCTCATTTCACTCAGCATCAGTTCATGTAAGTCTCTCCAAGCCTCTCTAAAATCATTCTGCTGATTGTTTCTTACACAACAATAATATTCCATAACATTCACATACCATAACTTATTCAGCCATTCTCCAACTGATGGGGCATCCACTTAGTTTCCAGTTTCTGACACTATGAAAAGACTCATCTTCTTGAATTCAAATCTAGTCTCAGACATTTACCATGTGATTCTGAGAAAGTTATTTAACACAGTTTTCTTTTTTTTTTTTTTTTTTTTAATTTTTTTATTTAATAATTACATTATATTTACACTCATTTCTGTTCCGATTTTTTTTCCCCTCCCTCCCTCCACCCCCTCCCCTAGATGGCAAGCAGTCCTTTATATGTTGGATATGTTGCAGTATATCCTAGATACAATATATGTTTGCAGAACCGAACAGTTCTCTTGTTGCATAGGGAGAATTGGATTCAGAAGGTATAAATAATCCGGAAGAGAAACAAAAATGCAGATAGTTCACATTCGTTTCCCAGTGTTCTTTCTTTGGGTGTAGCTGCTTTTGTCCGTCATTTATCAATTGAAACTCAGGTCTCTTTGTCAAAGAAATCCACTTCCATCAAAATATGTCCTCATACAATATCGTTGTCGAAGTGTATAATGATCTCCTGGTTCTGCTCATTTCACTTAGCATCAGTTCATGTAGGTCTCTCCAAGCCTCTCTGTATTCATCCTGCTGGTCATTTCTTACAGAACAATAATATTCCATAACATTCATATACCACAATTTACCCAGCCATTCTCCAATTGATGGGCATCCATTCATTTTCCAGTTTCTAGCCACTACAAACAGGGCTGCTACAAACATTTTGGCACATACAGGTC
This sequence comes from Antechinus flavipes, assembly GCF_016432865.1. Classification (NCBI taxonomy): domain Eukaryota; kingdom Metazoa; phylum Chordata; class Mammalia; order Dasyuromorphia; family Dasyuridae; genus Antechinus; species Antechinus flavipes. Next base: position 162,626,605 of record NC_067398.1, read on the forward strand.
CCTTTCCCTTCTTTAGTATTTCTTTGGGATATAAGCCCAATAGAAACACTGCTGGATCAAAGGATATGCACATTTTGATAATTTTTTGGGCATAATTCCAGATTGCTCTCCAGAATGGTTGGATTCGTTCACAACTCCACCAACAATGCATTAGTGTCCCAGTTTTCCCGCATCCCCTCCAACATTCATCATTATTTTTTCCTGTCATCTTAGCCAATCTGACAGGTGTGTAGTGGTATCTCAGAGTTGTCTTAATTTGCATTTCTCTGATCAATAATGATTTGGAACACTCTTTCATATGAGTGGTAATAGTTTCAATCTCATCCTCTGAAAATTGTCTGTTCATATCCTTTGACCATTTATCAATTGGAGAATGGCTTGATTTCTTATAAATTTGAGTCAGTTCTCTATATATTTTGGAAATGAGGCCTTTATCAGAACCTTTAACTGTGAAAATGTTTTCCCAGTTTGTCGCTTCCCTTCTAATCTTGTTTGCATTAGTTTTATTTGTACAAAGGCTTTTTAATTTGATGTAATCGAAATTTTCTATTCTGTGATCAGTAATGGTCTCTAGTTCATCTTTGGTCACAAATTTCTTTCTCCTCCACAAGTCTGAGAGATAAACTATTCTATGTTCCTCTAATTTATTTATAGTCTCGTTCTTTATGCCTAGGTCATAGACCCATTTTGATCTTATCTTGGTATATGGTGTTAAGTGTGGGTCCATGCCTAATTTCTGCCATACTAATTTCCAATTATCCCAGCAGTTTTTATCAAATAATGAATTCTTTTCCCAGAAGTTAGGGGCTTTGGGTTTGTCAAACACTAGATTGCTATAGTTGACTATTCTGTCTTGTGAGCCTAGCCTTTTCCACTGATCCACTAATCTATTTCTTAGCCAATACCAAATGGTTTTGGTGACTGCTGCTTTATAATATAATTTTAGATCAGGTACAGCTAGGCCACCTTCATTTGATTTTTTTTTCATTAATTCCCTTGAGATTCTCGACTTTTTATTGTTCCATATGAATTTTGTTGTTATTTTTTCTAGATCAATAAAATATTTTCTTGGAAGTCTGATTGGTATAGCACTAAATAAATAGATTAGTTTAGGGAGTATTGTCATCTTTATTATGTTCGCTCGGCCGATCCAAGAGCACTTAATATTTTTCCAATTATTTAAGTCTGACTTTATTTGTGTGGAGACTTTTTTATAATTTTGCTCATATAATTCCTGACTTTCCTTTGGTAGATAGATTCCCAAATATTTTATGGTATCAACAGTTATTCTGAATGGAATTTCTCTTTGTATCTCTTGCTGTTGGGTTTTGTTGGTGATGTATAAAAATGCTGAGGATTTATGGGGATTTATTTTGTAGCCAGCTACTTTGCTAAAATTATGAATTATTTCCAATAGCTTTTTGGTAGAATCTCTGGGGTTCTCTAGGTATACCATCATATCATCTGCAAAGAGTGATAGTTTGGTTTCCTCATTGCCTACTCTAATTCCTTTTATATCTTTCTCGACTCTTATTGCCGAGGCTAGTGTTTCTAATACGATATTAAATAATAATGGTGATAGTGGGCAACCTTGCTTCACTCCAGATCTTACTGGGAAAGGTTCCAGTTTTTCCCCATTGCATATGATGCTTACTGATGGTTTTAGATATATGCTCCTGACTATTTTAAGGAAAAGTCCATTTATTCCTATGCTCTCAAGTGTTTTTATTAGGAATGGATGTTGGATTTTATCAAATGCTTTTTCTGCATCTATTGAGATGATCATGTGGTTTTTGTTTGTTTGGTTATTGATATAGTCAATTATGTTAATAGTTTTCCTAATATTGAACCAGCCCTGCATTCCTGGTATAAATCCTACTTGGTCATAGTGTATTATCCTGGTGACAATTTTCTGTAATCTTTTTGCTAATATTTTATTTAAGATTTTAGCATCAATATTCATTAGGGAGATTGGTCTATAATTTTCTTTCTCTGTTTTCAGCCTACCTGGTTTAGGTATCAGTACCATATCTGTGTCATAAAAGGAGTTTGGTAGGACTCCTTCAATCCCTATTTTTTCAAATAGTTTATATAACATTGGAGTTAATTGTTCTTTAAATGTTTGGTAGAATTCACATGTAAATCCATCTGGTCCTGGGGATTTTTTCTTAGGGAGTTGATTGATAGTTTGTTCTATTTCTTTTTCTGAGATGGGACTGTTTAGGATATTTACTTCTTCCTCTGTTAGTTTGGGCAAGCTGTATTTTTGGAGGTATTTTTCTATTTCATTTAAGTTGTCGAATTTATTGGCATAAAGTTGGGCAAAGTAACTCCTAATTATTGCTCTAATTTCCTCTTCGTTAGTGGTGAGTTCTCCCTTTTCATTTTTAAGACTAACAATTTGATTTTCCTCTTTCCTTTTTTTAATCAGATTTACTAAGGGTTTGTCTATTTTGTTGGTTTTTTCATAGAACCAACTCTTAGTTTTATTAATCAATTCAATAGTTTTTTTACTTTCAATTTTATTGATCTCACCTTTTACTTTTAGAATTTCAAGTTTAGTGTTTGACTGGGGGTTTTTAATTTGTTCCTTTTCTAGCATTTTTAATTGCAAACCCAATTCATTGACCTTCTCTTTCTCTATTTTATACAAATAGGCCTCTAGAGATATGAAATTTCCCCTTATTACCGCTTTGGCTGCATCCCATACATTTTGGTATGATGTCTCATTATTGTCGTTTTCTTGGGTGAAGTTATTAATTATGTCTATGATTTGCTGTTTTACCCAATCATTCTTTAGTATGAGATTATTTAGTTTCCAATTATTTTTTGGTCTACTTCCCCCTGCTTTTTTGTTGAATGTAATTTTCATTGCATCGTGGTCTGAAAAGGATGCATTTACTATTTCTGCCTTACTACATTTGAGTTTGAGGTTTTTATGTCCTAATATATGGTCAATTTTTGTATAGGTTCCATGAACTGCTGAAAAGAAAGTGTATTCCTTTCTGTCTCCATTACATTTTCTCCAGAGATCTATCATATCTAGCTTTTCTAGTATTCTGTTTACCTCTTTGACTTCTTTCTTATTTATTTTCTGGTTTGATTTATCTAATTCTGAGAGTGCAAGGTTAAGATCTCCCACTATTATAGTTTTACTGTCTATTTCTTCTTGCAGCTCTCTTAGTTTCTCTTTTAAGAATTTAGATGCTACCCCACTTGGTGCATATATGTTTAATATAGATAGTGCTTCATTATCCATGCTACCCTTTAGCAAGATATAGTGTCCTTCCTTATCTCTTTTAATTAGGTCAATTTTTGCTTTAGCTTGATCTGAGATCAGGATGGCTACCCCTGCTTTTTTGACTTCACCTGAAGCATAGTAGATTTTGCTCCAACCTTTTACCTTTAACCTGCATGTATCTCCCCGCTTCAGGTGTGTTTCCTGTAAACAACATATTGTAGGATTCTGGCTTTTAATCCATTCTGCTAACCGCTTTCTCTTTATGGGGGAGTTTACCCCGTTCACGTTTATGGTTAGAATGACCAATTCTGTATTACTTGCCATCTTGTTAACCCCGGTTTATGCTTTCCTCCCTTCTTTCCCCTTTCCCCCCCTTCCAAGTATTAAGCTTGTGAGCACCCCTTGCTTCTCACAGCCCTCCCTTTTTAGTATCCCTCCCCCCTCCTTAGAGTTCCTCCCCCTATCTTACCCCTTTCCCTCCCAGTTCCCGTATTCCCTTCCCCTTAGCTTATTCCTTCCCTTTCCACTTTTCCCTTCTCACTTTTCAATGAGATGGGAGAAGTTTCACCATAGATTGAATATGTCTTAAGATTTTTCACTTAAAGCCAATTCTGAAGGCAGTAAGATACCCACTATATTCATCCCCCTCCATTCTTTCTCTCAGATATAATAGGTTTCCTATGCCTCTTCATGAGATGTACTACCCCCACTTTACCCTTTTTCTGGTACAATGTCCTTTCCACATCAATTTCTAGAACAAGGTATACATGTATTCTTTATACATCTATATAGTCAAAATATAGTTCCCAAGATTAATCTTTACCTTTTTAGATTTCTCTTGAGTTCTATATTTGTAGATCAAACTTTTTGTTAAGTTCTGGTTTTTTCATCAGAAATAGATGAAATTCGCTTACTTCGTTGAATGTCCATCTTCTTCCCTGGAAAAAGATGCTCATTCTCGCTGGGTAAGTTATTTTTGGTTGCATACCAAGTTCCTTAGCTTTTCGGAATATCATATTCCAGGCCCTTCGATCTTTTAATGTGGATGCTGCCAGATCCTGGGTGATCCTTATTGTGGCTCCTTGATACTTGAATTGGGTTTTTCTAGCCGCTTGCAATATTTTTTCTTTCACCTGAGGGTTCTGGCATTTGGCCACTATATTCCTTGGTGTTTTGATTTTAGGATCCCTTTCAGTGGGTGATCGATGAATCCTTTCAATGTTTATTTTTTCCTCTGTTCCTATGACTTCTGGGCAATTCTCTTTGATAATTTCCTGGAAGACAGTGTCCAGGCTTTTTTTTTCATCATGTTTTTCTGGGAGTCCAATGATTCTCAGATTGTCTCTCCTGGATCTGTTTTCCAGGTCTGTTGTCTTCCCCAGAAGGTATTTCACATTTTTCTCCATTGTTTGATTTTTTTGGATTTGCTTGACTGATTCTTCTTGTCTCCTCGAGTCATTCAATTCCACTTGTTCAATTCTGATTTTCAGTGAAGTATTCTCTTCACTCACTTTTTTAAAATCTTTCTCTAATTGTCCAATTGAGTTCTTTTGTTCTGTGGAATTTTTTTCCATTTCGCCAATTTTGTTTTTTAGAGAGCTGTTTTCTGTTTCCAGTTCACTAATCCTATTTTTCAAGGATTTTACTTCTTTATCCACTCTCTCTTTAACTTTCTCCAGACTCTTTTCCCATTTTTCTTCTAGCTCCCTTGTGAGAGCCTTTTTAATCACTTCTATGAGGTTCATCTGTGCTGAGGAACAGCCGATCTCCTCCTTTGGGGAATCACCTGGGGACTGCCTGTTTTTAGTCTCCTCAGGATTTAGAGTCTGCTCTCTATCTGTGTAGAAGCTGTCAAGGGTTAAAGTCCTCTTCAGCTTCTTGCTCATTCTGTCTATTAATCAGAGATAAACTACCAAAGAAAAACAGAAAAAAACTGGAGTCTTTCTTTGGGGAGGGGCTGGGTGTGTTATCGAGCTTCCTCTACAGACTGCAGGTGGCAGCAGTGAGGCACTAGCAGGACTGTGCTGCGCCTGCGCTCTGAGATCCCAGAGCGTGCTGAGTCACTGAGGGGGGGGAAGGGGGGGGGGGGGGCCCGGTCCTGAGAGACTTCAGCTGTTTGCGGTTGTATTCTTCAGCCCCGTGTTTTTAGCTTCTCTGCTGGGCTGTTGACTTGCTGCAAGTTCCAAACCTGTAGCGAAGCTCTCCCCGCAGAAACGGCTACGATCACTCTCCACCCCCTCTCCAGTCTGCTCCCGTGCTCTCACTGCCGCTGCCGGCTGCCTGCGCCCGATCTAAAACCGCCCCAGCCCTCCAGTAAAGACAGACCTTTCTTGGCGGATCTCAAGGATGGCTTCTCTTGGTAACTATTTGTGGGTTTTTTTCAGTCAAGCATTGATTCAGAGGCTTGTAATGAAGTGGATAGTGAGAGAAAGCGCGGAGCTTATGCAACTGTGAGCCTCCTCTCCGCCATCTTAACCGGAAGTCCCAACACAGTTTTCTTATCTATAAAAATGATCTGGAGAATGAAATGGCAAACCATTCCAATATCTTTGCCAAGAAAACCTCAAATGGAGTCATGAAGAGTTGGACATAACTAAACTACACTGCTTTCTTTGCTCTCAAGTTGCAGAAAGTAAAAAGGGAAAGTACCAGTTGCTGTCATCAGGACTTCAATATTCATGCCCCCAACATTCTTGCTGATTTGGGGACACTGTCAGGGAGGGGTAATGAACCCCACTTCATCTGTCAGATTAGATGTAATTTTTTAGGTTCTCTCCTTGATTAAACTCTCACATTCTAGGTTTTGTGGATTGTCAAGAGGGTTGTTCAGAAAATAATGAGAATTGAAAATAGAGAGGACTGACTATAGCTCTGACCATTTATATAAACACTGAAACATGTAATTGGTTTGCTTCCTTAATTCAAGTCTCTTCCCACTACAATCTGTCCTCCATTCAGATGCCAAAAAGATATTCCTAAAATGGAGGTCTGACCATAGTACTACCTACCCTCTTTTTAATAATCTCTAATGTCTCCCTAGTTGCCTCCAATATCAAATAGAAAGCCCTCTGTTTAGTTTTCAAAAATCTTCAAAACCTGGCTCCCTTTTATCTTTCCAGACTTCTCATACTTTAGAACATAGTAAGGCACTTAATAAATACTAATTGACTGATTAGCATGCTGAGTATTGTTCACACTTGGTACTACCACAGTTACTGTCTCTAGTCTCCAAGTGTTTTGACATTCTTTGTACTTATAAGGTCAGCTTTATTGGAAAAAAAACAAAAAAAAAACCCTCTTATTTGTTGGAAGTCTTTTTTCAACTTTCTTGAATATTCTCTTCTTACTCTCTTAAGTGCCTTACTATGTTCTAGGCTGAGCACTGGGGATCCAAAAGACATAGTCTACTCTCTTAATTTGGAACGATACATTTAATGAGAAAACGAAAAGAAAAAAGACATCTATGTTATTTAGATTTTTAAGCCCCAAAGTAGGCGTATGGCTGTATGTGTATATGTATGTGTGTATATATGTACTTTACTTTTTTATTTTTTTACATTTCAGAAAGCATTTCACTCAGTCAGAAATTAGTATCAAGTCACTATTTATTTGATCATATAGTAAGGATATTTTATGCATGTATATATATATATATGTATATATATATATATACATATGCATGTGTGTGTCTATACACACTTATAGTTGATGATGGCATGGATATTTCATACATGTATATATACATGTGTATGTATACACACAGTTGATGTGTATGTCCTATTACATTTAGGAACAATAAAGTTAACAAAATGTCTTATCTTTAAGTATCTTCAAAAGGAAAATATTACATTGACATGATTATAAGTGCCATTGAATATTACTTAAAGTGACTTTTTATTGAATAGCAGAAAAACAGACAAAAAATTACTTCTACCAATTTTTTCCTTCACCAGCCTAAATCACCACCAGACAAATCTATTAACATGCATCACTGCACTATGTGATTTAGGACTCCAGGATACACCACAGAAGGTAAATAGATTATTGTTTTGTTTTTCAGTGAACACAGCTTTTGTGGATTAAAATCAGGGTGATCTAAATATTAATAGATTCATTCATGTGGAGCAAAAGTCACAAATCATTCACTAAGAAAAATTGGCCTGAAGCCCAAATTCTATTCCAAACCCTAGGGGAGAGTTGTAACTGCCCTGCTAATGTCTACAAAGAGCAAATTTCTGTACATAATTTATGTAGATGAAGTGTGCAGAATGTTTTTATTTGTTCTACATCTAACTGTCTCACCTCTGCATGAACTTCCCAAACCCAGATCGACTCCAAATACTCTTGCTCCCCTTCTCCACACTTCCCTCCAACGTGTTTGCTTTGGCAACTTTCAAGTTCTTACAAACAACTCTCCCAGCGATATCAATCACTCTTGCACCCAAAGAGAAATACTGTACACTCAATGCGATGACAAAATGAAACATGTTTGAGGCAAACCATGTGTTCCCGCGTGTCCGGGATTATGCTATTTGCTCAAGGAATATGTTCCTAATGTGTTTGGCTTCTGTTACCCCTTGTGATTGCAATTTTCATTGTCTCTTTTGGAATTTATGATTTCAGAAGCAACTGCTCGGACACATTGAATGAGATACTCTTGGAATGTGAAGCTTACGGTCTTCACTGGACAATGTCATTCTGTTCTCCATCACTGTCAGGTCTGATTCTTAACAAAGAAACCTGTTTTAGAAAAAGTAATGAGTAGTTAGGAGTCGTCTAGTTGAAATTACAGGCAAACAATTAACCTAAACTGCAATGATCCATTGTGTTTTGTACCAGTTCTAGCTTGTATCACATTATTAAGGCAGAAATTCATTTGTTACAATATTACTAAGGCAGTGCCACACTGTAAAAATAATAATTGCACTGGTCTCAGGTACTCAATCAACATTATTTATTCATTTTGATGACATGCTTATGAGATAGACAATCAATATTATTGGTTCCTTTTTTACAATGAAAAGCAAAGTCAGGGTCTATCAATTAAAAGAAAAGTTTGGAGCTTATTAATTGATATTTATGTATTCCCTACAATTTAGAGTGCATCATGTCAAATTCTATCTTCCCTCTCTTTGTTTACTGGTGAGGCTGGAAGTTAGATCCAAGGCCATTTGGTATGTTATTATGCTTCTCAAATAAGTGCTATGGCTTCCTTTAATTAATAGTTAATTAAAAAAAAACAATTCCATTGGTCTACTGATGGCTCTGAGAAACATAAGGTTTTTCTCAATGTCTTCTTATGCTTTTTAGGCTTGAGGGGTAGAAGGAGATAAGGAAGGAGACAATCCTAAACCACATATGGAGTAAATAAATTTCTAAACATCTTCAAGCAGATGGGTAACTTTTTTAAAAAAGTAAAGTTACCCATCTCTGCAGGAATGAATGAATAAATTAATGAAAAATACACTTAGAGTAGATGCCCATCAATTGGCAAATGGGTGAATAAATTGTGGTATATGAATATTATGGAATATTATTGTTCGGTAAGAAATGACCAAGAGAATGATTTCAGAAAGGCCTGGAGAGACTTACACGAACTGATGCTGAGTGAAATGAGCAGGACCAGGAGATCATTATATACTTCAACAATAATACTATATGATGATCAATTCTGATGGACCTGGCTATCCTCAGCAATGAGATGAACCAAATCAGTTCCAATGGAGCAGTAATGAACTGAACCAGCTACACCCAGCAAAAGAACTCTGGGAAATGACTAAGAACCATTACATTGAATTCCCAATCCCTATATTTTTGCCTGCCTGCATTTTGGATTTCTTTCACAGGCTAATTGTACAATATTTCAGAGTCCGACTCTTTTTGTACAGCAAAATAATGGTTTGGTCATGTATACTTATTGTGCATCTAATTTATACTTTAATATATTTAACATCTACTGGTCATCCTGCCATCTAGAGGAGGGGGTGGGGGGAAGGAGGGGAAAAATTAGAACAAAAGGTTTGGCAATTATCAGTGCTATAAAATTACGCATGCATATAACTTGTAAATAAAAATCTATTAAAAACTTTTTTTAAAAAAAGAAAGAAAAATGCACTTAGAAATAGATTACAATTAGTGCCAACATTGAGTTCCGATCTATTAGGTTATATAGATAATCAGATGACAGTTTCAGAAGACTGTAGGCCATAGAGGCATAATAGATAGGAAGGCCTGTGGCCCTTAGGAGACAGGGTCAGGAATGGTAAGACTTAATGGCCTCTATATTACTGAAGGGAATGGGATTGTTAATCCTCATCTAAGCAGCACTGGAGAAGAGAAAGGGAAGAACTGGCAAAAGACAGTCAGTTTTCTAGGCCAGGATCTGAGATAGTTGGCAGATAGGTGAGAGGTCTAGCAACAAGGCAATATCGGGAAGGCCATCCCAATAAATAAGCTAAATCAGAGGCAGGAAAAGTGCAGGTAGAGAAATATACTTTCATGTGAACAAAAAGACTAATTGTTAACTATTAAATAAATAGAGAACTCATCTTAAAAGTTCAAAACAGAGTTATGATGGTGCTGCAACTGAGGATACCCTTCTTGATGTTCCCCATTAATATGATACTGCCGCCTCCAATGTAGAAATTTCCAGAAGTGAGTAGCTGCTGATCACAGCTATGGTTTATCTGGCCAATTGGAGAGGAAAGTCAGAATTACCACCCTCCCCTCCAATACCACAGGTAAAAATAATTCGGGATTCTGAGTCACCAAGCCTGACAAATTGTGGCAAAGTCTGCTCCTTTCAGACCCTTTCCCCTGATTGGCCTGGTATCTGACTTTTGTGGATCCTTGTTTGGCCCAAGGCTCATGATTCTGCATGTTTCATTGTAATAATTTCTTGCTGATCATGTACTTACCCTAAATGGACTCTTCTTGGTTGTATTTAATAATCTGTTCATTGATCTTGGCCCCATTATTCTATCCTTTGAACCTTCTGGGTCTCTTCTTTTCTATTTGTCTTTAGAGACTGAATGATTACTAAATTACTGATTACTTCCAGCAATGTGCTCCAGTATATTCATTCCTCTTACCCTCCAAAAAGTTCAGCAAAGCCAAGAAGAAATGAATACATTGCCCAAATTGAGGAGAGTCAATGTATTTCAGGGAAACTGGCATGTTGTCTGATGTTTATTGTTGGCACCAATACAATTCGGCTCCTGGGGAATTGCAACAAATTTTTCTGGACCTTATCAACACTAACATCTACTTCATGTGGAGTCTTATACTAAGTATTAGAGATACAACAAGACACAAGACTGTTCTCTGCCTTCAGGGGGCTTATGATCTAATTTGAGGAATAAGATGTATATATAAAAAGGATAACCCACAATAAAAGGTATAATATGCTAATACCAAATGTAAATAGTAAGTGATGTAGGGGTTCACAGAAAGGAAAAATTAGTAAAGCCTGAAGTCATAAGCAACATGGCATAATAGAAGGAACTAGATTTGGAATAACGCTCCAAGTTCAAAGCCTTATTCTGTGTGATTTTGGGCATCAATTCTCTGTGTCTATTGTCCTATTTAAGGTCTCTTCTAGCTCTAAATCTGTGATGATAGACTGGAGAAGCTCAAAGGAAAAGATGGAGGACAGGACTTATTACCAGTGTTCCCCTGACCAAGTCTCCTGAACACCCATTCCAATTGTGGAAAGCCTTTCTTCTTTGGTGTTTATAGGGGACACCAGAATCATTATTTCTAGATAGCCTGAATATTTCCCTTTCCCGTACTTGGTTTACTGGTAACATAGGCATATTATTGGTGTCCTTTTCTGGAATGACAAACAGTAGTAAAAGGGAAACTTTATTGCTGAAACCACTGAATGAAAATGAATGAACTAAGTATAGGGCTTCAATGATTCAAAAAAAGAGTGAAACTGATGACTTTGCCCAGCTGTCTCACTCAAATCCAGTTTACAAACAAGCCAAGATACCGTCATTAGTGGTGACATCATTGTCTCTCTCTCTCTCGAATTCAGTTTATCAGATATTTGCTGGAAAAAGACATTATACACCTTGGGCAAGGTTGAAAAGTGTGCTTCTTTTCTGGTAATAGTGAATCAATCAACATGCATTTATTAATCGATATGATCATGTGCCCAGCACTATGCTAAGCTGAAGAAAACAAAAACAAAAGTGTGATAATTCCCTGCTCTCAAAAACTTTATTTCCAAATTCCCAAAGAAGAAAACATTCTTAAGCACCTTTTAGGTGCCAGATACTGATCTAAGTACTTTACAAATATTATTTCCTTTGATCTTCACAAAAATCTTGGAAGATAAACTCTATTATTATCCCCCTATTTTTTTACAGGTGAAGAAACTGAGGCAAAAAGAGGTGAAACTTTTTGCCCCAGGTTATACAGTCTACACTTTGTGAAGCGACACTCTGTGTCTCTTTAACATCAAATAAATGTCTCTATTCCATGGACAGTGACATTTTCTCATATTAATAACATATATGAGTAAAAATGATATGAAAAAATGTCCTTGGTTGTACCCTAAGCAGAGGCCTATCTTATCTACCCTTTTTTCCAGTTCCTAAGCAAGCATATAATTTTGATGGTGATTCTTTCGTTTTCTATTTTCATTTCAGGGTCAAACTCTTAAGTTCCTTCTTTCACATTTCATATGGACATAGATAACAATCTATGATTTGTCAAGGCATGCATTAAAATCAGACAGATGGCAACCTTAGAGTCAGCAGGGTCTGGACATACAAAGCCCAATGCAAACAAAGCAAATCAAGGAAACATAATGAGAGAGAAAGAGATGCTTGCCTCCTTACATCTTTCCAATTGTGAGGCCCCAGACTGAATGAAACATTTCATAAAAGAGACCTAGCCTGCAGTTTCTACATGCAACAATACTATTTCTGCATTTTAGTGTCATGTTTGTTACATCTGTGTAAAATATTTACCAAATGATTCTCAATGACCCCAAGATCCTTTTCTACCATGCTTATTCAAAATCAGCTCTATCCAAGCTTTTTAGTGATAGCCAAAGTAATCTTTGCTTCTTTAAGTGAATCTTATTTTGTCCTGCTTACTTAACATTTCCTAATTTCATTTTAAGTTCAAATCCTAGCCTCTAAGACCATAACTAGTTCCCTCTCATCAGTTGGTGATTCCTTCTTTTAACACAGCCCCTACAGATCTCCATTTTTATACGATTCTTAAACATTAAACTATTGCTATTTACTCTTAGAGGGACCATTCTTTGCCCAACATAATTTTAGAGATGACCCTAAACCACATTTCACTAAAAATCAATATGACAATTAGGACTTTGTACATTTAAATTATTTAATTTGTACTGTATTTAAGTATATATATTTTTTCAGGTATAGCCCCATAGGCTGATGAGTCTAAGGTTGTGCTTTTGTTGTATTTATTATTTAAAAAAAATAAGGCATTATTTTTTCCGGCCTTTTCATGTAGTATTCTAAGGGTTTAAAAATCATGCATAAGGGACTTCCGGCCAAGATGGCGGAGAGGAAATACACTTCTGTGTAATCTCCGTGTTTTTCTCTCACTATTCATTTCATTTCATGCCTCTGAATTAATGCTCGACTGAAAAAAAAACCATACAATTACTTACCAAGAGAAACCATCCTTGAGACTCGTCAAGAAAGGTCTGTTTTTGCGCGAGGGCGGGGACGGTATTTGGAAGCAGTCTGCGGGTAGCAGCAGCTGCAACCAGAGCACAGATAGCAGCTCAGAACCGGGTGGAGCGGAGAGGGGGTAGGACCGCAGCCGTCTCTGCGGTGAGAGCTTTGCTATAGGAGCAAGTCAGCAGCCCAGCAGAGAAGCTAAAAACACCGGGGGTGAAGAATACAATCCCAAACAGCTGGAGTTTCTAGGGACCTGGCCACCCCTCCCCCACAGTGTCTTAGCCCGCTCGGATCTCAGAGCGCTCGGATCTCAGCGCGCAGGCGCCATAGCACAGTAGGACCTGTGCCTCACGAATACCCTGCCCCTCCCCCAAAGAAAGCAGCCTCCATTCAAGGGGTTTTTTTTCCTTCTGTTTCTTTGATAGTTTGTCTTTGATAAATAGACAGAATGAGCAAGAAACTGAAAAAGAATTTAACCCTGGACAGCTTTTATACAGATAAAGAGCAGACTCCAAACCCTGAGGAGACTAAAAACAAACAGTCCCCAGGTGAATCCCCGAAGGAGGAGACCTTATATCCCTCAGCACAGATGAATCTCATGGAGGAAATTAAAAAGGCTCTCACAAGGGAGCTAGAAGAAAAATGGGAAAAGGAGAGGGAGGCTCTGCAAAAGGAGAGGGAGGCTTGGCAAAAGAGCCTGGAGAAGTCAGTTAAAGAGAGAGTGGATAAAGAAACCAAATCCTTGAAAAATAGGATTAGTGAACTGGAAACAGAAAACAGCTCTCTAAAAAACAAAATTGGCGAAATGGAAAAAAATTCCACAGAACAAAAGAACTCAATTGGACAATTAGAAAAAGATCTTAAAAAAGTGAGTGAAGAAAATACCTCACTGAAAATCAGGGTCGAACAATTGGAATTGAATGACTCGAGGAGACAAGAAGAATCAGTCAAGCAAATCCAAAAAAATCAAACAATGGAAAAGGATGTGAAATACCTTCTGGGGAAGACAACAGACCTGGAAAACAGATCCAGGAGAGACAACCTGAGAATCATCGGACTTCCAGAAAAGTATGATGAAAAAAAAAGCCTGAACACTATCTTCCAGGAAATTATCAAAGAGAACTGCCCAGAAGTCATAGAAACAGAAGGTAAAATAGACATTGAAAGAATTCATCGATCCCCTACTGAAAGGGATCCTAAAATCAAAACACCAAGGAATATAGTGGCCAAATGCCAGAACCCTCAGGCAAAGGAAAAAATACTGCAAGCGGCTAGAAAAACCCAATTCAAGTATCAAGGAGCCACAATAAGGATCACCCAGGACCTGGCAGCATCCACATTAAAGGATCGAAGGGCCTGGAATATGATATTCCGAAAGGCTAAGGAACTTGGTATGCAACCAAAAATAACTTACCCAGCGAGATTGAGCATCTTTTTCCAGGGAAGAAGATGGTCATTCAACGAAATAAGCGAATTTCATCTATTTCTGATGAAAAAGCCAGAACTTAACAAAAAATTTGATCTACAAGCACAGAACTCAAGAGAAATCTAAAAAGGTAAAGATTAATCTTGGGAACTATATTTCGGCTGTAAAGATGTATAAAAAATACATGTATACCTTGTTCTAGAAACTAGTTGAGGAAAGGACATTGTACTAGAAAAAAGGGAAAATGGGGGTACTACATTTCATGAAGAGGCAAAGAAAACCTAGTATATCTGAGAGAAAGAATGGAGAGGAATGAAAATAGTGAGTATTTTACTGCTTTCAGAATTGGCATTAAGAGAAGAATTTTAGACATATTCAATCTATGGTGAAACTTCTCCCACCTCATTGAAAAGTGAGAAGGGAAAAGTGAAAAAGGAAGGAATAAGCTAAGTGAAAGGGAATACGGGAACTGGGAGGGAAAGGGGTAAGTTGGGGGGGGGGGAACTCTAAGGGGAGGGGAGGGATACTGAAAAAGGGAGGGCTGTGAGAAGCAAGGGGAGCTCACAAGCTTAATACTGGGAAGGGGGGTAAGGGAGGGGGTAAGGGAGTAAGAAGGGAGAAAAGCATAAACCGGGGTCAACAAGATGGCAAGTAATACAGAATTGGTCATTTTAACCATAAATGTGAACGGGGTAAACTCCTCTATAAAGAGGAAGCGGTTAGCAGAATGGATTAAAAGCCAGAATCCTACAATATGTTGTATACAGGAAACACACCTGAAGCGGGGTGATACATGCAGGTTAAAGGTAAAAGGTTGGAGCAAAATCTACTATGCTTCAGGTGAAGCCAAAAAAGCAGGGGTAGCCATCCTGATCTCAGATCAAGCTAAAGCAAAAATTGATCTAATCAAAAGAGATAAGGAAGGGCACTATATCTTGCTAAAGGGTAGAATGAATAATGAAGAAGTATCTATATTAAATATATATGCACCAAGTAGTGTAGCATCTAAATTCCTAAAAGAGAAATTAAGAGAGCTGCAAGAAGAAATAGACAGTAAAACTATAATAGTGGGAGATCTCAACCTTGCACTCTCAGAATTAGATAAATCAAACCACAAAATAAATAAGAAAGAAGTCAAAGAGATAAATAGAATACTAGAAAAATTAGATATGATAGATCTCTGGAGAAAATGTAATGGGGACAGAAAGGAGTACACCTTCTTTTCAGCAGTTCATGGAACTTATACAAAAATTGATCATATATTAGGACATAAAAACCTCAAACTCAAATGCAGTAAGGCAGAAATAGTGAATGCATCCTTTTCAGACCATGATGCATTGAAAATTACATTCAATAAAAAGCCACAGGAAAGTAGACCAAAAAATAATTGGAAACTAAATAATCTCATACTAAAGAATGATTGGGTGAAACAGCAAATTATAGACATAATTAATAACTTCATCCAAGAAAATGATAATAATGAGACATCATACCAAAATGTATGGGATGCAGCCAAAGCGGTAATAAGGGGAAATCTCATATCTCTAGAGGCCTATTTGTATAAAATAGAGAAAGAGAAGGTCAATGAATTGGGCTTGCAACTAAAAATGCTAGAAAAGGAACAAATTAAAAACCCCCAATCAAACACTAAACTTGAAATTCAAAAAATAAAAGGAGAGATCAATAAAATTGAAAGTAAAAAAACTATTGAATTGATTAATAAAACTAAGAGTTGGTTCTATGAAAAAACCAACAAAATAGACAAACCCTTAGTAAATCTGATTAAAAAAAGGAAAGAGGAAAATCAAATTGTTAGTCTTAAAAATGAAAAGGGAGAACTCACCACTAACGAAGAGGAAATTAGAGCAATAATTAGGAGTTACTTCGCCCAACTTTACGCCAATAAATTCGACAACTTAAATGAAATAGAAGAATACCTCCAAAAATATAGCTTACCTAAACTAACAGAGGAAGAAGTAAATATCCTAAACACTCCTATCTCAGAAAAAGAAATAGAACAAACTATCAATCAACTCCCTAAGAAAAAAACCCCAGGACCAGATGGATTTACATCTGAATTCTATCAAACATTTAAAGATCAATTAACTCCAATGCTAAATAAACTATTTGAAGAAGTAGGGATTGAAGGAGTCCTACCAAACTCCTTTTATGACACAGATATGGTACTGATACCTAAACCAGGTAGGCTGAAAACAGAGAAAGAAAATTATAGACCAATCTCCCTAATGAATATTGATGCTAAAATCTTAAATAAAATATTAGCAAAAAGATTACAGAAAATCATCCCCAGGATAATACACTATGACCAAGTAGGATTTATACCAGGAATGCAGGGCTGGTTCAATATTAGGAAAACTATTAACATAATTGACTATATCAACAACCAACCAAACAAAAACCATATGATCATTTCAATAGATGCAGAAAAAGCATTTGATAAAATCCAACAGCCATTCCTAATAAAAACACTTGAGAGCATAGGAATAAAAGGACTTTTCCTTAAAATAGTTAGGAGCATATATTTTAAACCTTCAGTAAGCATCATATGCAATGGGGAAAAACTGGAACCTTTCCCGTAAGATCTGGAGTGAAGCAAGGTTGCCCACTATCACCATTATTATTCAATATTGTATTAGAAACACTGGCCTCTGCAATAAGAGTCGAGAAAGAGATTAAAGGAATTAGAGTAGGCAATGAGGAAACCAAACTATCACTCTTTGCAGATGATATGATGGTATACCTAGAAAACCCCAGAGATTCTACTAAAAAGCTATTAGAAATAATTCACAATTTTAGCAAAGTAGCAGGATACAAAATAAATCCCCATAAATCCTCAGCATTCTTATACACCACCAACAAAATCCAAGAGCAAGAGATACAAAGAGAAATTCCATTCAAAATAACTGTTGATAGCATAAAATATTTGGGAATCTACCTACCAAAGGAAAGTCAGGAATTATATGAGCAAAATTACAAAAAAGTTTTCACACAAATAAAGTCAGACTTAAATAATTGGAAAAATATTAAGTGCTCTTGGATAGGCCGAGCAAATATAATAAAGATGACAATACTCCCTAAACTAATCTATTTATTTAGTGCTATACCAATCAGACTTCCAAGAAAATATTTTAATGATTTAGAAAAAATAACAACAAAATTCATATGGAACAATAAAAAGTCGAGAATCTCAAGGGAATTAATGAAAAAAAAATCAAATGAAGGTGGTCTAGCTGTACCTGATCTAAAATTATATTATAAAGCAGCAGTCACCAAAACCATCTGGTATTGGCTTAGAAATAGATTAGTTGATCAGTGGAAAAGGTTAGGTTCACAAGACAGAATAGTCAACTATAGCAATCTAGTGTTTGACAAACCCAAAGATTCTAAATTTTGGGATAAGATTTCATTATTTGATAAAAACTGCTGGGATAACTGGAAATTAGTATGGCAGAAATTAGGCAAGGACCCACACTTAACACCACATACCAAGATAAGATCAAAATGGGTCCATGACCTAGGCATAAAGAACGAGATTATAAATAAATTAGAAGAACATAGGATAGTTTATCTCTCAGACTTGTGGAGGAGAAAGAAATTTGTGACCAAAGATGAACTAGAGACCATTACCAATCACAAAATAGAAAATTTTGATTATATCAAATTAAAAAGCCTTTGTACAAACAGAACGAATGCAAACAAGATTAGTAGGGAAGTAACTAACTGGGAAAACATCTTTACAATTAAAGGTTCTGATAAAGGCCTCATTTCCAAAATATATAGAGAACTGACTCAAATTTATAAAAAATCAAGCCATTCTCCAATTGATAAATGGTCAAAGGATATGAACAGACAATTTTCAGATGAAGAAATTGAAACTATTACCACTCACATGAAAGAGTGTTCCAAATCACTATTGATCAGAGAAATGCAAATTAAGACAACTCTGAGATATCACTACACTCCTGTCAGATTGGCTAAGATGACAGGAAAAAACAATGATGAATGTTGGAGGGGATGCGGGAAAACGGGGACATTGATGCATTGTTGGTGGAGTTGTGAACGAATCCAGCCATTCTGGAGAGCGATCTGGAATTATGCCCAAAAAGTTATCAAACTGTGCATACCCTTTGATCCAACAGTGTTTCTATTGGGCTTATATCCCAAAGAGATACTAAAAAAGGGAAGGGGACCTGTATGTGCCAAAATGTTTGTAGCAGCCCTGTTTGTAGTGGCTAGAAACTGGAAAATGAATGGATGCCCATCAATTGGAGAATGGCTGGGTAAATTGTGGTATATGAACGTTATGGAATATTATTGCTCTGTAAGGAATGACCAGCAGGATGAATACAGAGAGGCTTGGAGAGACCTACATGGACTGATGCTAAGTGAGATGAGCAGAACCAGGAGATCATTATACACTTCGACAACGATATTGTATGAGGATGTATTCTGATGGAAGTGGATTTCTCTGACAAAGAGACTTAACTGAGTTTCATTGGAGAAATGATGGACAGAAACAGCTACACCCAAAGAAGGAATACTGGGAAATGAATGTGAACTATTTGCAATTTTGATTTTCTTCCCGAGTTATTTTTACCTTCTGAATCCAATTCTCCCTGTGCAACAAGAGAACTGTTTGGTTCTGCAAATATGTATTGTATCTAGGATATACTGCAACATGTTTAGCATATATAGGACTGCTTGCCATCCTGGGGGGGGGGGGGAGGAGGGAGGGAGGGGAAAAAACGAAACATAAGTGATTGCAAGGGATAATGTCGTGTAGAAATTATCCTGGCATGGATTCTGTCAATGCGAAGTTATTATTAAATAAAATAAAATTTATTATAAAAAAAAAAAAAAAAAAAAAAAAAAAAGTCAAAAAAAAAAAAAAAAAAAAAAAAAAAAAATCATGCATAAAATTCTGTAGTTATATGAGCCAAATTCATTTTTTAAATTTCCTTGGGATATAAATCACCAGCGTCAAAAATAGGATGTAAATTCTATTGAATTGATTCAATTGATGTAAAGTAACCTTAAACTTACTTCTTCTCTGCAAGAAATTGAGTGTAGGAAGAAAATGAGGTGAAGGGAAAAAACTTCACAGGTTAAGGGGAGGCTTGTTAACAGGTATAGAGACCCTTCGTAAATGTTTTGAATTTGTCTTTCAAAAACAACAATAACAAAGCTAAAGAGTGGTTTGAGCTTCTGGGGAAGGACCCATGGGCCTCAACTCTCTACGGCGGATGGCTAGTCAAGATAGCTGTCGGACTCTCTCTTTGTTGCCTGGCTTAGAAGAGGGCGGGTAGTCCACATCCCCCCCCTCACCCCCACCCCCCTTTCATTTGGCCGAAGTTTAACGCACAAAGCTTCTAGGGGTTTTAGCGGACATCTGGTTATGTTCTAAGCGCAATATGCAGAAAGAAGGGTCTTGGGAAAGCGTCTTCCAGAGTCTAGAGAAACATCTTCTGAGTGACTGATCTCCAGAGTCGAGATTCAATAATCCCGACCGCATCTGGCTTCGTCGCAAACCTAATACTGCAGCCTCTATGGTTGCGCTGGAAGTCTCCAGCCAAACCGAGCCCTTGTAAAAATAAATACTCATCAGCAAATATTTTGATTAGTTAAAAATGTTCTAAATGACTAACCTCTCGATTCCCTCCTCCCCCCACCGCCTAAGCTAATAATGATTACAGCGAAGCGGCACAGAAGGTGGGGGAACAGCTTGTCTCTGCCTGGAGAAGGAGGAAGGGAGGGCGCGGTGGCTGCGCTGGCGCTGGCGCTGGCATTGGCGCACGGCCTGGCTCTGAGCCTGGTGGAGAAGCAGCTTCTCACCGTCGGGTTTTCTTCTTTTCAGTGCCCCCAAAAGGTGCCTCCTCCTGCTTGGGCTGGGTGACAGAGCGACAGCAGATGCGGTTGCGAGCCCGGAGCCTTGGCCTGGTTCCCCCGGGCGCACCTGGAAATGGTGTGGAGGGTCTCTACCCACTGCGCGGTTTTCAGACGCCAGGTGTGGGAGCTATGGGGTATGGGGTGGAAGGGAAGGTCAGCCTTGTCCTCGTTCTTGCCTTGTGTTTCCGAGGAAAAGAAAGGGACAAGGAAGTCTCTGGCCAATGCCCGCTCTGCCCCCTGTCTTCCTCTCTCTCCCGTTCCGCGGGACCCTCCAAGCGAGGCTACTAGCCCGGGGAGCCCGAACTCTAAGCCGCGGCGAGCCACAAACTGAAACTTTTATGCCCTTATTTCCCTTAAGCTCTTTATTAACTCCCCCCAAAGAGCGCCGCCGTTGCTGCCCCTCCTGCACCCCGGTGGTCTGGCTCCTCGGCGCAGCACACATGCTAAACAGATTAACATGCCTTGGCTGACCCACGCTTCGCAACCCAGGGATAGGGTTTCTGCAGCTCCATGTGGAAATTAACCTATCTGGATCCGTGGTCAGCTGCGGCTGGGCAGTTCCAGCTCAGAGCGGGCAATCTAAACAAACCGAGGCTGCTGGCTCCCTTTGTTACTCTTCTCCCCCCTCCCCCCTTCCTGGCCAAATATTTATTGGAAAAAGGGTTCGTCGCTTTGGCCCAAGGTAGGGCACATTTCTGAGCGATCTTTATTTGTAAATGATTTTTGGCAGGTTCAGACTCTCTTAGGAGGGGATGTCACAGAACCCAACCAAGCTCAATGGTTCCTTCAGAAACGGCAAGATTTCTCAGTCCCCCTGAGGAGGCTGTTTATGCTTGTATAGTGCCCCCTAACTGTCCTATTCATTAAAATGGAGGTGTACAGTTTTGTTTTTCTAACCCTCTCTCTCTTTAATTGGTTGTTTGATTGGTCCATCGGAAGGTCTTCAATTCCCACCTCAACTTCCACCCCTTCCCCCAACCTCTATCTAGTGACTGAGCAGCTTTTTCCTGGTTTTTGGCTTGAAAGAGTTGCAGATTGGGTGGCCTGGAGTGAACTGGGCCTGGGGTTAACTCTTAAGACGACCTTGTCGTGCATTCTCTGATTTCAAAATGTGCTTGCAAGCTGCCTTAGCCTTTGGGAAGTAGGCCTTGGGCTCTGCAGATGAGCTCTCCTTTTTGCTGAATAATTTAAGTCGTATATTGTATTTTTTTTTAAATAGCTTTGCTTTCCCACATTTTTAATCAGTCAGAGGCAGATGAGATTTCTGTCATTATGTGAAATGACCTTGTGACTAACCAGGGTGCTCTGTGTGGCTGATGTGGGGCCCTGCTCCTTTGTTATCTCACTATTAGTGCAGTTTTGTCTTTGAGTTGCAACAGCAGCAGCAGGGCTATTTAAAAATAAATTTTGAATAAATTTTAAAATAGCCAGGGCTTTTACCCCCTAAGGGACTGTTGCTATTCATGACTCTACCAGATTTTCTTTTTCCAAAATGAATCTCCTCCCATTTTGGATGAATGAGTCCCAGCTTGTTCTTTCCCTCACCACTTCTTGGACTAGCTAGGAAGCCCCAGCTTCAAATTGTGCTTCCACAGTCCTAATAATGGGACTTCTGCTAACCTTGGTTGCAGGCTCACTCAAGCTCAATTTCCTCTTCCTACTTCCTCAGTTTTTGCTCATCATTTCTTCCAGCCAAGTGATGGAGCAGCCAGCATTGCTCGAGAAGACTAGCTGCACCCAAAGACTTAATTGTTGCTAATCTCGCCTGGGCACTTTTCCATTGTAAGTGTGACTCAGAGGGGACTCTGGCTAAACTGAGCAAAAGACAGCTGTGACCTTGTGGCAGGCAGTCTCCCAGCCATAGAGAAGGTTGGACTCTGGAGAGTTTGGACGGATCAGGAGCTGTATATATCACATGGTACAGCAATATGACAGCTCCCTAAGGGAGGATGACTTTTTTGCTTCCCTTTTCTCCTTTGTCAACCACTGCATCCTTTCTAGGACAAGTAGGCTTGCAAGGAAGCACGATTTTTTTTAGTTTTGCTATTTGTAGCTCTGTAAGCTTTCCAAATAAAGTAGATTCCAACTTGTACTGTGTTTTACATCTGATTCTTCCTTGAAGCCAAGGGGACAATGGAATAGATTTGTAAATTATGCAATAAGCTAACATCAAAGCTCAGCATCAAAACAAGCTACATCTGTAACTAAATTGATGAGAATGGCAGGATGTGACCATCATGATACTTGGTTTGAAGGCTCTGGCAGCAGAAACCTTTTGTCTTTTCAAGAAACCTATGTTCAAGAACTAAAAGCAACTCAAGTCATAGGTTACTCAAGAACTGACATTTTGTTATGACTCTGGACCAGATGGCCTCTTATGCTTCTGTAATATTTTGTCAGAGACCAAATACTTAGTCAGAGACCAACATAGCTGGGATGTTAAAGGCAATGACATTTTTCACATTTCTTAGAAGGCAACTGGCTTCTGCTCAGAAGCTTACTTTCTTTGTTGAATAAAATGAGATAGCATGTAAAATGTTACATGAGTAACATAATGAATACAAAGCTGGGTCTGATGTCAGGGAAACCTGCATTCCAATCCTGCTTAGACAATTGCTTAGCTGTGTGATCCTAGACAAATCATTTAACTTCTAAGCCTCAGTTTCCTCCTTGGCATAATAGGGAAAGTAATAGGACTTACCTCTAGTTGCAACCAGCAAACCACCCATGTGTGTTTGTGTATAGCACTTGCAACTTTAAAGAGCTATATGAATTTGAGCTATTATGATTATATATATAATGTTAGATAATGATAATTATATCTATATATATATTGATGGTGATAATAACTAAGCTATAGTGTGGTATGATGGAAAGAACAATAGATTTGGAGACAGAGAACCTGGAACTTACTGTCTCTGTGATCTGAGTGAGTCCCCAGATCTCTCTGAGCCTCAATTCTCTCATCTGTTATATTAGAACTCTAGATTGTTTGCTATATCTCTTACAGATCTAAATCTACAATCATATTATCAAATATTTAAGATTGGCCATACAGACCATGTATGTGGGTGCCATGATCCTAATAGTGTGTGTGTGTGTGTGTGTGTGTGTGTGTGGTGTCGGCAGTGAGAAGAGCATTAAAAACTAGCCGCTACTTTTGGCTTGTGTTGTGAAGGGCTGTCACGGCAATAAACACACACAGCCTCTCTCCTCCAGGAATCTCTAATCCTCCCTGTGTGGCTCTAGCCCTGTGGATAATATCATTACAGGACTAAACAAATAAACAGTCTATCTGAATCAGCCAGGAGGCACCGGGGACCCTACAGTTCCTCTCAGCAAAGATGATACAAGTAAATTTACCCTAACAGCTTGGATGTTCTCCAGCAGCCATGAATAGTTGTTCAGTTCTATGGGGTTGGCCGAGCAGGGGCACCATGCTGACCCCCCAGCTCTCTGTTTGCTGCAATCAATGTGAGCTATTCAGAGCTCTGTTTTCCTTACTATCCTTGACTGGGAACATCAAGGACCAGTAACACTTTTTATGAACCCTCGGCTTAAAGAAGAAGCCTTTACTACAAAGTCAGCATATTAAAGGCAATGACATGGATGAAAGGTTAACACACTTCTGCCAGATAGGAGCTTACCCTTATAATATGATTTCCTGTTTTCTAGCTGTTGCTTCTGCTGGCAGGAGGAAGAGCCCAGATCTCTGTTTGACAACCACTCAGGTTTATACGCACATAAAAAAGGCACATTCCAATTCAGCAGAGAGATATGATACAACAATAATTTTTTTAAAGAATGATAGATAAAATAATAAGTTATTTTTCACAAAAAAAAAATTAAGTGTAACAACAGCACAGAAACCGTCTCCTTAATTTCAAGAATAAAATCTAGGTTTACATTGGATTGAAAGTTTCAGTTCTTCTGGCATCATGTATTCATAGCTCTGGAGCTTGCAGGGACCTTAGTGACCATCTAGTTCACCTCATTCATTTTATAGATGAAGAATTGGAGGCTCAGAGAAATTAAGTGATATCTCTTTTCATTTATCTGGCACTGGGATATGGATACTTCTTGTTTCTGGTCCCAGTAACCATGAACCCCAACATCTTACTTTGTTCATCCTGGCACATTTTTGAAGGTATATCTAGTAAAAGACATTTAAAGAGACAGATAGACAGACAAATAGATTAATGGACAGAGTATTTAGTAATGTTTGTTATGGATCAGACATGGAATTAAGATCAAGGATTGCAGATACAAGCAAACAAGACCCTAAAGGAATTTACCTAACAGAGGTAAACATGGTACAGAAGGGGACTAGAAATCTTTTTTTTAACTCACTCTGCAAATTTATTGGCATTAAGATAAAATAATAATTTTAATCTTATGTATATGTAACATGATTTTCACACAAAAAAATTAGTTATCTATCAAAGTCTCATGTTTATGTAAGATTTGGCTCCTCTATATTTTTTGAAAATTTATTAAAGCTTTTTATTTACAAAACATATGCATGAGTAATTTTTCAGCATTGACCCTTGCAAAACTTTCTATTCCAAAATTTTCCCTCCTTCCCCTCATCTCCCTCCCCTAGATGGTAGGTAGTCCAATACATATTAAATATGTTAAAATACATGTTAAATCCAATATATGTATACATATTTATACAGTTATCTTGCTGCACAAGAAAAATTGGATCAAGAAGGAAAAAAAAACCTGAGAAAAAAACAAAATGCAAGCAAACATCAACAGAAAGAGTGAAAATGCTATATCCCACATCCCACAATTCTCTCTCTGGGTGTAGATGGCTCTTTTCATCACTGAACAATTGAAACTGATTTGAATCATCTCACTGTTGAAGAGAGCCACATCCATCAGAATTGATCATTGTATAGTCTTCCTGTTGCCATGTATAATGATCTATTGGCCCTGCTCGTTTCACTCAGCATCAGTTCTTGTAAGTCTCTCCAGGCCTTACTAAAATCATCCTGTTGGTCATTTCTTATAGAATAATATTCCATAATTAATTCAGCCATTCTCCAATTGATGGAGTTCCAGTTTCTAGCCACTACAAAGAGAGCTGCCACAAAGATTTTTGCACATTTGGGTCCCTTTCTGTCCTTTAAGATCTCTTTGGGGTATAAGCCCAGTAGAAACATTGCTGGGTCAAAGGGTATGCACAGTTTGATAACTTTTTGAGCATAGTTCCAAATCGCTCTCCAGAATGGTTGGATCTGTTCACAGTTCCAACAACAATGTGTCAGTGGGGGACTAAACATCTTAAGGGATGGTAATGGTGAGAAGGTAAGATGAGGAGAGGGAGAAGTTCAGAGACTGAATTCATCTGGGAGTGAAATGAACATGAGTAGAGCATGTATGCAAGTTAAGAACTTTTCAGGTGAGAAATGGGGTCTCCAAGATAAGGAAATCTATTGATGAAGAGGTGGAGTAATCCAGAGAGTGAATAGCCCTGGAAATATAGCACTTTTAACATTTGTAAAGCATTTCACATCTATTATCTCATTTGAATGTCATAGAAACCTTATGTTGCTAATCACTCTTCTATTGAAACTGATAAAACTGGCTTATTACTGATTATGGGTTTAAATCTGTTATTCTAGATATATTAGGTCCTTTATAATTCCCTCAGTCTTTACCATCTCTTGGGCTTCTTTACTCAAGTTGTTCACATTATGTGCAATAAGTATTCTTCCTTCTCTGCAACAAAACAAATTCTTCACTTCCTCAAAAATCAATCCTTTATCGACCCTAAAGTTCTTTTCCTTACTTTGAATTCTTTTAATACTTTTTTATACATTAACAAAAACAAATCAAAATAAAGTTGTGTTTTTATTGAGAGCAAACCTTTCAAGCCTGTGCCAATGGCATAATGTTGAAGGAATATGGCTGCCAGTCTATGGCAAAATAGCATTTAAAATTTTGTATAGCTGGGAGGGAAATGATCAACTTTGCAAACTATTTTCTACATTCTTAAACCTTGCAAAAATTCATTGCAGCATGAAAATTTGCATTAGTTCCACCATTGTTTACTCATGACTCTCCACTTTTCCCAACTTCATAGTCTCCATTGCCTCCTATCCATCCCCCTCCCTCAACCACCAAAAGGCTCAAAGAACACAACCACCCAGCTATAGCTCATGCCCTTAATTCCCTACAGACATACATTTACATCAAAATCCAACAAGAAGTGAACAGAAAAGAATGAATAAAATAAACCATGTATGAAACTTGCTCCTCCAGGGCAGGAATTCTCTTATTTCATTGTGGTATCCCTAGAGCTTGTGCCTTGCACTTAGTAGGTAAATAAATACTATTATAAATAAATGTTTACTGAATTGAACTTAGTTTATATGAGGCTATGATTACATAAGTGTGTACCTCCATTCATACGTAGAAATAATTATAATAGCTTTGACATATTTTTTTAGGCCTGTTATCTCCAAAGCATATTGGAGATACAAAAGTTAGATCTTCCAAAAGCAACAGGATATTGTGTATAATGTGGGTCTGGACAGCTCACAAGGGACTTGGAGAATTTAGAGAAGCTTTGTAAGAGAGTCATGTAAATTATTTCTTTAATGATTGGAAAATAAATATTCTAATGTTAAAAGAATTGCTATCAAACAGCAAGCTACCCTGAGAAAGTAAGATCAAATCACTGCTACCACTTCAACCAGCCCCCCACTCAAATTCTCATGGAAGCAGTTTAAGACTTTGAGCCCAAGAACCCAGAGAGCAATGAACCCCAAAATGAACTAGCCCCAGGAGTCACCTAGCTCCCACAGTTAACATCCAAAGATACAACTCTTGCTCAGATTATACTTGACAAGTTGCTTTGCAGGTACTACAGCCCTTTCCCTCTATCTTATCCCATAGTTCTTTAGCAATCACAGTCACTGAAAACCTATAAGGGAAACTTCTTTTCATACAAGTCCTTGTTATTGTCAGATAATTCAACATCAGAAATGAATATAATTTTTGTTCATTAAAATAACATTAAAAAGACAAATTACAACTTGTAATTACAAATTACAAAGTTCAAGTCTCACCATGTCCTTTCACCCCTACTCAGTTACTTCCAGTAACTCCCTATTACTGTCACTATCAAATAGAAATCATCTGTTTGGCATTCAAAGCCCCTCACAATCTGTCTTTCTAAATCTACTCTACATCCATTATAAGGATGACTTCCATCTCCATCATTCAACAGAAATTACTCTCTCCAAAGTTACCAGTGATCTTTAAATAATCAAATCCAATAGCCTTTTCTCAATCCTCATCTTTTGTGAGCTCCCTAAAGCCTTTGAGATAGTGGATCACTTTCTTCTTGATATCTTCTCTCTAGGTTTTCCTGAGCAAACTACTCTATCTTAGTGTTCTGTCTGCCTGTAAGATCATTCCTAAATCTTTGTGAGGTCCTTTATTCAGATCATGACCACTGACCATGTATATCCAACAACTAACCATGAGAGGACTTTTTTTTTCTCTTTTCTCTCTAATCTGATCTGATTGACAATTTCACCAATTCTCATGGTTTCACATGTTATCTCTACATTGATGATTCTCAGATAGACTCAACCAATCTTAAACTCTTCCTAAGCACTACACTCACATCTCCAATGCCTTACTGGACATCTAAAACTAGATGTTCTTAAACTTAACACATCTAAAACTGAACTCATTATTTCCCCCCTCCAAACCCTTCTTTTCCTCTTGACTTTATTATTACTGTGAAAGACATCTTCATCTTTTTAGTCACTTAGAATCTCAACCCAAGTATAATCTTGGATTCCTCTCTCAGTACCCCTATAATTAATCTGTGACCAAGTCTCATCAAATCTATATTTGCAGCATCTCTCTCATATATGGCTCTCTTCCTTTTCTGAAAGGGGCCCTTTCAGAAGTGGCTCCCATTACCTTGGTGCAGGGTCCCATCACTTCATCCTAACACTATTGTCAAAACCTACTTGGGTCTTCTTGCCTCATCTCTCCATACTCCAGCCCATTCTCCACTCAGCCATCAAAGGATCTTCCTAAAAGTTCAAGTCTCACCATGTCCTTTCACCCCTACTCAGTTACTTCCAGTAACTCCCTATTACTGTCACTAATCAAATAGAAATCATCTGTTTGGCATTCAAAGCCCCTCACAATCTGTCTTTCTAAATCTACTCTCCTCCAAATTCTCAATGATTCACTAACACTGAAGTTCTTCTTCAAAACTCTCCATCTTCCAATTCTTCATTTTCATTGGCTCTCTTCCATGACTGGAATTCTTTCCTACTCCTCTGTACTTTCTGGCTTCTCAAATTTCAGCTAAAATCCTACCTTCTACAAAATGCCTTTCATGATTCCCCTTTTTTTTGGTGTCTATCCCTCTGTGGATCATTTCCAATTTATATTGTGGAAAACTTGTTTGTATATGTACACTTGTTTGCATGTTGTCTCCCCTGTTAGACTGGGCTCATCAAAAGAAAGTGAATTCATTGTCTTTTATCTATCTTTAGTACTAGTGCCTGGCAAATTGTAGGCACTTAAAAAATGCTTGTTTACTGACTGATTGAAAACCTCTGGGTCTTTCCATCTGACTCAAAGCTGAACTTTCTACACATAGTGTCCCCCATTAGAATGTAAATTCTCTGAGAGCATAGATTGGTTTTCTTTTCGATTTTGTATCCTCAGAGTTTATTTCACAGCAAACACTTAATGCTTTTTTATTCATGCACTCGTGGATTCGGAGTGAAAAAGAAGAATTTTTGAGGTATGACTCAATAATTGTCAGTGTATGTATGTATATGTATGTGTGTGTATATATACATATATATGTGTGTGTGTGTATATACATATATGTGTGTGTGTTTATATATATACATACACATAAATACTTGCACAGAGGATGGTAACTAGTTGTTATCCTTGTCTCCTGAGGACACAACTAAAAGAAATGATTTCAAAATGAAATATGAAAAATATAACAAAGATATGAAACAACATTTTAAAATAGGACAGTAAAATGTTGGAATCGAGTATCAAAGGGCACTATGCAATAATACCTTTTGTTGGAAGACATCTTTCCAAAAACAAAAGCAAAAGCAAAAATTCTACCAAACCAGAAACTACACAACTGGTATAGCACCAGCCCTAGAGACATAGGACCTGAATTCAAATACTCATTAACTGTGTGATTCAGGGCAAGTCAATTAACCCTGATTGCCTGATTAAAAAAAAAAATAACAATAGACACACACACACAACTTTGTTATTTAAATTATTTTTACAAAATAATTTTGTTGTATATTTGAAAGGCATAGCAAATTATGCATAGATTTGCAGTTTCATATACATTTCTTTTTAATTTATTTATGGAAATGCTCATTTTATTCCATAAATTTAAAATAAAATAAAAAATAAAACAAAAATGATAATAAATGATTTAAAGGAAACTCATACTGACAATTGATATTTACACTTATGCAGTTATAAAGCACTTTACACATATTACTTTATTAATTCTCACAGCAACCCCAGTAGGTATCGAAAATATTTTACAGTCTAGGAAAGTGAAGCTAGGAGAGCAACTCTATGGCATGTAGTAGGTAAAATAATGGACTTGAAGTCCAGGAGACTTAAGATCAAATCCTAAAGCAATATAAGAGTTTATTACATCTAAGGAACAAGCTGTATTGATTGATGGAGTTCTTTTTTTTTTTTCTAATTGATAAGGCAAAGAAGATAGAGAATAGTAGGATAACAGTGATTATATCTGTTTGTAATTATCTGTATTTAAAGTGCATTTGTTCAAATAGAATAGACAACAAAAAAAAATTTTTAAGTGTGTGCCAATTGACAAGTCTAATCCTTCTAGTGTTAAGTAATTTGTCTTAATTCATGCAAGAAGTAATTCAAATTGAAGTCTTCTGACTCCTGGTACATTGGTCTTTGGACCATCTTCACACTACCTCTCATCCTCTGATGTTTTAAAAAGTGCACATAGGCTGATATGAAAATACTCCAATGAACTTATGATTTATCAGTCTGGGCTATCCCTCCAGCAATGCAGATTGCCATGTATTAGCCTGTGAGACTCTTATCCATTTTCTCCCATAAGGCTGCTACAAGAGAGTCCATCCAATGTGCCAAAGACTTCTTTATTTCCTCCTGAGATGACAAGGAAATGGATATTGATATAATTACATACATTGAAGTGGGAAGATTTGCATGGGTTTATGAGATGTGTGTGTATTTTCACCATACCTACTTGTAAAAAGAGACCACTGAGATCATGATTATTTGATAAAATTGTATGTCTGTAAGGGACTTCAGAAATCTTTGATCAATCATGCTGAAGGAATTTATCAAAAAAAAAAGGAATTTATCAAACACTAACTATGGGCTAAATAATTGTGCTACATCCAGGAACACAGATGAAGGAAGTCATCCCTATTCTCATTTTTTTAATTAAAGCTTTTATTTTCAAAACAAATGGATAGATAATTTTCAATGTTCATCTTGCAAAAACCTTGTGTCCCCAATTTTTTCTCTCCCTTCCACGCACTTCCACCCCCAGATGGCAAGTTATTCATCATATGCCAAATGTGCAATTTTATAAATATTTCCAAAATTACTGTGTAAGAAAAATCAGATCAAAAAGGGGAAAAATGAGAAAGAAAACAAAATGTGAGCAAACAACAACAAAAAAGGTGAAAATACTTTGTTGTGATCCATACTCAGAACCCAATAATCCTCTCTCTGGGTGGAGATTGTTCTCTTTATCATAAGACCATTGGAACTGGCTTGAATCACCTCACTCTTAAAAAGAGCCACGTCCATCAGAACTGATCATTGTATAATCTTGCTATTGCTTTGTACAATGTTCTCCTGGTTCTACTCACTTTGCTTAGCATCAAGTCAAGTCAATCTCCTGCTGATCATTTCTTATAGAACAATAATATTCATTTACCATAACTTATTCAGCCATTCTCCAACTTTTGGGCATCCACTCAGTTTCCAGTTTCTTGCCACTACAAAAAGAGCTGCTATAAACAGTTTTGTATGTGTGAGTCCTTTTCCCTTTTTTATGATTACTTTGGGTTACAGACCCAGTAGAGACACTGCTGGCTCAAAAAGAATGCACAGTTTGATAGTCCTTTGTGCATAGTTCCAAAATGTTCTCCAGAATGATTGGATCAGTTCACAACTCCACCGACAAAGTAGTAGCGTCTCAATTTTCCCACATCCCATCCAACATTCATCATTATCGTTTCCTGTCATCTTAGCCAATCTGAGAAAAGTGTGTAGTGGTACTTCAGAGTTGCATTTCTCTGATCAATAATTATTTAGAGCATTTTTTTCATATGAGTATAAATAATTTTAATTTCTTTATCTGAAAATTGTCTGCTCATATCCTTTGATCAGTTGGAGAAAGCCATGACCATTTTCAAGAAGCTTACATTTAATGAGGAAAAACATGAATATGTGAGGTAACACACCAAGCATGAGCAAGATAAATGCAGAGTAATGAGGAGAGGGGCCAGAAATTAAGGGAGCAAGGGTGAGTGTTTAGAAAGTAGGTGTTAGGAAAGCTTTCTCAGAGCTGAAATGGAAGCTGAGACTGAAGTGAAGAGGGAAGACATTCTAGGCATTGGGAATAGCTTGTGAAAAAATACAGGGCAAGAATACCATATCTGAAGAATACCAATAGGGCAGTATAGCCAAAATATAGAGTATTATTATATAAGCCTAAAAAGGTAGACTGTAGTCAGGGGACCTTAATCTTTAAGTGCTAAACTAATGAGTTTATGTTTGACCCTAGAGACAAAAAATAATGATAGGGGCTTAGTAAGCAGGGGAACAACAAGGTCCAATCTGAGCTTTAGAAATACCATTTTGACTATTATGTGAAAGCTAGATGAGAGAGGGGAAGAGATCTCTAAAAATTTCAATTATTAAAATAAATACAAATAGACCCACTAGTCAACTGGGATTAAGTGACTTGCCTAGAATCACCAAGCTAGTAAGTATTAAGAGTCTGAAGTCATATTTGAATTCCTGTCCTCCTGTGCCATCTAGCTGCCTCCCCCATTACTAATCTCTACAAATTGTATTTTTCTATAAGTTCAAGATTAGAAATGAGGTTTCTAATGAAAGGTTGAAGAGTTTATAAAGAGCTGGTGCCTTCTTTGTTCAAAATTATTTTTATTTATTTTTACAGTTAATAGTATTTTTCCCAATTACATGAAAAAATAGTTTCCAACATTCACCCTTGCAAAACACTCATTTTTGTAAGATTTTGAGTTCCAAGTTTTTCTTCTTCCTTCACTTCTCTCCCCAGTCCCCAAGACAGTAAGCAATCTGGCATAGACTATATACATGTACGATCGTACTAAACATATTTCTATATTAATCATGTTGTGAAAAAATAATCAGAACAGAAGGGAAAAACTGGCACAAAGCAAAAACAAATTTTATTTTATTTTCAAAACATATGCATAGATAGTTTTCAACATTCACCCTGGCAAAAACTTAATGTTCCAAAATTTGTTTTCTCTCTCCCTTCTGCTCCCCGCCCAGTCAGCAGCCAATTCAATATCTGTTAAGCATGTACAATCCCCTCCAACATTCATCATTATCTTTTCCTGTCATCTTAGCCAATGTGTCAGGTGTATAGTGGTACCCCAGAGTTGTCTTAATTTGCATTTCTCTGATCAGTAGTTATTTAGAGTATTAAAAAGCAAAATTTAAAAGTAAAAAGAGTTTGTTTCAACATGCATTTAAATTCCATAGTTCTTTTTCTGGATGTGCTTGGCATTTTCCATCACAAGTCTTTTAGAATTCTCTTGGATCATTATATTGCTGAAAAATGTTAAGTCAATCATAGTTGATCATCACACAATGTTGTTGTTATTGTTTACAATGTCGTCCTGGTTCTGTTCACTTCACTTAGCATGAACTCTTTCCAGCTTTTTCTGAAATCTGTCTGATCATTATTGCTTATAACAAAACAGTATTACATTACATTTATATACTAGTTTGTTCAGTCATTCCTAGTTATGGATATCCCTTCAATTTCCAATTCTTTGCCATCACCAAAAAAACCCTGCTATAAATATTTGTGTTTAATTCTTGATGACAGGATTGAAATGGCTCCTAAACTGATCAAAGAAATAATTACTTTTGTACATCAGGGTACATTTGAATTTTGATTCAGCAGGAAGACTTAGCCAAATAACTCATGTAGGAAATTATATTTAGATATATTTAGAAAATTTATTTATTTTTTCTTGTTTTCCTTATAATGACCACTTGGATACCTAGGTTTAAGCTTTACTTTCACTTCTTAGAGGTAAAGAAGCAACCAGGCCTCCCAGTGGTTAGAGTTGTGAATCTGGAGTTAAAAGGGAATAAGCATTTATATAGCACTTACTGTGTATATTCTAGATGCTCAGACCAAAGTTCCAATTCTGCCTCGGACACTTAAAAATTTTCTGACTTTGAATGAATTACTTTATCTCTCTATGTTTTAATTTCCTCATCTGTAAAATGAGCATAATAATAACACATACCTCCCACAGTTAGTCTGAGGATTAAGTGAGATGATATCTATAAAGTGGTAAGCACAGTGCCTGGGATAGAGTAGGTATTTAATAAATATTTATTTCCTTCCTTTTGCTGTATGAA